>NC_133659.1:94148138-94748138 GCF_037893015.1 Macrotis lagotis
ATTTAGACTTGAAGAGAGATGAATCACAGGGTACATGATAGCTGTCTTTAAGTATTTAAAGGTCAAGAGTTATCAGTAGGGAAAGGAATAAGACTATTTGGACTCAGAGGGAAAACCAGTAATAATGGGTAGAAATTTCAGAGTCAGATTATTGCATGTAGATAGAAAAACGAAAATTAATATCTTCCTAACACTTTTAACTATGAAAATACAAATAATGTGTTCATTGGGAGGTTGTGGATTCCCTCTCATGGAAAGTTTTCAAAAAGATGCTATATAACTATTTATCATGCATGTTACTGGAGACATTTCTTTTTAGGAATAAGTTATAACAGATGACTAACAAAACTCCTTACAAGTTTTGACTTCGATTCTGCAGTGAGTGATGAAGTACAAAATATTTAGTAATGAATGGATATCCAAAAGTGGATATCTACAATTGTTTAGGTTCTTCCTCATTTGAGATTGGGGGGGGGGGGCAGTTAGATGGTGCAATGAATAGAACACTGGCCCTGGATTCAGGAGAAGATATTATTCAAGAAAAAAAAAAGAATGTCATAGGTATATAGTAGGATCCTTTTTCAGATATGGATTGGTATAATCTAAATGACCTTTGAGATACCTTCTCATATTAAAATTGTGACATGGTAATAGAGAGAAGGAACAACTGAGACCAGTTGGAGAGCAAAAAGAAATCCTTTAATGAGAATAATTAAGAAATTGACAAGTCCAATTAACAATGGGAGTAGAGAAACAACATCTTGTTTCTTGGAGTTGAAACCAGGCAGGGCAGCAGATACAAAGTGGAAATGAGCTGAGTCCAGTTTCTAGCCTCTGTAAAGGAGGGCATTAGGAAGAGTTTGGTATTCTAAAATTCAGTCCTCCAATCAGAGAGAAGAGGAGACTGAGGGAGGTGGTTTCAGTTAAGGCTTGAATTAAGAACATGGTACTAAGTATGAAAGTGATGAGCATATCCTGGAAAGGTCATCTTCTTCTAAGGAAATGAAATTAAGTACATCAGAAGATGCACCTCTCATCTCCTTGCCTTGAAAAATCTCTTCATTTCTGCTTTATAGAGTCCTACTATTCCTTCATGATGTAGTTAATCTTCCCTAACTATTTTAAATAGCTAGTATTTATTTTCATTATATTAAACCTGTATTTTCTTTATATTTATTTATTGTTTCTTCTATCTGTTTTTTTGAATTTGTGTTATTCATTTCTCTCCAAATTCATCTTATGACTCTGGACTTTCTCTTTAATGTTGCCTCTTGGATGAACACCATGTCCCCTTTTTTGGCTTTCTCCTTTTTTGGCAAGCTCCTCAAAGGTAAAGATTGTCTTTCTGATTGTATTTGTATTCTCAGATTTTAGCATAGTTCCTAGAAGATAGTAAGTGCTTAATAATTGTGGGTGGCCTTGATTTCATTATTTATATCTCCATTGCTTACTACAATGACAAGCACATAATAGAGGCTTAAAAAATGCCTTTTGATTGGTAGATGTTATTAAAATTGTAATGTCAAATAATAATGCATTCTAATGAAATTTTTAGGAAATAATTATAATTAAAAAATTGGTTGATGTATGCTTTCATAAATGAAAGAAATGATAATTTTAATCCTTCTCTACCATTTACAATTATAAATTGGACCATTTGCAAAGTATTTATTATTTTGAAGTATATATTATTTTTTTAAATCAAGTATCACATTATTCTATTCTATTCAATTTTAAAACTTTCTTAACTAAATAAGCACTTACTAAGAATATATAAATATTCTGTTTCTTATAATAATATTAATATAATTCTTTATGTTGGGAAAATGTATATTTTAGCAAATATTAATCTTGTATTAATAATCCTCCAGTATAAGTCAGGGTGTGTTTTCTTGTATTAACAATACACCCACTAGAAAACCCCAGTGAGATTTTGGCTTATTTCATAAATACTAATAAGTCTACACAGAGATATATATTTTACCTGGAAGGAACTTTACCACAAGATAAATATGTCTCATAATATAATATTTCAAATAATATAGTCATTTTTCATTTGATGAAACAGTGAACAAGGTTATGAAAAATATTTTCAATGCCATAGCAACTATAAAATTTTTGTTCTTTAACCTGGATGTTTGAGAAGAAAACAAATCAAATGTTATACCACAAAGCAGTTAATCAGAAATAAAATATATCCAAATATTTACTCTTGTATTTTTGAAGTAAGGCTCAACTGTCAATGATATGCCAAGACCAATTGTTATGAAGTAAATTCAATAAAAATAAAGTCAAGGTAGGAAAGAGGTAATTTTCTTGGGACAATTTTATTGCATTTCTGAGTGAAAAAAGAAAGCAATAGATAATATGAAATGTGCAATGAATGTAATTTTTGAAGTCTATCATTTTAATAACTTCAAAAAAGTAGTAAAGGTTTTCAAGATTGTTATTTATTGAAAGAATTCTTTGTAATAGATGATACACAGCACACATGACAAATGATTTACCAGTCTGGTAGTTAACTAAATTCATAATGAATGAGATTGTGATTAATCCACGTTTGGAAATTGTTTCAGCACCATATGGAAAATGTGGGAATCTATGGAGTAAGGGTGTTAAAATGAGAAAGCAGTAGTGTGTTTTAATTATTCTGTTGAATCAGTACCAAAGAATTAATTACATATACATTCTCTTAAAACTATGGGGAAATGGTGGCAGCTAGGTGGTACAGTGAAAAGAGCACTCGTCCTGGAATCTGAAGGCCCTGAGTTCAAATTTGTCCTCAGATATTTAATGTTTACTTAGCTGTGTGACCTTGAGCAAGTCACTTAACCCATTGCCTTGCAAAAAAAAAGAAAAAATATGGAGAAATATACGTTAATGTCAAATTCATAGAGATGTTAAGATACATAATGAATAACAGATTGGTTGTAATTTATACTGGTGCTGGGAAAAGTCCACCATGGCACTTACCCATTCTGATATAATCATATATTTTCTATATATTTCTATTTCAGGGTAAGTTATTCCCACCATATAAAATGCACATTTATCAAAATCTAAGGCTAGGCTGTTGTTATTTATCTGTTCCAGACCTGTGATTTCAGGAGTAAATTCTAGTGTGAAAACTCCCTCCACTAGTATAGAACCACCGTTTACGTGTAATTTTATTCCTAGAGAGTTGAAAGAGGCATTTTGACTTTTCCTGCTTTCCATATTACTCCACAAGGAGTTTTGCCAGAAATGAGATTTTAATCAGATTCTTCCTGATGACAAATCCAGCACATTGTTATCAACAGTGTTTTCATGTATAATCTTATGTGTATTTTATTAACCACTAATACATTATAATCATTTTATGTGCATATAATATTTGTATTTTTAAAAAAGTTATTTGCTTGTTATCCCCTAATGGATCAGTAACTGTACTAATGCCAGAAGTAACAATGCAAGTATACCTCTTTAAAGTAGCAATTCCAGGCAGCAGTTAGAATAATATTCAATTAAGCTTCAGACCACCTGTCAAATTCTCTAGTATTATTTATGAAATGTTCTAGGCATAGTGTGAGCTCCCACAAACCATCAGATCAGGAATAGAATGAAAAGGAAAGACTTACTAAGACAGAAGTAAGGGTTCTAGGATCTAACATTTAGACAAACCTATACATCACTGCAGGAGATTCTTGTTGAAAAAAATAGAAGAGACTTTCAATTATACCTTCAGTTTTATGCTTTATTAAACTATATGATTTCCTCCAATCTTTAAATTCTAGAGAATAACTCCAACAAATCCCTGGAAACAGTGAACAGAATATTATTTTAAAGACATGTTACTTCTAACACCTCTTCATATTCAGTCAATACTGAATGATCTCACAACACTAATGATCTCACAACACAATGTGAACATTAGAGCAGTAGGCAGTTGCATCCAATCTATATAATAAAGAAATATCTATACTTCCTCCTTAAAATCATAACATTATTCTTATCATCTTAGTTGTATAGTAACTGATTCTAGGAACAGTCTAGTATACATTGGACAGCTTATCACAGATGATTTATTTATCAGATTGTCCCTTCATTCTTCTACTAATATGCCTCTTAAGACTCTCACAGTCATCTTTTGATTCATGTCATTCTGTACACCTGGAATATCCTCTCTACAAACTTCATTCAAACACTATCTATTCTTCCAGGTTTAGCTCAAATCAATACTCTTTTATGAAATCTTTGCCCAAGCAAAACTCTTTTGCTCTTATGGACTTTAGCTGCCCTTCCTATCCTTTCACTTTTAGGGGTGTTTTACATTTCATATGACATCTCTAATATGATTAGAAAGTTTAATAATGGCTGGAATCCTAATAAAGTTCTAAAACTATAACCCTATGTTCATCATATCACTTCTATAATTTAGAATATGATTGTAGAAAGTTGTTAAAGCTGAAAATAACTCAGTAACCATCGGTCTATAAGTTGTTGAATCACTATAAATGTTATGTTGGACTGGATATGAAATATGCAATTCATTGCCAGTTAATATTCAACATTTACAGCATTTAAGGCCTGTCACAAATTGCATCCTTTTGAATGACCTCCAAGAATACAGTAATAAAGACTACATAATATAATAATATCATTTTAACAGTATGCAAAATGGCATAGCATCTGAAAACCTATTTCCAGAAGTCATAATGAATAACACAATAATTGCAGGAAGTTGTAATTTTCCTTATATAATTATAGGGGCATTCATTGGTCATGGTTTGACCATGCCACTATACTACAAAAAATGCTGCCTAAATTAATTTGCAAATATAACATCATAACAATTCAACTATCAAAGCATTACTTCATAATGCTATGCAAAATAAGCATAGAATGAATTAGGAATTAACAAAAAATCTCTAATCATTGTTCTGAAATTTTCCCTCAGAGTAAAGTACCATTTGCCATGAAGAATTATATAGCACACTATATTTTTAAGCTGGCAAAATTCATGCCACTTGTGTGGTATAGCACACAAGAGAAATAATAGGGGAAAGGTAGGAATACAAGGAAAATAGCACTCCCAAAAATCAAATTGAATCATAAAACAATAAGCATTAAAATTATTTAGTACTAGTTTTAATAAAAAGAAAAAAGTAGATTAGATATGACTTGAAAAATTGAAACATTTATATCAATAAACTCAAATGCATGCAGATCTTTCTGGGTATAATTTTCCTGGAACTGCTCATAGCACTCTAAATACTTTATTTGCTTTTACTCTTCACTTCTTAGAGTGAAATATTTCATTTTATTTGTATACCATCATTTTTGGCCATTCTCCAATCAATCATTATCTTCTTTAATTTCAGTATTTTGCTCAAACAAATAGTGCAGCTATAAATAAATTTGTATATATACTTACACACACACATATATAAGTATATAAGTGTATATATATACATATATATATATATATATATATATATATATATCAATATAGGATCTTTCTCTCTCTCATTGAAATTTTTAGGGTATATGCTCAGGAAAAGTGTCACTGGAGCAAAAGAAATAGAAATTTTCATTATTTTTATCCTGTAAGACTAAACTGTTCTTCAGAATGTTTGGAATAATTCACATAGGTACTAAAATATATAAATATTCATATTAAATACACCAACATTAATGTTTCTATATTTTTTGCTAGTTTGAAGAAGTTTGAAGTTTTGAAGAATTTGCATTTTTTCTATTAATAGCAATTTATAGTAACTCATACCAGCAATAATACACATTTATTAATTGTTTACTTTGTGCCAGGCAGGATAGTAAGTTCCAGGAATGCAAATGTAGGTAAAAGCATGGTTCTTATCCTCAAGGAGCTCATATTCTAATGACAAACATGACATGAAAAAAATAATGTACCTGCAAATGTTCCATGTGAAAGACATATAATCTCTAAAAGGGAGCACCCTCCATATGAGAAAAGTGAAAAGTGAAAGGAACCACTAAATAACTTTTTCAAAGGTAGGACTTGACAAAAGCCTCAGAGGAAGTCTAGAAGTTGAGAGGCAGAAATATAAGAGAGGAATAGTCATATAAGTGAGCAATAGTCATTGGAGGGGTTCCTCCATATAAGGGAGGAATAGTCATTGGAAGGGTTAGGAGATAGTCTCCTTCAAGGAACAATCAGTGAACCAGTATCAATGAATTCTACAGTTCCTAGGGTCAGGAGGTGGAGTAAAGACTGAAAGGTAAGAAGTCTCATGTTCTGAAGGATTTAAAAATCAAACCAAGGATTGAATATTTGATCATCAAGGTAATATGGAGTCAGTGAAGTAAGCAAGGGGTCATGTTGACATTGTCAAAGGTGTACTTTAGGAAAATCCCTTTGATAACAAAATGGAGGTTAGAATCAAGTGAGAAAGAACTTGAGACAAGAACATTAAACAGAAGACGGTTGAAATAGTTCAAGAGTGAAACATTGAATGCCTGCATTAGGAAGGTGGCTATGTCAGTGAAGAAAACTGGACATATATGAGATGTAGTGAAGATAGGGCTTGGCAAAAGAACAGATATGTGGAGTGAGAAAATGTGACAAGTCAAGGATAGCACTTAGGTTGAGAGGAAGGTGCCACCCTCTAACAGTTATCTTGAAAAAGAGAACAGTTTTGAGGGGAAAGAATGAGTTTCCTTTAGCCTTTGTTGAGGGAGTATTTAAGATGTTTAATAGGCAATTGTTAATGTAAGACTATAGGTTAAAAGAGATTTATGGGATGGATATCTAGATCTGAAAATGATCTGTAAAGAAATGATACTTGAATCATAATATTTGATGGGATCAATAAGTGAGTTAGAATGAAGGAAAAAAGAGTTTACCCAGGACAAACCCTGGAAGAAAATGCACAATTAAAGAACATGATCTAGAAGATTCAGCAAAGAAAATTGGAGAGGAATGATTCAGAAGACAGGAAATGAAATGAAAACCTCAAAAAAAGTTTCCAAAAGAGGTGATAAGTAGAATCAAAGATTGTAGAGAGGACAAGAAAGATGATAAATGATTAAACATCATCAGATTTGGTAAATAAGAGATCATTGGTAACTTTGGAAAAATGCAAATTTGGTTGAATGGAGAGAATAAAAACTAGATTGCAGTAAGATTTAAACGATGGGAGAAGAAGTAGAAGTGATAGGGGCAGCTAGGTGGCACAGTGGATAGAGCACTGGCCCTGGAGTCAGGAGTACCTGAGTTCAAATCCGGCCTCAGACACTTAATAATTACCTAGCTGTGTGGCCTTGGGCAAGCTACTAACCCCATTGCCTTGCAAAAACTAAAAAAAAAAAAAAAAAAAGAGTAGAAATGATTTTCAAAGAGTTTAGCTATGAAAAGGAAGATTAATATAGTATATAAGTAGCAAAAATGGTCATATGATTTTAGAAGTTCATAATTCTTTTGAGGATTATTTCTTCATATAATTTGAGCACTTATTAATTTTAGATATCAGACATTTTCAGAAATATATGATAAAAATATATTTTCCAATTGGCATCATCCCTTCTTGTCCCAGATGCATTGATTTTGTTTCCGTAAAAGTCATTTAATTTCAAATAACCAACATTATATAATGATCTCATGATCTCTTTTATGATCTCTTCTATCCCTTGATTGTTAAGAATTTTTTTCAATTATGTTTTGCTTTACTTCATATGTATAATTGATATATTGCTTTGCTTCACAAAGGGTGGGGGAGCAATTGGAGGATGGAAGAGATTTTAGAACTCAAAATTTTTAAAAAATTTGATATTAAAAATAATCAATTTATGGAGAAAAAGAATGCTCTTTCCTTCTATCATGCTAGAATTGAGAAAGGCATCTTCAATTTTCCTCATTTTTTATGATCTGGATTTTATATTTAGGTTACATATACATTTTCAAACTTATTCTAGCATATGACCCAAGATATTGATTTAAATTTCTTGTCTGCCAAACTACTTTCTGGTTTGCCTATTTGTTTTTGTTACATAGGAAGTTATTTCCCAAGAAACGTTCCTGGGATTATTGAAGAATCTCTGATTTATTCTTACTTAGTCAATTCCACTATTCTACTTTTCCATTCCTTTCAGTAAAACAGCATATAGATTGAGATTTTGTTTGTTGATATAGTTTGAGTAGTGTTACTCTTTTTTCATTACTGCTTTTTCCCTCCATTCTTTTCCTCAAAGAGTGAGCTGTATTATAGCTCATCCATGACAAGAGTTTTCTTAGCCATGGAACTTTGGGTGTTATTTTTTAATGGGAAAAAATTTGGAAATGATTATATTTAATACAAATATTGCCAAGAATATCTAGTGAGCTAAATATGTATTTAATGACCTCAAAATACATCAGACTTTAAACTCACAATGAATTCAACTCAGTGGGTTTTTTTATTGAATGGAAAATTCATGCATGTCTTCCAACTTTCTCATAGTATTGCCAAGTTAATTACTTAATATCCTAGAACTTCCCATGACAAAGAATGTAGTGCTCTAAGCAAAACAATAAATGTTTGAGAAACACTATTTCAAAATTTCTTTTCCTCCCAGTTTATTCTGTAAAATTTTTTTCTAACAGTATAAAGTAATTCCTTGAAAATTTAATTGCTGTAACATCAAATTAATAAATTGATTTAGATATAAGTATCTTTATTTTTTATTTATATTGGAATAATCTAACATGACTAGAATGATATTCTAATTATATAAGGAACATCAAAACCTCCTTTAATTTTTGTTCTTGTTATATGTGTCATTTGCAATAAACTGTTTTTTCCCTCAAGAATTAAGATATTATCAATCCTTTCAAGGAGGTGAGAGGAGTAGAAGTTCTGGACAATACGTTTTTTAAATGTTTTGATATTGGAGTTTTTTGTTGTTATTGTTCTCTTAGTTCTCTTTTTTGTTTGTCTACAAAAACACTCCTTATTATAAGGAATAGATAATCTGGGAGGCTACCAAATAGCCAACTTGGTTTTTGTTACTGTTACTGTTTCATCAATTTTCAGTCACGTTCAGCTTTTCTAACCTCAGTTTGGTATTTTCTTGACAAAATTACTGGAGTAATTTGCCTTCCCCTCTGCACTTCATTTTACAGATGAAGTCAAGCAAACAGTTAAGGGTCTTGCCCAGGGTCACATAGCTAGTAGATGTCTGAATCCAAATTTGAACTCAGAAAGATCAGTCTTTCTGTCTCAGCCCAGAATTCTATACTATCTAGCTGTATGTACATTTAGTGTGTATATATATATATATATATATGTATATATTTTATATATATTATAATTAATGGTGATATATTTTCATTATATATAGTAGCATTAAGAACAACATACTTATGACTATGTCTCTTGATATTTGTATTTTTCCCCATTGGTTTACAGCATGAAATGTATGTTTATGTGATTGTATCTAGAATCAATTGATAGTAAATTTTGCCCCATAGCCTCATCCTTGTTTTGTATGTCTCTACTTTTTTCCATGTGTTTCTTTCCACTATATATTCACACATTCATTTTATTGGTTAGTTTAATTCATTCACATGGAAGATTATGATTATTAGTTTTCTGTTTTATCCTCTCTCTTTTAAGTTAGTGTTTTTCTCACAATTTTCTCAAGGTCTCCATTCTTCTAAACCCACACCATCCTAAGCTTTTTAATTTACTTATCAATCTATATTTTTTCAATAATATAAATTTATTTCTGCTTAAATTTCCCCATTACTGTAGGTCCTTCCCCCTGCTCATTCAGAGTATAGATCAAAAGTATCACTCCTGCTCTCTACCTGCTCTTAATTTAAGCAATATTCTTCTGTATAACACTTTTTGTGAAAGTGTCCTTTAATTTGGTTGTCTTCCTTAGTTTAATCTCCTCCTAGACTATTCTGAATTCTCTTATATTATTGCTGGGCTTTGGACTCACACTCTTACTTTATTTCCAGGGTAGAATCAGCTCCAATCAGTACATGAGAGTTAATTGTGATATTTTAGGACTTGATATTTTTTTTAACATTAAAGAAAGTAATGGGAAAATATTAGTAATACAGGTTATACTTAAAAATGCATTTTTAGTTATTGTGATTTATGAAAGTAAACTCCTCCTCCTGTCCTGCTGTTGATTCTCAGGCTTCTACTATACTATAGGAGCCATTAACACACTAACCACCTAAGGTAATAGGATCCAAGATAGCAAGAATATCCTTCTCAACTATTTTCAGGTATTCACCTCTAGTTTGTTGTCTCTTCCAGGAAAAGAGTGGACTCTGAGTTAAGCCAAAGCAAGTTAACAAGTAGTTAAGTATTTACTTACTTTATGACAGATACTATACAATATAAGTAGTATTATATTTATAATTATATAACTGACCTCATGGAATGAACATTCTAAAGGAGAAAATATATTTTTAAAGGTGGAAAAGAGGAAATATTGTGGAGAAAATCAAAAGTGAAGCATAGAGAGGAATGAAAGAATAAATTGAACCACAATCATTACACAGTTCTGTATGTAGGAATTTTTTTTTCAATTGAGGAAAAAAGTTTTCTGAGGAGAAAACCAGATATTAATTAAATAGTTTCAGTCCAACACACAGAGATAGCTCCCTCAAGGTGTTCATCTCATTCTGGGGAAATCTGAACTTTAGGAGTGATAGGTCTTTAGATTTATAAATTTTAGCCTGGGATATCAGAAGTATGGTCAAATAGAGAGATAGAAGTAATGCTGTTTACTTCATACTCTTCCCTCAACCCCATTGTTTCAGGTCTTAACACTAAGTCTAGTTTGGTACCATACTTCATTGAAATTGAGCAGAAACATGAAAAATTTGCAACAATGCCTTTCTATTTTTCTAATGAGAGAGGGAGAGAGAGAGAGAGAGAGAGAGAGAGAGAGAGAGAGAGAGAGAGAGAGAGGAATCTATTATATATAACTATTCCTTTTAAGTACAAAATAAAGCTATAGTGTGAATTTCTTTTTTTTGCTTTGTTTTTTCCCTACTCTTTTTTTATTACACTCTCATAGAAATGCTTGTTTTATTAAAAAAGAAAAAATAAAATAAAGAAAAAAATTTTGGAGAAAGAGAACACTTTAATATAAACTTACAACTAAATCTGGAGGCCATCTTGATATCTTCCTACCTCTAAATATCTGCCCCTTCACTTCTGGACATTTGCCTTATACTATGAGCCTTCATAACTAGGTCTTCCAGAATCTATATACACTGTTTCTGAGGAAGCTAATCAGTTGTCACTAGAGCTTTCACCCTTGAATCTATCTCAATTGATTATTGAGTGTGGGCAAATGTCCATATCCTACTGTGTATTATGGCTAATTCTAGACATTACACTGTGTTGTAGCACTCTACCAATATTGACCAACTCATCATGTGCCAACCATCATGAATCTGCAATTCTCATCCACCTCCATGGAATAAAACTTCTTTTCTTGGTCACCATTTTTCTATGTGTTGTCTTCTCTTAAAAGAATGCAAGTTACTTAAAGGTGAGACTTTTATCCTTAAAAAATATTGTATTCCCAGTATTTAGCAAAGGTGGAACACTGGCATTAATTCTTCATTCATATATTCAAACATATATCCAAATGTTCACTCAAATGACTAGTCAAAAATAACAAGACAAAGAGATAGGTAGGTGGTATAGTAGATAAAGCACATGTTCTGGAGTTGGGAAAATCAGAGTGCAAATCTGGATTCAGACACTACCTATATAACCCTGGGAAAATTATTGAACCTTTTTCCTGATTAAATCTTCACAACTTCAAAATGGGGAAAATAGAGATTTTAGAATTTTTATTGGACTGACCTCAATATCATGGTTGCTAAAATATAATTCACATCTCTGCCTCTTTTTGTCCTTTTCTATCCATTCTTTAACAGAGTATAAAGAACTCCATTTGTAATAGCTCTACTAAATGGCTTGAATGGCAGTTGTGCTAACATTAGATTCACACCAAACTCCAACAAAATCACAGTGGAGCTGGGAATGGAATTACCAACTTGTCATCAATACTCTATAGTACACAGGTCTTAAAACCTTATGAATGCTGATCTAGTGGTATGCATGCCAATTGATGCTTCAATACTAGTTCCAAATAGTTCACCCAGTTTGAGAAAACACTTCCCATTTGCTACATTATAAATTTTCTCATAACAATGTGTAACTTATTCAATATTCCATTTTTTTGACCTCTGCTTTTAAACTGAATAACTCTCTTTTCCCAGAAATGTTGTGAATTAGATATTAGAAAAAAATCAACAATTGAAAGAATATAGAAGACAGAAATGAAGCTATTTTTTTCTGTATTTTTATTTAGATTTTTCACTTCTCAAAATGTACTTTAACAACATTAGATATTTTAACTTCATAGATAGAAGTTCTTGATGAAATCAATAAACTATCAGACCTTGCATTACAAATAAATCAATCAAAAGTCAGAGGTGTTTTCCACAGAAAAAAAATGTCATTACAAGAATATATTTAATTAAAGAATGCTGTCTTTACTATATTTAGCAAATAATATTTATCTTAAGTAAAATTTCTAAAAATGACAATGAAAAATTAGACCAGACATTTGATTTGAAGTTCTTAAAGTGATGTTACATATTGTATAACATTAGAATTTCTAACTGTTGAGCAGTGAGGCAACTTAGTGGAAAGAATGCCAGCTTTGGAATCAGGGAGAACTCATCTTCATAAATTCAAATCTGGTCTCAGAAACTTATTTGGTATGTGACCCTGGGCAAGACACACAAACATGTTTGCCTCAGTTCATCTCTGAAATGAGCTGGAGAAGGAAATAGCCAACTCCAGTATCTTTGCCAAGAAAACCCGGCGTCACAAAGGATGTGAAATAATGAACATTTTTTTGTTTTTTAGGTTTTTGCAAGGCAAATGGGGTTAAGTGGCTTGCCCAAGGCCACACAGCTAGGTAATTATTAAGTGTCTGAGACCAGATTTGAACCCAGGTACTCCTGACTCCAAGGCCAGTGCTTTATCCACTACGCCACCTAGCCGCCCCAAAAATGAACTTCTAACAAAGAGCACAATTGTTTCTACATGAAAAAAGTAAAAATTACACAGATTCATGATGAATTGTGTCTACATACCCAACATATTATTTGTGAATTTGATAAAAGGCAGTAATGTTTAAATATAGCATATTATCCTAGCTACAAAGTGCTTCTCATCCCATCCTGCCCAGGTGAAAGTGAAAAACTTTTGTGGAACTAAGAAGGAATTACTTCAAAGATTGAGGAATAGCCTAAAGATTCAGCCAAAGGAGAATGATCAAGAGAATAATAACATTGAACTATCAAAGAAAATTAGGAGAAAGTAAATTACACTAAAGGGAAGTTTATATGTATCAAGTTTACTTTGATTATCTTTCCCAGAATCAGGCAAACTACATCAGCATTCTGAGGAAAAGTGTTTGTGTCTTTCTCTTTTCTCCTATAGGTTTAAACCACTACCAGTTGTGTTTCCGCATAAATGTTAAAGGCCACAGTTCCATGTAAGCATTTAAAATTAACTGGCTTTTGCAAAGAGCAATTTACTTCAAAAGAGGGAAGCAAGGAGGGAGGAAAACAAAGAGGGAAGAGATGGTATGAGGTTGTTTCCTGGTGGAGAAAAATTCATAGAATGAACTGACATGAGATTTGAGCATGTTTAGAGATCCTCCTAAAATATCATTCAAGGCTAAATAGTGAAGAATTCAAAAGAATGGGACATCAGGACAAAAGTGACTACAGGGTGGGAAATACTAATGGTGAATAGGTAGAGAATATAAAATATCCTGTAAACTTTAATATGAATTTATGTGCTTTATTATTGCTCCCATGCCTAAAGTTTTAGATAAAAGAAAATGATACATCTTAAAATGCTTATTAGGTCTTGGTGTCTACTAAACTTTTGTGACTTCAAACAAATCATTTCATTACTCTGGATTTGGCATTCAGATTCTTCTCTATAAAAATGATATAATTAGATGTATAAATTCTCTTCCACTTTCTATTCCAAAGGTCTATAATTCCAAATACTTAGCATCATTTACTAGATCAGGTAGCAACATGAGACTGATTTTTTTTCTTCTTTAATCACATCTTTCAAAGTATGCTATATAGTCCGTTCCTTTTGACTAGAGGTATACTTTTGAAAAGCAAAAGGCAGAGTCTTTACTGCTAGTTATCCTGGATGAACCAAGTATACCTTCAGCTCCTTATCTTCATTGTTTTTTATTTTGTCTCACCCTCAACATACCTAAGACAGAACTCTAGATCTCCCTTTTACAAACTAGTAAGCAAGAGCAAGACTGTTCCTTGAGGGGATTAATAGCTTCTGCTCTGGCCCCAGTGTGAACCTCTGGCTCTTTTCTCTTTGGCTAATAAGAACAGACACTCTTAATTTTAAGTTAATGAGCCTGCTAGCTATTTTGGTTATAATTTTATTGATGCTTTAAAATGTATTTCCTATTAAATTCTGGGACTCTTCTGTTTATATTCTCTCTCCCACAATTATTTTATATGATAGATTTTAAATTAGGTTGAAAACAGTTAACAAAATAATCTTTGTTAAAACAATATGAACAAAAATAAAAAGGGGAAATAGTTTGGGGGAGGAAAAAAAGATGATACCAGTTATTTCTTAGAGATTTGTCTTTTAAAAATGCTTTAGATTTACCTTATTCCATATTTCAAACTTAGACTGATGATAAAATGATACTCCCATTATTTTTTCTTTCCTTTGAGTCAACAATTCCATTTATAGTTCCCTAAACTTTTATAACCAATGGTACATTCTTGACATTCTTCTTTGCCATTCCCCCAAGGAAGCATAATGATAATAAGACCTTAATTTTTGAATTAGAAAATACAATAAGATCTAATTCCCTCATTTTGTCCACGAAACTTTGAACCAAAAATGTTATGCAATAAGTGACATGATCAGGCTTGCAACTCATACCATACCCATACCCATACCATCATACCATACCAATGACTGATAGGCAGACAATTCTTCATATATATATATATATATATATATATATATATATATATATATATATATGTATATATATATGTGTATATATATACATACACACACACACACACATATATATATGTATGTATGTATATATATATATATATATATATATATATATATATATATATATTTGGTTTTGTGTGGGGTTTTTTTGCAAGGTGACAGGGTTAGGTGGCTTGCCCAAGGCCACACAGCTAGGTAATTATTAAGTGTCTGAGGTCGAATTTGAACTCAGGTACTCCCGACTTCAGGGCCAGTGCTCTATCCACTGGGCCACCTACCTGCCCCAAGGCAGACAATTCTTGCCCTCCTTTTCCCATCACTCTTCTGTCCTTTTCTTCCTTAATTTAACAGTCATCTTTATCTACAGTAGGCAATTAAAAACCAGCAAGAATTTTTCTAATTCATGCATACTCAGGATCATTCATTGCCTATTCAATGCTTATAGGAAAGGATAATTTCTCATATATTTAGTAATGGTACATTTTTTTTTCCATTTAAGAAAGGGGATAAATGTGGAAACAGTTCTCTCCCTCACAAAGACTTCCAAACCAATTATTATCCTTCATAGAATTAACTTCTAAGAAATTTGTCTGGTAATTTGCTTTTTAAAGGTTTTTAAAGTTTTTTTTTTAATTTCAAACCCCTTCAAAGGAAAATATGAAGAGATTTATTTATCTTTTCTTTTATTCCCTTGATAAATAACTTTAAAATTTATTCACTTTACCTATGCTCCTGTGTTAGTAATTATAAAAACATGAACTCATTCGTAAAAATTAAATAATTTCCAGTCCAAAATAAGATACATCTGGGATGTTAGTTTTGGAATCCCAATCATTAAATCTCATATTTTGGAAACAAGTTAAATACTCTAAAGGGAATTAAGCATAGCAGGCCAAAAAATAAGCCTTTTTCCTCTGTTTTGAATGCATAATAGGCAGATGCTGTAGATAATCTAAAACAACATGTTTATTCAAAGTCTAGTACAGTTAAACATGTACTTTCCTTTCTTAACTTTCAAACCATTAAGAGATTTTCAATACACTATGGAGCAGAATTTTCATACACCGAATTGTAGTCGCATGGAATAGACCAAAATTATGAAACATATTATCTATTTTTCCCTTAAGTTTAAAATTAGTTTATTGTCTGTAAATGCAGTGGCTGAGTAGTAGCATATGTAAGCTTCATGAAAGTATGTTAAATGTTGCAAAGAAGCCTATTTATTATTTAAAATACTAAAACAGATCAAAATTAATTAATTCAGGAGTCTAAATGAATTACTAGTTTATTTTAAGATATGTGCTGCACAAAAGAAAAGACTAAGTGGAGTCATTAGCAATTACTGATAAAAAAATACTTATTGGGTTGTTGTTTGAAAAGCTCTTTGTGACCCTTAAACCACTATAGAAATATAAGTTGTTAATGAAATTGTTATGTATCAGGAAAAAAACATTTGGTTTCAGAAAAATCAGACAATCAAATTAGAAAACTGTGCCAATGGTGATGTACAGTTTTTTCAATCTAAACGAAAAATGATAATGCTATATTATTGTTCATATATAACTGGAGAAACTGATATAATATTCATCCTTTTGATGCTACCATTCTCCTACTACTACTAAAATTGTGACTGACATATGTTTGATTATTCATATGGACAAGTTACATCTAGTGATTGTGGTAATGTTTATAAATGTGCATATGTGAATGTACATATGTGACTAAATATATACATATTTGCTTAATATGCATGTGTATATATAATTGTGTCCATAAATGTACATATAGTCTATGTATACATCTATTTTAAAGTCTTAGTGTAGTTTTTACTGTAATAGCTTTGTATTTTATATGTGGACAATATAATCTCTATATCACATCCATACTCTCTCTCTTACATACACACACACATGTTTACATATCAGTGTATTTCTTTGTGATTCCATTGCTAAAGATAACTCCTAATGAAGAAATACTTCCTACCAATGCTGATGGATATCTGATTGATAATTTTAAGCTTTAGAGCAGGATTTCTTAACCAGGGGGTCTGTAAACTTATTTTCATATTTTTCATTATTATTATTATTTCAATATAATTGGTTTTCTTGTAATTTTGTGCACTTAACAAAATAACCCTGAACAGGGGTCCCTAAGATACACCAGACTTATAAATGGCCCCCCCAACAAAAAGATGAATAATATCTATTTAAAGCGATATCTTGAAAAGTGAGAGCTCAATTTACCTGTCTAGAATCCAAGAGCCAGGATGTGCTCAAAGACAATCTTCTTGATTCCAATGCTGCTTTTCTAGCTACAAGTTGATCCTCTATCTGCTTCCGCTACTACTGTTTTCACTACTATGATGATGTCAACAAGATTATGATTTCAAATGACATTAGTGATGTAGCTGTTGTTGATACTACCGCTACTATTATTAACTACTGTTACTACCATAACCATCACTACTATCACCACATACTATATCCTTGCTCACTTCAGTGTTTACGGTGGTTTAATTGAAATAGCTACAAATGTTTTCAACATAGATATATATACTTTTGAATAATACTAGATCCCTAATGAAGCAATATATCCTGAGCTAATAGATTTTTAGTATTATTATTTGACATTATTAATGATAACAATAACTATTGCTTTTATAAACTTTTAAGGTAAACACTTCACTTAGGAAAATACTTTTGGCACAGATTAAGGTAATATTATGTATTATAATAATAATCAGAAATAATTATTAGTAAAATAATTTAATTAATTTAAATTAGATTTAAAATAATTAATTTAAATAATTTTTAAAAACTAGTGAATAATATTAGTAATAATAATAATAAAAGTAATATTGTATCAATCTTATAGATGAGAAAAATATAACTCTGAGAGGTCAATATTATTTGCCCATGATCAGTACATAATAACTATCTGAAAAGAGATTTGGATTCAAAATTAAATTCAATTGAATTTTTATACTTGAATAGTGTCTTTCTGACTGTTCAATGTGCCAGTCATATATTTGTTACACATTAAACCACAATCTTAATTTTTATAAGAGCATCATGAATTAATTTATGACATATGGCAGTTGAATCCATAGTAGAACCAGGTCCTTAAAGTAGAATTATTGCATTTATATATCAGTTGGATGAATCCTTCATGTGTATTCTTTCCTTAAAATTCTATACTTTCTCTGTAAAGAAACTGAACAAACAGGAATGTTTTGATTTGCAATTAAATGAGACAAAGAATGAAGAGCGGCTAAAGTAACTCTCTCATCTAACATAGAAACAGAGAGAATGGGAAATAGAAACCAATGAAAATGTAGAGAAATATTTGGGAAATATAGGAAAAGGGATTGGTGGGATCACGTTTGTGTTTTGAGATAGAACTTATCTATAATAATTAGAATTGTTCTAATTCTAGTAATCATACACATTGATTTTTTAAAATATAACAAAGCACAAAAATGTAAGAAAGACTACTAGTCAATGAAAACTTTGAATGTAAAGCAATTTCATTCCCCTATTGAATGGATAAAAGACAAGTTCAAGAGTTTGTTTCATGTTGATATTGTTGTTGCTGCTGCTGCTCTTTGCCCATTGTTTTTGAAGAAAACCGTGACATGACATGTACATGAATTGGATCTGAGGGAGGGCTGCTGTGCACAGGCAATATATTTCTCAGCAGCCCTCTGTAGTTACAAAAACACTAGTCTAAACTGAGTGCCCTTCATTAGGTAAATGGATCAGAATATTATAGTAACTAAATATAATGGAATACTGTGTGTGTGTGCGTGTGGCAGAAGTGCACAAATACAGACATATGCACACACACTGATTATATACCTATGTAGTTAAAGAAAACAATAATAATAGCAAATATAGTCTATGTTGATTATACAGAAAAAAAGTTTGGAAATGGCCCCAGAATCAAGCTAGATGATTTGGACTACTACTGGGATCAAATCAAAGAATAATTAAAAGAAAAAGTAGAAGGCATCTTAGAGGCCTTCTTTTCCATTCCGTCATTAGATTGATGAGGATAGAAAGACTCAGTAATATCACTGTCCAAGGTCACACAGAGAGTAATAATCTTTTCTGTGAAATTTGAACTCAGTTTCTTTGATATTCAGCTCTTTCTATTATATGGTATTGTAGTCCAATTAATATGTTTATTTATGTATATAAGTATGATTTTTATTTCAGTGTCAATACTTGATGAGAAAAACATACACATATCAATTTATGTCTCTTTCTCCATATACATAAATATGTGTATGTGTTTCTTAATGTGAATATACAAGAATTTTAAGTCATTTTTCTTGTTTCTTATTTGCATTTTGTGAATTTTCTCATATTTTTATTTATATATATATATTTGAATATTTGTGCTAGTCAATGGAAGTGCATTGCATTTGCAATTAAACATTTTAAACTAAATTTTAGTTTAAATTTTAATCATTCGATTATAATGTCAGGTGTTATCTGGTTGAAACTTTGATGGTCTTCCATTTTGAAAATAATTAAATATGGTAATGTGAGAGTAGAATTTGCAGTGTCTTGCTAAGAATATTTTTTAAATTGATGGTTTTTTGAAGTGCAAATTAAGATTATCTTTTCTATCAAATCAAATGCAAGGATGTTTTTGTTAAGATTCATCTTCATATATTTATCTTTTCAGAAAAAAAAAAGTTTCGCCTGTTTTATTTTGAAGCCATTTCCTTTTGTTGACAATTAAGTTTATAATTAAAATTTTTTAAAAAGTAAAATGCAACATATTTCACCTCTAAAACTTCATAGTCTCATAAAAACAATATTCTATCCTTTTTTGTTGTTGCCATGAAACAATTGGGGTTAAGTGACTTGCCTAAGGTCACATAGCTGATACATGTCAAGAGCAGATTTGAACTCATCTTCCTAACTTTAGAACTGGTGCACTCTCCACTGCATCATTTAGCTACTCTTCAATATTCTTTTCTTTAGAAAAATGTTATTCCAAGTCATGGAAAGGCATCTTGATTTTTTTCAAAACATAACTGTAGTAGGTAAACTAGAAATAAATAAAAGGAATGAACACAAAGGTGAAACAATTAAAAAAAAGGAAATATAAGAAATCATACAGCAAGAATGGGAAAATTGTAATAAAAATGAGAATTTTGACCACATAACCCTGTCAAATATGTTACTGAATTGGAACAAGAGTAGTTAGTTTAATTTTGTGTTTTGGGTTTGTTTGTTTGTTGTTTAGTTAAAAGGTTAAAAGAAAAAATATTCTGCAATCTTGGAAATTATTTCAATAAAATATTGATAATAATTTGAGGATTTTACTTGTATTCATTAATGAATTCTATCTGCAAGCTACTTTTAAATTTTCTATGTCCCTGGCCCAAATGAGTTTGCTTTATCTATATATAAAAACATATATGGAATCATTTTGGGAGGAAAGAGAAGAGATAAATCAGAATCATAGTCCTGATTTTGATGTGTAAAACTGAGTTAAGTATTCACTTGTCCTTAAAAGCTTTGCATGTTAGTAATGCATTTTCTTTAGTTTGTTGCCTTAATGTAGAATTGAATTTCCAGATCATATCTTTCAACTATCCAGCATTTGTTAAGTTCTTAAAATCAGCATTTGACTAAACAGCAGGGAAGATCCAAGGTATAGATGAGACATCAGTCCTTACTCATGAAGTTTACAGTTTAGTAATGGAACACACACACACACACACACACACACACACACACAAACATATATGTATATGTAGATAAATAGATATATTGAAAAAACAAGAATATTGTTTATTTTCTCACCAGAAGACAAACAAATTATTTGCTGTATTCATCTGAAATAAGAATGATTTGGGAAAAGCAAGAAGCTATTTTTGATTTTTCTTCTAGGGATTTTAAATATTTTATACTTTTTTGTTATTGTGAGGCATTGAGGAAAAAAAACTTTTCTTCCCTCTTTCTCTATTCTAAATTCTCTTCATTCTTTAGATCCCAGTTCAAAGTTAACCATAACTTCTTCACAGAAAGTCTAGGATATATTGATTTCAACCTTCTTCTTGCTCCTAAAGCACATATTATCAGTAATATTTCTTTGGGTTCTCAGTTTTAAATCGCCCCATATCAATTAATTAAATTATTTGTGAATGATTTATTTTCCTAAGTAAACTGGAAGATGGTGGCAGGTTGGGATTATGTCTCATTTACGCATTTTATTCATTGTCAATTACTTGTACATTGTGCTGGGTGTAAAATAAAATATATACATACTCAATGAATGCTGTCTTCATAAACAAAAAAATCTTATTTTTCATGCAAATGAGGAAACACTAACTCATGACCGTACTTAGCTTGAACAATTTATCTTTTAAAATTTCAAAATAAGTTTATTACAAGCAATAGCTAAAAGAACAGCTTAAAAATGCATTACAGAATAACCAAGTTAGATCAAATTCCAACAATGCTTTCAGGATCACTAATATGTAAATAATAGCACTCAAATGCAGTAACAAGGAGATATGATATGAATGATATCAATTATTAAATATTTCAGAAAATGACGCCATTATCTTTACTATCTCAAGTACTTAAAAAGCTGCTTGAATTTCTTTCATGGGGAGTAATGTTAACAGGAAATCATTATTGTTCTCATGGACCAGCATGTATTCATTGTAATTAACTTATATTTTTGCTTTCATCACCAAAATATGAAGATTGCATGCAAAATTATTAAAACTACATTTTACTAAAAAAGTTATAGTGCTGAATGCTAAAATTATTTTTAATTTCAAGCCATATTTAGAAACTCTAAGATTGTGATTTAATTTTTTCTACTTTCATTTATAATCTCTCTACTTTTTGGTGGTCCAGAAAATCATTCTACTTAATCATTAATTAAACTGATTTATTCACTACTGAAAGACTATATTAAGAAGATCACCCTGTCCAATTTTGGCTGTTTTTTTATGCCCATTGAAACTTTATACACCACTTATTTCAGAATCACATTATTTCTGATATGAACAATAGGATCACAGATTTAGAGCATAGTAATATTTTACAGATCATTTAATCAAACCACTCCCTAATTTGACAAAGAAAAGGTTCTTAGAATTTTAGTAAATACCCCAAGGTCAGAGACATGATGGATTAAACATTTCAACCCATATTTAATCATTCTAATTATTAAAGAAGTTTTGCCTTCTATCAAAGCTAAATTTGCCTTTATAACATTCATCTTTTTCTGAGCCATAGGGCCAGAGAAATGTATTTAACTCTTCTGCCTCTTAACAATCTCTATGTATTTGAACACAACTGTTATGTGCCACCAAAATCACTTCCACCAATCTAAGTTCTTTTCATCTAGATATACATTTTCACCTTCAATCAACCTATGAACTCATAGACTTGTACTTTTTAATCTCTTCAAGATGTTCTATAGCTTGTAAACGTCCTTCCTAAACTGCAACCCAGGAACAGAGCACAATATTCCAAATGTAATTTGACCAAGGAAGAAAATAGTAGGTTTATTAATTTCTTACTTTTGGATAGTAAGCCCCCTTTAAAACAGCCTAAAATTACATTGAGAGGAAGTTTAGTACAATGGATAAAGAACTGGATTTGGATTCAGCAGTACCTGGAAGAAAGTTCTTCCTCTTTCACATCCTTCCCTGAGACTCAACAAATACCGTATCAGCTCTCATTGACAGGGAAGAATAGGGAAATAAACAATACTGTCAGATATAATAATGTGTCAACATTATTTCTTTTGAAACCCAAAAGAACCCAGAGAGGAAGGTGCTCTATCTATTGCACCACCAGTTAGTTGCCTCACAATCCAGGTAATTTTAGAATGTCAGTATTTGAAAAGGCAGAGATCTGAAATAATAGAAGAAATTCTAGGTTCATTTAAAAAGAAAGAAAAAATAAAGGAATGTAAAAGTCATTCTTGACTCTTCATTTGCACCCCTACACATACCTAATGTGGTGAAAGTTTAGCCAGTTTCTGCTTTCATCACATCTCTTCTATGTCACCATCTTAGTTGGTGAACTGCAATGGTTCCTATTACCAACAAGATCAAATATAAAATTGTGTGGTTGATATTTCTAATCTTATACTTTTTGTTGCTGTTCGGTTGTATCAATCATGTATGATTTTCTGTGCTCTCATTTTGGTTTTTCTTGGCAAAAATACTGGAATAGTTTGCCATTTCCCTCTCCTACTTATTTTATAAATAGAGAATTGGGCCAAGCAATGTTAGTGACTTGCTTAAGTTCACACAGCTAGTGAATGTCTGAGGCCATATTAGAACTCAAAAAGATGAGTCTTCCTGACTCCAGATGCCCTACACAAACATCTAATACTTCTTTTACTCTCTACCCATCCTATAAGGGTTTTGATATTTTATCCTTTTCTCAAAATTTCTTCCTCTAAAGGTCCTCAAAATTCCCTTTGTCAGATTCAAAGTCTAATTTTCAAAACAATCTAACCATTTAATTCACTTGTTGCACAGTATTTTTTTGTCTTTTCTGGTTCACTCAAAAATTCTAGTGTTAAAAATCAAAATCTATTTTATAATGATTCATCTCCCTTGGTACTAATTTTAAAGACATTTAATTTCTTTCATTCCTATCAATTCCTTTACCTATTCCTTTTGTTTAGGCAATTAAACTTTAATTCTATATCTATACAACTGACTATTTAATAGATAACCAAGTATCTAACATTGATTTCATTGAATCTAACTGGCTATAGAGTCTAGTGTTTACTTAGAAACAAGAAAATAATTCTGTTTGACTTTCTAATACTCCATATTGGTCCTCTAAGTTTGCTCTTAGAGATAACTGAAATCATGTTATATTAGATGTTTTAAAAAAGTTTGCCTTCATAACCAGCTAAGGATCAGAATGGGCCTCTAGGCAGAAGAAATTCTACCAGGTCTGGATTCAAAAAAGACTCAGCTTTCAGCTTTTAAATCTGGCTTCAATACTTACTAGCCATATGACACTGAGCAAGTCACTTAGCCATTTGCCTCAATTTCCTCATCTGTAAAATGAGTTAGAGAAAAATAATAGCAAAACACCCCAGTATCTTTGCTTAAGGAAATGCTACCCAAATGAGGAGGCAAAGTTGGACATAACTGAAATGCCAGAACAACAAATGGATAAGAATAATTAACTATTGTATATATTGCTTTATATGTGTTTCTGTTTTGAACTTCTGGCAGCACTATGTGGTTTACTTCTCATCCTCAGACCTACATTTATCACACACTCAGCTCTTATTTCCTCATTCAATTTTCCATTGATGTGATTACTCATCTGCAGAGTCTCTCTAGGTAATCAGCTAAAAAGTAGGTGATTCATCCTTAACCACTGATGATATTGCTCTACCCTATTACTAGAAATTGTCACTTTGAGACGAGAGAAGTCAGGAACATCCGGTATATACTCATCATGCCAAACCCCTGCCACCCAAGGTTTTATGTAAACATATATACATATATATATATATATATTAGCTAAAACATATACATATTTTAAAAGTTGAATTGATATAGATAGTCATTAAATCACAGTCATGGTGGGAGGAGGGGGAGAGTGTCTCACAGATTGAACCCTCTCTTTGTGATAGTAACAATTATATATGAAAGTAACAGTGATGTTATTTGTCGTTCCTTTTTTAACAAGTCATGATATATGATAAAAAGTTGCTATGAAAACTCTATCCTCAAAAATGGTGAACATCCTTAAAATCCATAGAACATACTGCAAGAAATGTGGAAAACATGAGCTCCTACAAGAAAGACAAGGACTCAAGACACGCTTAGGAGAAAGAGCACCTTACCAAGAAGCAGAAAGGCTGTTATGATTACCCATAGCAAAATTCTTCAGAAGGAAACAAAATTTATGATTTGATGAAAATTGAAATGGGACTTGAAAGTATCAAGCTTAAATCTAAAAAATTGCTGACCCAACATAAGAGATTTATTTTGAAATGAGACAAAAATTTAAAAAAGCCTAAATGATTCAGTCCAAAGCTTCATCTATTTTGCTCATTTTCATAATTAAGCCAAATAAAATATTGAAGAACTAAAAATAATAATGACAATAATATATACCATGAGGGAAGTTATAAACTTTCTTATTTTTTAAATCTGAATATAATCTCACCTTATACACTGAAGTTTTCCTGATTCAATAGGTGTGTCATGAAGATGCCCTTCATCACAATTTAAAATTCCTAATCTATAATAAAAATTAAAATGAAAATGAGTAATCTACTTGTTCCAAATGCTTTCCAATTTAATCTTCTAGTGACTGAAATTGTTTATAAGATATTTTATATAGCCTGGAAATTTATTACATTAGAATCAATCAGACTGAAAACATTCTACAGCAAGTCAATTTCTGCCTATCAACAACCTTATTACCACTTAGAACTTCGAGGCTAGTTTGACTGTGATGTATAAAAAATGAGAGACACTGCATGAGATTTCTACATATGGACTATCTATTCTCAAATCATTTTCATTCCAATAATCCTAATGGATTCCTTCAGTGCTTGACTTAAAAGAGCATTAGGGACTGCATTTACCTCTCCCACAATCATTATCATCACATATTGAGCTCTCCTGGGATACAAGGCTTTGTAATGGGTATTATAAGTAACTTCAACTTTACTTACATGAAGTCTTTGGTATTGAAGTGCATCTAAAGAAAATTAAAAACAGGAATAACTTTCATTCAAGGAAACACCACTGCTTGCAATAACCAAGCCACTTAGAAAATTGAGTCTAAGAAAAATAGAAATAAAAGGGTATAATGCTCATCTAGAAGTTAAGAGGATCTGTGTTCAAATGTCATTTCTGAAACATCATGCGACCTAAGGTAAATGACCTAAGATTTGTGCCCATTAAGGAGGTCTCTGGATTTGGTCTACTAAGTCATCATTTTTGGTGAAAGATTTCCTCAGAGTTTGTTTCCTAGAAATATAGGATTGATAAAGCTTATTCTTCCTCATTAAATACTATCATTTAATCAATCATTCAGACAACAGCCATTTATTAAGGGTTAATTACATACCACCCATTGTGATAATTGCTAAAGTTATTAGTATTAAAAAATGAAGTAATCCCTTATTACAAAGAGATTACATTCCAAAGGTTGGGAGAGAGGACACACATGCAAACATATTTTATATTTACATTCTAACTATAAGATTAATAAATAAATATATACACATAAACATATATATGTATATTGTGTATAGCGGTTGAATTCAAGACAACTTGTAAGGTAAGGAAATAATATTTGAGGGGATCAGGAAAAGATTCATGTAGATGTTAACTGAAATGAATTTTAAAGGAAAAGAGGGAAATTATGAGGCAGAGATAAGGAGGATTTCCATTAGTATATGAACAATGGCAAAGTAAAGGTAAAGAGATGGGAAATAAAATTGAGTTTGTGAGAAACAAAGAGAAAGAGAGTTTGTTGGATTACAGTTTGTGGGAGAAGGAGTAAGATACAATGACTTTGGAATGGTAGGTTAAAACAAGTTGTAAGAACTTTAAAAGCAAAACAGAAGGTTTCTACTGTATTCTGAAAAGAAGAGAAAATCGTTGGGTGGTGGAGTCACATGTCCATATCCTTGAGACTTGAGACAAGGGAATTCATTAGGAAGCCATAATGATGGCTTGATTAAATGGTCAAAAGGGTCTGAACTAAAATGCTAATAACATTAAGGGGTAGGATGTGGATAATTCTATGAAAGTTAGAAACAAGTTTAGTAGACATTTGTTTTAGATATATGAGGTATGAGATAGTGAGGAATCCATGATAATACTATGATTATGAACCCCATACACTGGGAAGGATAGTATATCATCAAGAGAAAAATGGCAGTTTGGAAAAGGAGGGGTTTAAGGCAAGATATGATGACTTCAGATTTAGACAGATTAACTTTACCATATCTCCAGGACTTTCAGTTTGAAATGACCAACTAACAACTGGTGATGTAAGACTGGAGCTCAGAGAAGAGATTAGAACTGAATACAGATCTCAGTCTTCCCAATTTTCTACCCTATAGATCTGAAAATGAACTGTTATAAACATATGGAAGGAAAACTTTTGTTTTTCCGTAGACATCATTCTCTAAAATGTAAAAAAACAAAAGTAATTTTCTTCTACAGAGAAATTTCATATGTGGTTATCCTCATCTTACATTCCAAAGATCACAAAGGACACTCAGCATTCCCTTATGTATTTTCCAGAATGGAAAAACAATCTTTAGTAATTCATTGAGTTATGCTTCTCTATATTGGGGGAAACCACCAAAGAATCATATACTGTTTATCCAGTAGCAACAACTTTGTCCCTGATTCATTTCTGGGGTCTTCTTTCCACTGAACAAGGGGAAAACCCTGATAGAAATGTGGGTGGATTAACCAAGATTAAGAGTATATAATTGCATATCTTTGAAAAAAATCATGAATGTTATAATTCAAATTTTACTGATTACACACAAACCAAATCAAGATTCTATTGAATGCACATCCAATGAACTTCAGTCATTTATGGTCAATATCTGTATACTTACTTTTCAATAATCCACTTTTTTTAAAGGAGTTTTTATATTTTAAATGTTCATCACCAAGAAAGTATTAATAGAGTGAAGATTTCATCTTTGATGGCTTTTTTCCTATAGCTCAGGCTTCTTGCTAAGCTCATTTTTACTAATAGAAATTGGTTAGCACGTCCTTTTGCTCATTAGGTAAAATTATTCCCCTGACTAGTGACATCAACATATTTGTTACAATCTCATCCACAATGCTGGAAGATGAAATGAAAAGAAACTGAAATTGTAGGGAATTATCTTCTTTATTCAACAGTAGAGGGAAACTCAGGTTTGAAATATTTATGCAGCACAAAACCATAACACTTTCATTTAAAGAATATAAAATTAATATGTAAATCATGAATCTATTTTTCAAAATAAGGCAGTTACTCTTTAGCACAAAGTTTGTAGCCATAACAACTTTAAATCAGCTATGAAAAAGACAATTTTAAGAAATGCAGTTTCTCCTCCATTTTTTAATGGAGAGCATTTTAGGCTGATAATTTTAAACAGGCACACACATACTCATGCTAACAATACATCACTGCTCTAAAAAAAAATCAGAAACATGATGCTTTAATGAGACAGTTTTCTAAAATATGTACCTATCATAGTGAAAGTTAAAACATTTATATTTTTACAACCTAATTTTAAGATAGTTACAGCTTTTTTTTATTTGAAACTTGTAGCTGTTGAGGAGGAAAGAGAAGAAATACTCAAAGAATCACAGCTGTTAGCATACCAGTAAAAAGGTTCAAAATTTTCTAATAATTTCAAGACCTTTATGATATATATGACTCTACAATACCTTTTTCCTGAATCAGATATTGATGGCTGAAGTCGTGGAAAAGGCACAAATGTAGCTCCATAAGGAACTAGCTTGGGAAACATAATGTTCTTCTCATGAATCTGATGATGAGAATCCAAATTGTTTATAACCAAACATACTCCTTTAATCCACTTGTCTGCTCACAGAGAAAGCTTCTTTTAGTTGCTTTCATTGTTGTTATGAGTATTTTTGAAACATATAAACCTTTCAGCAGTTGGTTCTACTTTCTTTTACTGATATCTTTGAATCAGCTTTGCTTGACAGACTATTAGGGAAATTTAGATGAGGCAGGAAGACCAGTGTTCTGGTTAACATGATTATTTTACAGAGCACTGTACATTCATTAGTAGCAAATGAGTTGTCATAATACTCTTCTCTACCTCTATTTTTCTATTCCTCATTTCTTATTCACATTTCATGTTGTCTGACTTCTTAAATACAAATCTTATTCATTATTTTTAAAGTAACCTGCAAATGATCCCTAGCTAAACAGAATCAGGGGAAAAAATTCTAGTGAATAAATCACTGTATTCAGGTACAGAGGCTGTATCAGTGAGGGGGAGAGGTCAAAACCCTCTTCATTTTTTAAAAAATAGTAAAAATATATCAAGGCAACCAATATTAAACTTTTCTGAAAGAAGTATTTGACTTTACCTTTCTTTTTTAAAAAATTGTTAAAATTGTTTATATTTTATATATATCTATGTCTATATATATACATATGGGCATGACAGAGAAAATGATTGTAACTACAATAAATATAAACACAAATTTGACTCTTTAAAATAATCATAATTTCTTCATTGATGTTTATTCAATGCAAAATGACAAACTAAATTTTCATAGCTTTTTCTTTAAGGTACCAGGTTCTTTTAAATTAATCAATGGTTAATAGTTCAAGGACTTCCACTAAAGGCTAAGAACATTAAAGACATCATTTAATAAATTATCTGACCTTTACACAGTTCTCTAAAACTTCCAAAGCTCTTTACTTGTTAGTTCAGTTGCACCTCCTGATAATCCTACAAAATAGCCTGAGTTCTTCATTTTATGGTTCAGTTTATTATGACTCCAATAATTTAACCTACTTCTCTATAGTCATGCAGCTAGTTGTGTCAGAAATAGAACTTAAACCCAGATTTCAGTTCAGGAATCAACCATTATGGCAAGATGACTCCAAGAGCAAGACTAAATCTGCTCTACTGTCAATAGGCCTTTGAAGGGATTTCTCTACCATACCAATGATTTCCTTTTGCATTCAGGAATCTCTACTATCTCTGAAATAGATGATTTTCACACAGAAAAATACATGATCATACCATAGCAGGAAAAAATAACTCAATCTACAACATTCTTATAAGGTAATACAATAGACAAGTATAAGAAAGTATCCTATTGAACAAGATGTAAATGTTGTAGAGAAACTGAGTATGTAAGATTATCTGTGAGAAAGTGAGAAGCAATCTCAAATATCATCTGGTCCAACATCCTAAATTCATGAATGAGGAAATGGATATAAAAGCAGAAGAAATGATCTATTTGATGTCATACAAGTAAGAGCATCAAAGAAGGGATTTGAAGTCAGTTGCTATGACTCCAGAGCCAATGTACTCATCACTCTACCACTAATTCCAATGTTGCCTCTGTTATTTCATTCTTGTGTGACTGTGGGCAAATTAGTTAATCTGGCTAGGTCTTAGTTTATATATATTCAGGGGATTAGACCAGATTACATAGAATTTCAGCCCTATGAGATCCCTTCCCACTCAAAATCTAAGATTCTAATATCTTAAGACATTAAGAGAGTATTTATTGAAATAAACATTAAAAATCTAAATGTTATCTATTTATATTATCTTATTTTTATCATAGCTAATATTTGCCAATTAACAATAAATTAATCACTTATAAGGTGTGAAGTGAAGGTACACTATCTTTTTTTGAATAAAAAATAAAAACAATTAGATGTTCAAAGAAAAACAGTTCCTATTGCAGATTACTTATTTGTCTCTGCAATAATCAAGAATCCAGTCTTATAAACAAGGTTATATAATCATAAGAGTAAAGAAGAATAGTTTGTTTTCAGTTAGAATAAGATTTTGTGTAAGTGTCCCCAGCTCTGACTAATGAAAGAATGCCCACTAGTCACTAAGAGACATTGATCAGTTTAGTCAGGTTGACTTATCTCATATTGTACTTTCTGGGCTTGTATTCAAGGAAGTCAATAAACATTCCTTAAATTTGTAGTTTCATTCCCTAATATCAAATAATAGATTATAAAGGGAAATCAACAACTTTATGGTCTTCTCTTACCAACAATCCATATCATAAAATAGCAGCTAGATGAGGCAGTTAGAATCCCAGTGGGGAGAATGCCAGTCCTAAAGTCAGGAAGATCTGAATTCAAATCTGATCTCAGATACTTACTAGCTATGTGATCTTGGGCAACTCACTTAACCCTGCTTATCCCACATCCAGGGCTATCACCAATCATACTGATTCATATCTAGATGACCCCAGAAGAGAAAATGAGGCTGTTGACTTAGCACAGCACCCCTCCACTCAAATCCAATTCACATGAATATCATGGCATTACCTCTCTAAGGTCATGATCTTCAAAAACAAAGGACAACTCTCAGGTATTATGACATGTGTGTTTATATGACAGCAAACAAGGGAGTGGAAAACTAGTCTTGCCATCAGTGATAAATGTTAAGTGAAAGTACCCTGATTTCAAACTCCCATAAAGCTGAGTGAAAAGTCTTTAAATAGTACCTAATTGAATGAAACATCTATCCTGATCATAAGAGAAGCATCTATCAAATCAGTGTGATATACCAAAGCATGCTCACTACATGTAATAGTTTATTGTAACTATTATTATTATTATTATTATTATTATATTGTAATTATTTAAAGTGCCAGCTGTGTTTAAGAAAGAACAGATACAAAATAAACACTTTTATACTTTCAGTTGCTTTGTGGAGGGGAAATTATGAGAATTCCTGTGTATAATAAGTTGAATTCATTTAACATCACCAAATATAAAACCAGGAAAATATTGTGTGAATATCGAGGAAGAAGAAAGAAACAACATAATTGAAGACTAAGACAATGTCCTGTAAGATGGTTTTGTACATCAGTTGCTTTCATAGGGCTAACAATACATAAAGCAAAACTACAATAAATATTTGTTAAGTAAAAAGGATTAGAGAAGAAAAAGCAAACACCATTTCAAGCATCAGAGAACTAGTAAACCAATTCCTTGACAGCATATAATCAATGTTTGATATCAATAGTAATATAGTAAAAGTCATTTTGAATTATTTTCTATGACTTGATCAAAAATATTTTTCTACCCTATGTTTCCAAGTGTTCATAGTAGAGGCCAAGTTATACGCTAAAGGGAATATGAGCTAAAATTAGCTACAATTAAACTACAGAACTTTTATAGTAGCCACAAAGTATCATACAATGAAGGATAAAGGGTCTACTGAAATTAGGACAGAAAAGAATTCATCACTACTTTTTCTATGTAATGATAGACAATTTAATCTTTATATAAAAATGAAGATGAAATTAACTTTCCTCATGAAAAACTGTGGCAGTCCAACAGCAAAGACTATTCCAAAAATTACTCAATAAATGTTTGTTAAATTAAAATGAGGTTCATATTAACTATTGGCAACCACCAAATAACATATCACTGAGCAAAATATTACTATATACTCTTAATCAGGTTAAAATGAGAATCTTCATGTGTACCTGAATGGCATATATTAAGTGTTTAGTATATACAATATGTATCTCTGACTGTAATAAGCACTAGGAATACACATTGAAAAAATAGACAATTACTGCTTTCAAGGAGTTTGTACCCTAATTGCCGAAAACAAAATTTTTAAAAATTTAGCTGCAGATAAAAAAAAGACCCTAAAGGTTCAGCAATGGGTTGGATGGTAAGGGTCAAGGGTTATTGGGTTACACCAGCAGGTCAAAGAACAGGACTTAGGCAACTTGTAAGCTTAGTGGCAAAGCAGATATTAAGGCACAGAGGACTTAGTATGTAGAGGCAGGCACTTCAAAAAGATCATCCTTCCAATATTAAAATTGGTGACCCCCACTTCACCTAAATGGTGAATGCATAGCTCTTCTAGTCAAGAGGGCCCAGGTTTAAGGAGGGCTAAAAGAAAGGAAAAAGGGCATTTTAACTATTGGTTCTACCATATTGGTCCAGATTAGGTCTGGACAGTCAATATCAGAGGACATAGAGACCACCTAACATAAACACAATGACATAGTTATGAGGGGCTATCTCCAATTGACTTGATCTATATCTGACCACTGAGCCCAGATGCTCTGGAGAAGAAAATGAGCACAGCACCATCTCACTTAAATTAAAATTACTTACATGTCATGACATCACCTTCCTGATGTCATAATCCTCTTCAGGAAGGAAAAATAACATAAATATATAGACCAAATCACTTCTGAGCAAGAATTACTTCTATATCTCCTCAATATCTCCCATTCTTCTTTTGCTTGAAAATCATCAATAATTGGGCATCCACTACTTAATTAGCCTAATTTTATTTTGGAAGCTTCTGTCATTGCTTTTTTTTTGAATGAAGTTAAAATATGTCTCTCATCTATTATTTCTCAATATTCCCTCTATTGCTAGGCAAAACAAGTTTGGTCTTTTCCCTGACATACCAGTCTTTCAAATATTCAAAGACAATTATTTTATCCCATCTATATCTCTTTGACAACCTGGACAAATCAAGTTGCTTCAAATGCGTTTTCCTTTGATATATTTTCCAGTCACCTCACCATCCTAACTGCTCTGCTTTGAATTCTTGTCAGTCTATTGTAATTAGGAACTGCTTTAAATACAGTCTGTCTAGGACAAGGCACATTAGCAATATGTCTGCTATTGCATACTACCAGTGTGGCCTGGATTCTATACATGTTAAAAAAAATAACCTTAGTCTGACATGAATTGTTCACTTCTTAAATTTTCTCATATATTAAAATAAGAAGTTTGAACTATATATGCTCTAATTCTTTTTAATTCTGAAATTCTAGAATTCTATTTATTAGGCTAAGGTTAAAGAGAGGTAAGGGTAGATGACATTAGAAAAGGTCATCCAAAATGAAATGGACTTGTATGAGAAGTCAAAGCCAGTATTGTGGTAATCTGAAATACAGTAAGCTGTATACAGAGTAGCAAAGAGAATTTGGGGATGATTTATAGTGTGGAAATTTGTAGGAAAAAATGATCTAAAAGAAGATGGCAGAGACACTGAACAAGAGAAGGGAGAAAAAATAAAGGATCATTTACATAAGAATTCATAGCAGCTTTTCATCTAAGTTCCATATCTCATTGGGATGAATAACAACTATCTCAGTGTGATAAGTAGCCCTAAGTCCTATTTTCTCTTTTGTAGATCAAAGAATGTCCAAATGAACTATCTGGTCAAGGAGAAGTTGGGGCTCAGAGCAGATCTTTCACTGTTAAACTTAAAAAAGAAAACCATACCCTATGTTATGAAATGAATTTTCATAAAGAAAAGTTCTTATGGCATTCCTTACTTTAATATAGATACTTTAATACAGATAAATATTGGTAGATAACTATTTTAAAAGATTTTGTCCTTAAGAGAAAAAAAATTCTTAAAAGAAATTCTTTATGCATTTGCAATTATACAAGTAAGTAGGTACATTAAAGTTTCTTATTTTACACTGATGCATCAGGTAAAGACCATGTACAAGATACAGAGTTATTATTAGTACAGTATTTGTTAGACTAGGGAGAATAATTATCTGATTTGTTATGAAAATGCTGATGTTCCTGAATTGTTCTCAAAAGAATAAGAAGGAAATAGAGAAACCAGAAAAATTGCAGTCAGTTAAAATAGTTTTAAGTAGAACAAGCAAATATAAAGAGGATAGCATTTTAGTCCTAGGAACCTGGAGTTGGGAAAGGAGGAAGGAAACACAAAATAGGGCAAAGTCTTTGATCTCAAAGACTTTTGATTAAAAGGCCAAGAACTGGCTCAAAGTAGAGCAAATTCAAAATCTATACAAATTGAATTTGTTCAATTCTATGAATTCATAGTAAATAGCTTTGAAAATACAAAGAAAGAAAAAACAAATTGGTTAATGAAGTTCATTCTACTTTGATGGTTTCTGCATTTTGAATCCTCTCCAGGGGGAAAAAAAAACAAAAGGAAATAAGCTAGGAGGCATCATAATTCTTATTCATCAAACTACATCTCAACCTCTTAAATTATTATCATTATTATCCCTTCCAGAGGATATTTAAATTATGCACAATATCATGTACCTCTGTAGTGCCTAACATAAGCTTTCCCAAACTACTTCTGCAAAATGAAATTCTAACTCCTTCAGCCTTTTCTTATTCTCCCGAAAATCACTCTTACATGATCTTCAAGTCAAAACAACAAACCTTTAAAAATGATTTCAAAAAGACATATAGGGCCTGCTAGGTGGCACATTGGATAGAGCACTAGCCCTGGAGTCAGGAATACCTGAGTTCAAATCCAGCCTCAGACACTTCATAATTACCTAGCTGGCTTTGGGCAAGGCACTTTCCCATTGCCTTGCAAAAAAAAAAAAAATCTAAAAAAAAGACATAAAATTAAATAAGTAATAATATAAAATTTAAGAGTTATAAGTTCATTCCAGTATATATTTATCAAGGCTTTTTACACTGAGTAGCCTATATATCATTTTGGAATGAAATTGTCTAGTAGAAAAGAGATAATTTATGAATATAGTCTAAACAATGCTTAGAGCATGAAGGATGGTCGGGACAAGTCAAGTCTGAGCAAAAAAAAAATCATTCTACATCAAATTCCCTTAAAAGTGTTTGCCATTTTCAAATTATTTTTTGAGGGTTTCTCTACTAGGATTCTACTGAAAATAAGGTGTATAGCTGTTCCCAACAAGAAGAATTTCAAGTGATCTAATATCCGCTGATTTGGTAAATAGGGAACCTTAAGCATTGACTTGGCCATTTTGAAGTACAAGATGATACTGACATTTAAAATAAGCAGTAATGACATTCTACCACTCCATACTATATACATCTTTTTTTTCACTACTCTCATTTTCACTTGCCTATCTACTCCTTTTTCATATATAATATTCATAAATTCTTTTTTTTCTTCTTTTGGCACCAAGTTTAGAAAGACCATGACATGCTATGTATGGATATTCTACACATATAAATTTAATTACTGCATTTACTAGTATATTTCAACATCACTTGGCCATCTAATCATAATTTTTAATATTTTTGTCCATCACTTTCAAAGAAGACCACAATATCAGGGAGGTGATGCCATGACAAGAAAATGAATTGTATTAGAGTGAGGGGGTGCTGTGCTAAGTCACCAGCCTCACTTTCTCCTCCAGAGCCAAATGAATCCAGTGGCCAGACATTAATCAGGACAACTGGAGGTGATCCTAGATGCAAGGCAATCAGGGTTAAGTGACTTGCCTAAGGTCACTCTGCTAATCAAAATGTCGAGATAAGTAACCATTTTTTAACTTGCCTAGATCTTAACTAAAATATCTAAATTTCTTTTGTAAAATATGGCCTTATTTTTAACCAAAAATAGTATATTTTAGTCTGACATTTTTTCTTTGCCATGTTATATCCTCTACAAGGGAGCTATATTATAACAGGATCTTTGCAGTACATACAAAGGTTGACTTTATTGATGATAGTTTTTCAAGAAGCAAATTGGTTTTATACTATTTCATTAGCTTAACTTCATTGAAGAGTTTACAGAAATCTGTAACATTAAATTCTTTTCAATTTAAAGGTATATTTTATGATGTTAATAAAAACTGAAAGCAATTTGTACATATTTGGTTTCATTGAAAGTAAAAAAACTCCCAGAAAAAAATCAAATTCAATTTTATATGTATATTATATATGTATATATGTGTGTGTATGTATTTATATGCATGTACATATAAAGTGTATTCCTAAGAAATATTTCTTTGAGGGGTGTAATAAGTAAGTTATAAGGAAATTATGCAGCTGCACATAGTAGGAAATCAAATAATGAATCATCAAATTAAAATGATCAATTGAAAATAGCTCTAGCAAATAGAATGTTTAAAAAAGAGTTATTGAACCTTTGATATGATCTTCTAAAAAAACTTGTAGTGGAGTTTGTCAGATATATAATGAATGATATACATTAAACAATGAACAGTCTAAATTCAATATCCAATTTATAGGCTATTTTTGAAGTTTATGGGATAATAATCTGATATTGAATATATACATTTGTATACTAACTGCTAGAATTTAATTTTTATGTATTTTGAGACTAAAATCTAAGACTTTAATTTCTCAGGTAATGTTCTAAAACTGAATTTTAAAATAGGTGCTCATCTCCCCACTATACACTTCTTTTTTCCTGCACTGGAAGCTTCATTCACTAATGGAATCATAGATTTGTCTGAAAACCCCTCACCAAAGAAATAAACATATAATAACAAGTTCACAAACCATCTGTCCTTTAAAAATTAATTCATTGGAAAGATGTATTTCTTTCTTTTTCATATAATAGCACAACCTAGTAGATGAATAGTTTACCAAAATTTCTCTTAAACTAATAGTCTGAGAAGGAAATTATGGAATTTTATGAAATTTACATCTATTTGAAATGACTCCAAAATGCTTTACCATCCTTTTTATGTTATTACATTATCACTGGAATACTCCGTTCAATTCAATACAAATTTATTAAATAGCTACAATGCAGAAAGCACTTTCCTAGGGACTTAGAATACAAAGATAAAAAACAAGCTTGGCTCTTTACAATTATTAATTCAATAGAAAGGATAAGACAAGTTAAGCAAATGAGATAAAAGTTTAAATATCAAAAAGGAAAAAGGAAGTTTATATAGAATGTATCATTTGTTACTGAAAAATGAATTTTTAATTTTTTAACTTTTCAAGTTTTCCAATTTGTTTTATATTGTTCATGAAACTTATGGACTTGGGGATTTGAATGTATTTAAAAAATTATAGGAGTATAAATTGGTTCCAAAAGTTGTTTTCTTGGGAAAAAGCAAGAAATAAGAAAGTTGTTATAATAACTAAGGGTGGCATATTCTGTTAATGGTTCCAAATATTTTTATAAAGTATATAGCAATGAAATCTCAAGAAATTTTTGGGACATATATCTTTATTATTAAAAGGCCTTATAGTTGAACTAAAATATTTTCTGTTTAGAGTAATAGGCTAACATTTAATGAATAGTATGTGAATGCTTTGTTTATAATAGAAGTTTTATTATGATAAAGTGACCTTGGACATATCACTTTTTCTTTCTGGGTCAGAATTTCTTCATATGTTTTTATAGATCAGAAGTAGCAAACCAGTTCTGACAGACTGCACAAGTCCTCTTGAGTCAGATTAAAATGTATATGGGAAATATTTAGCAAAAAGATCACAAAACCCAAATAATATTTCATTTTAAAACTATCAATTTGTGACCTAGCAGTATCCTTATGTACAAATTACTGATCCCTGTTACTTTTTGAGCTTGACATCACTGGACTAGATGACCTCTAATGATCCTTCCAGCACTTAAATTATGATAGCATAATTTCATATTTTGAAAAAGAAAGAAAAAAATTTATACTCTCATTTCTTAAAAAATCAAAAAAGTTCCCATATATGAAAATCCAAAATTTTCTACCAGATTTTTCTTTTGATATCAATATCATATCTAGAATTAATCAACTAAAATACATTTGTTACAAAATCAACCTCAGTCTCAGAAAGAAATATCAGATCATTCAACAACAGATCCAAAAAAGTTTTTTTTAAAACTTTTTCTTAAAGACCTGCAATGAGAGAAAAGTCACTTCCCCCACAAGCAGCTCATTCCCACTTTTAAACAATTCAAATTTTTAGTAAGGTGTTTTTTTTTTCCTTTATACCTTTTTTGAAAATTCCAGCAATTCGTCTTAGTACTGCCTATTGGGTCTAAGTAGGAAAAAATTGGGGCAGGTAATTGGTGCAGAGGATATTGTGTGGAGGCTCATTTTCCTGAGTTCAAATCTGGCCTCAAAAACTAACCAGTTATGTGACCTTGGGCAAGTCACTCTTTGCCTCAGTTTCCTCATCTATCAAATGAGTTGGAGAAGGAAATGAAAAATACTCTAATATCTTTGCCAAGAAAACTCCAATGGGATCACAAAGTCAGACACAACTAAACAACAAAGAGTTGAATCCTGCTTCTTTGTAGCTGTCTTTCAGGTACTTCCAGGCAGATATAATAGGCCATTGATTTTTCTTGTCTATAGGCTAAACACCCCCATTTCCTTTCCGAACTTTCTGGAAAGTCTTCGTCTTATATAATATTATGCTTGAGGAGGAAGAAATATAAGGCGTGTCCCTGTCTTTGAGGTACAAGAATCAGTGAACAGTATAAGGAAGTATGTTATCACATGTTAAATCATGTTTGCTTTATTCTATAAGGTTTGAAGGAAATCATTTATATAAAAGATCATTGTGGAATGAAACAGATTTCTCATGGAAAAGTTAGGAATCAAACTGAATTTTTTTAAAAATTGGTTCAATTCAAATAACCATGTAGGTGTAAATTTTCATGGAACTTGACTAGCACATAAACTGACTAGAATAGAATGTATGTATTGAATACTAGGAAAAACACATTTGGATAGGTAAAATGAGTGCATCTAAGTGAAGAATATGAAATTCATGAAGGAAAATTTGAACATTTAAAACTGGAGGGGGTGGGGATATATTGATTAGGAATAAGAACTCTGCTCTTCCAAATCTAAAATTAACTATCCAAGTGACTTTAGAAAAGTCACCTACATCTTTCACTCCTTATCAATACATTAGATATAATAATAGTGCCTCACATATATAATTTCCCACACAGATTCACTACTTTGGATTCCCTATCATGTCCCTAGGAACCTTGTCATTCTGTGAGAGCACATCAGGCCTAGTACTCATATTTTTAAGTACAGTTTACCCCTGAAAGCCTTTGATTAGAGACTTCCTCTCCAAAACTCTATTCATTGAGTTTCCAGACCAATCATCTCTTCATTTCCCATCTGGCAGAACTGCTCTGGACTTCTCAATCATATCCTCTCACCAGGCATCATTCACCCCTTTTAAGCCTCTCTATGTGCATTTTCTTCTCCTATTAAATTGTAAGCACATTGAGGGTTAAAAACTCTTCTGTTTTGTATTTGAATCCTCACCACTTAGCTCAGTGAATGGAATATTATAGGTTTTTAATAAATGTTTGTTAAAGGACTGATTACTTCAAAAGAGTAGCTAAAATGACTACTACTATTAATTACTACTGTTGCTGCTGTTACTAGTATAAAAATGACTCTGTTGACCTTTGATTAAGTAAGCAATAATACCTATTCTCTGTCATATATTAAACTTTAGGTCCTATACATAATATCCCAATTTTTCAGATATGTTAAGTCCCAAAAAAATAAGTTGCCACCCTTGAGATGCAGTTAATAGCCTTCAGAGTTGATCCTTAGGAATTCAACCAAGGTATACAGATTCCAAGTCTAGTAAACTACTGCATTTCAATATGTGGATAAAAATAAAATCGTAAACTGGGAAGCACAATGGAGGAAGGGGGTAGGAGAATGGTTCTATAAACATTAGTTATTATCATTATTATTATACATTATTTCTCAGTAAATTCATTATATTCTTTCTGTAGATATCTGATTAAATTTGATTTCCACATTCATAATATTTTTTCTCTTTCAAAACTGTTCATATGGATGAGAAATCAGACCAGGTAAAGACTCACAAAGATGTCAATTATAGCAAAATGACTATTTCAAAGTCAGGTCAGCACTATATTACCTTCTTGCTAGCTATTTTCAGTTTAAGAACAAAAAGCTTTCAAACTTCATTCCATTTAAATGAAGGCAATCTAAAGAAGCAAATTTTCCTTACTCAGATTGGTAGCCTGACAGATTATTAATGAAACTATCTTGATGGTGGAAAAAGCACTAGTGTATTCTTTATCAGCAGTAACTTTAAATTTAAGAGAGAGAGATAGGTAAATCAACTTCAGTGTTCTGATAACACAGACTCATTCATTCATTCATCATTACTCCTAACATTTGGTTTCATTTTTAAAAGACCTTCAAATATTATTTATTTTATTATAAAAACACTTTTCCCCTAATCTAGAAAGATACAATTTTGATTCAAGAATAGTTTTATTTTCAACTTTAAATGTCGTTTGCCCTTTGGGCTCAAAGAGAACCAAAATTACATCATTATGTCAGCGGGTCACCATTCACTGTTTCTGGCTATGGCTGATCATGTTGAAATGAACTTGGAAGACTCAGTTACAGGTGGAAATAGAAATAGTCCTTATGACTAGTTTCGAGGGAGATGCCACTAAATTTGAGCATCTCACACTTTTTTGTGCTAAAGCAATTCTACTTTACTCACAGAGCAAAGCACCTACTTTGATTTCATGATAGGCATGATAACTAAGTTGGCATGGCCTTCCATATCTCATAATTGAGAGTCCCCAGGGAGTCCCTGAATGTGATCTTGCATTGCTGCTTCTGACCACTTCTGACCACCATGTGAGCATCTTTCTTGAATGAGTTTTCCATAAAACAATTTTTAAAGCAAAAATACATTTAACATTCAAACATGACCAGCCCATCAGAATTATGCTCTGTGGAATAGAGTTTGAATGATTGGCAGTTCAGCTCAGGATAGGACCTTAGTGTTTGATACCTGTCTTACCAGGTAATCTTCAGAATCTTCCTATGACAATTCAAATGAAAGTGGTTCAATTTCCTGGCATGGTGCTGGAAGACTTTTCAAAGGCTGCCTGCCTTTAAAATACAACAAGTTCAGAACAATGGCTATAGATCTTTGATTTGGTGGACAGTGTAATACCTACTTCCTATCAACTTTATGTGCACATGCACACACACACACACACACACACACACACACACACACACACACACACACTTAACATTGAGATAGGATAGATCAATCTAGTACCATAATAGCCCAGCTTACACTTCAGAGGTCAGAAACTACATTGCAATGATGATGATAACTTTTATCTAGCACTTTAAAATTTGCATACTATCTCATTTGATCCTCACAATATTACTGGAAAGTAAGTGCTATTGTTATCATCATTTTACAGAAGAGGAAACTGAAGCAGACAAAAGTTAAATGACTTTTCCATGGTCACCCAGGTAGTGTTTACAGCCAATTTGAATGGAGGCACCCTGACCCCAATCCTACTTACTGTGCCACCAAGCTGCCTCTACTCTCTGTGATGGTTGATGTCAAGGGAACTTACAGGTTAATGGATGATGCAAAAGAAGAGCAGAGGGCAGGAAACAATTTAAATTCATCTTTTGAAAACAATCTCCACAAATGAAATAATGATAATAGGAGATACACTGACATGCTAATAGTTTTTATTGTCACCATTACTGATAAGATCTGTTTAAGTACTTTCATCACTAATTACAATGTTCATACTCTGGTAGAGTACTTAAGCAAGAACATAATTCACAAAATCTGAAAGATAGATATGTGAATTCATGAAAAATCCATGAAGAGTATATTTGTTTCAACTTTTTAGAATTATTATTAACAAAAATAAACATAGGACTGCAAAGTGTTTCATTAATATTATCTCATTTGATTCTCACAACAGTACTAGGAAGTAGTTTGGTGTTTTTTTAAAAATAAATGAGGAAATTGGTAATTAAGTGATTTGCAGGCAAACCTATCTAGTAAATGTCTAAGTTCAAATTTGAACACAGGACTTTCTGGGTTCAAATCTAATACTCTATATCCATTGTGCCAGCTTAACTTCCTTTATTACAAAATAAATTTGAAGATTATGGTAGAGATCAAATCAACTTGATAGATACTTTCTATTCCAATTTCTACTTCTAAGTACATTCAAATTATAATCATGTATATCAGTACACATCATCATCATCGGGTGATAATCAACTATGATGGACTTGTTCACTTCAGCAGTACAAAAATCAAAGACAATTCTAAAAGATATGATAAAAAAAAAGATTTGTGATAGAAAACATCCATGTCTAGAGAAGGATCTATCTTCAATTTTTAAAGATATATTACATTTTCCCCCTATTTTTTCCTTCATTTTGATTTCCATCTTCTCTCAATATAACTATCATGAATCTATGTTTAGCAAGATTATAAATGTAGGGCTATGTTGGATTGTTTTCTGTCAGCGGAGAGTGGGGGGGAAGGGAGGGAGGAAAATGTAAACCTCAAGTCCTTATAGAAAATTGATTGTTGAAAGCTACCATTTCACGTGATTGGAAAAATAAATTTTAAAAAAATGTTCATTTATTTTTTTAACATTTTCAAGATGAGGGTGGTTGACTTTTAAATATTTTACAAATGGCACAGATGAACATTTCATGCTTGTTCCAACTAGTGACAAAAACAATTTTTTAAGGACTGATGTGTAATGTTATAAATATTACTATTGTGAAAATATAAAGATCCAAATAAATGACCTTAAATTTCAATAATATAAAGTTGAACATGGTTCTCTAAATTAGAATCAACACTGAAAAGAGTACATTTTGTATTTTAACCATTTGATCTTTTATCTATTGACTGCTTGCAAAAGGGAAACTTAAAAAAGAGAAAATAAAACCATGGGTTAGAAAGGTCTTTTCTGCATTAAAAATAAAAGTGTATCCATTGCTTTTGCCTCAAATTACAGAACTGAATATTAATCAACAAACAATTTTTTGAGTTCATATCATTGGCAAAATGATATGCTAAAAACCTGGAGTGGAGATAAGTGTATACAAAAAAGAAAAAAAAGAATTATTATTATTTTCCAAAAATATGTTATAGTGAAAAGAACACATGATATAAGTTATTAGGCAGGCTTTTTCCTGAGCTCACTGTTAGTTCCTAAACAAGTCATAACACCTTTCTGGGCCTTGGTTTACTCATCTATAAAATTAAATGATTGAATTATATGATTATATGTCCCTTATAAAGCTAAATTTTTTTGATTCTAAGCACCTTGAGACTTAATGATCATGATCTAGTAAAGCCAAGTTCATGGGTTACCCACAAGTATACCTTGGTGGTGTTCACTTTCTTCTTGGTCACAATTCTAAACTATATATCTAAAATTGTAGATATGAATATGTGTATGATTAAATGTCATTTCCAATTTTTATCCAGTTTTTTGATGAAATATTTACCCTACAGAATGTCTATAAAAATACAGAAAATGTAAAAGTGTGGAAAAATTTAAAGACCTTATAGAGAAAGTTACAATCAAAACTATGCTATAATAAACCAACTGGATTTGGAGTCAGAGAACCCAGATTACAATCCAGTCCCTGCTTCTCATATCATCAATACTCTTATCTGGAAGATGAGAATTTTGGAATGGGTGACTTCTATAGTCTCTTCTCATTCTAAATCTTTTAATCTGTGATTCCTTAATCAATAGGTTTTAGCTAGAAAATCTTGTCTTAAAAAATTAAACATTTCTTTTTGAGAAAAAGATAAATATTTAAAGGACTAAAATTATTCCAAGTCTAAATTAATATTCCAATTCCAATGTAACTTCTTTCCAATATGCCCTCTCTTGTAGAAATGAAATACAAAGCTATTAATTAATATAAAGCAATTAATAAAAAAATCCATCCTCATATCCCCTACTGTCCAGTTAACTTTAATATGTTACTGTCAGAGATGCAAAGAATCATAAAAATTTAGAATAGAATTTCACAGATAGTTAAGTCAGCTGGGACCTGAACTCAGCTTTCATGTTCATTGAATTTTTTATCTCTGCTGCCAAATATATTATTCCTCCCTACATCTTTGCTAATTTTTCTGAATCATGTAATTGAATTCCCACAGTCATGTTTTGACTCATGAATTTATTCCTTAGTTTTAATGTCATCAAATCCTGACAATTTTCTTCAATATTTCCTGTATCCAAACTCTCTTCCCTTTTCCTACTTCCACCTCTCTTCCAGAATCTCATTATGACTCTTTGATTGTAGGACTTTTTGACAACAAGACATGAAAGTGGACATATGTTCTTTAGACACCAATCTTTTCTTGTTAACAGTCCTGCTCAAAATTCACAATAGTAATGCTGCTCTCCTATCATGACTAGAATCTTCTGACTTGATTTCTTTCCTTTCTTGAAATCTAAAGTCACCTTTGTAATCCAACCTTATTTTCACAAAAACCCTGAATAGTCATTGCCTAGGTTAGAACAGTCACAACTTCACAAACTAAATTATATTTCCTTCACAGGATCTTTCCTCTCTAATAATTTCTGCAGTACTCTGTTTTCCCATAGCATACAGAAAGAAGGGGAAAAGCTATCCTTCCATAACTAACTCCATTCTTTTCACTAGTTACCGCCATGCCTATCTATCCAAATCCTATCCATGCATCATAGTCCTCTCCTTTGAACTCTTTTAGCACTAATCATGAGTATAGCTCAAAATAGCAACACATACTACTTCACAAGATTGTTACATTTTTTAAAAATAGCATGTGACTATTTTGCCTTTATCCACCATTTTGTGAAGCTTCAATTCCATATGTCACTTGATTTTCATAATTTAACCAAATTACTCCCCTTCCTTCTATTTCTTGACTCCAAGAATACCCCTCTTCCTCTCACCTGAGTGACTCTCAACCCCGCCACTAATTAGTATCTGAAATAAAGCACGATAGTAAATAAATTCATAAAAATCGATCAAATCATGAAACACTACTATTTTGCTATAAGAAATGTGCAAATAGATGATTTCAGAATGAAATAAAAATTTTATACAAAGTATAAAGTTAAAGTATAAAGCGAAGTAAACAGAACCTATAAAAGAATATTATTATAAAAATAAATAATATCAGTGTAATAAAAATGATAATAATAATAATGAATTTTTCACAACTTTATTCCTGGTAAAAAGGTTGATTTCTTTTTTAAAAAAAAGTATGCATCCTTCACTTTTTAATAGCTTGTCAAGGCCATGTTAATTACAAACTAAGGAAGACAATAATCAGGATATTGGAAGACTTGTCTTGCCCTTATGAAGCTTACAGTACAGGAAGAGATAACAATCAAATATTATTGCACAAGGATGGTAGTCTTAGGAGGAGCAATTGTGAGGTTTAAAATTAAGGGGAAATGATTTCTCTTATTTATTCTTTGTTTATGGATAAATATGCTTGACTCCCTTCTTTCTGGTTGATCATCTTGGACATCTCATCTCCTCCAATATGTTTATAGTAATTATCAGAGAATAAAACTTAAAGTCTAATCTATATTTTCTATCATTTTTATCTGAACTCTATATTTTTAAGGTTTATAGTTTGGGTTTCCCAGACTATAACAAAGAATAAGTCTAAGGAATTTTATAAACTAATGAAAAATGAGTAAAATTGAGGGAATGGTTTATAAAAGAATTTTATATGAACAAAATCTTTGAAAGGTATCAGAACTATCTACATGAACATTCATGATTATAGAGAAATGATGATTAAACATACTATTCATTACAAATATGTGTTAATTACTTTCCTATTAAATTATCTTGTCATTCCTGCTGTAACTTTAACAAACATAGGATCAACACAATGAGCATTCATAATTCTGGAGAATTGATGATCAAAAACACTTTTCATTATATAGACAACAAAATTAGGGAGCAGAGATGTGTGTATAAATATATTTGTATATGTTCATATATATGTAAAATTTATAAAAACAAAAATATATTTGTATATACAGCTATTAAGGAAATTTTTTCTTTGTGCATATTTTTAAAAGGAAATTTGTTTCTCTTTTGGCTTTAATGTAATGTTAAGTTGGAGGGAGAGAAAATAGACTTCCGGTCAGTTGGAGGGAAAAAAAAAAAAAGAAGTAGAGGGATATTATGGACAAGAAGTGTTGCATGCATTTTCAGGTAAGATTATTGTATTTTACTTAACTGCTTCACTTTGTTATGAAAAATCTCTTTAAAAGTAGGGATAATCTAGAAATAATAGTCATGGAAAACAATGTACAGAAATAAAACTTTAGATTAAAAACTTAGGACAAATTTCATTAAAAAAACTACAAAATATATTGGAGTAAATCTATGAAGACAAATTCAAGACATAAAAGTAACATTTCAAATGCTCTACACAGAAATAAAGAAAAAAAATAAATAATTGAGAGGATATGTGTGGATGCGTGCATTTGTAAAATCATTGGGCTGTATTAATTTAGCTATTAGAGCTATACAAATTTAGAAAATTTATTTATGTAACTAGAAATAGTAATAGCAAAATTCATTTTTAAAAATAACAGCTAGCAAGCATTTGTAAGTCTGTAAAGTACTTTACAAATATTTTGCCATTTCTCACAACAATTCTTTGAAGTAAGTTCTATCATGTCCCCATTTTTTAGATAAGGAAATTGAGCCAGATAAAATTAAATGAGTAAACACATACAGCTAGTAACTTTCCGAGGCTGGTTTTGATCCTAAAAGCCAGAGTTAAATAAACTGAAGAACATAAATTACTTTTCAAAGGCTATCTATGTGATAATAATAGCTGAGAAAATGTGAAAGCAGTCTAGCAAAAAATGAGTTTATAGCAGAACCTTAACTATACATACAAAATTATAAAATGGATATATAATTGAAATGCATATAAATGTCATTTTCTTAAACAGAAGAAAGTACTTTTCATAACTATGAGAATTTTAGCCTTAAAACTACTTTTATTGATTTAGATTGTTTTTATATAACTAGTTTTTTCTTCTTTGTTTATTCCCCCACTTACCCAGAAAGCAGTCCCTTGTAATTCAGAGGTAAAAAAATAAGAAAGGAAAAAATAAGCTCCACAACACTAACATAGTAAAAGTCTGACATTATATGCATTATTCCATACTCGTTTTTCTGTATCTCATCAAAGAAGAATAGAAAGGTGTCTTATCCTATTTTTCTTTGGTTCTAAGATTGATAATTATAATTTTGAAACATGATTTTTTATTATTTAATTGTATTTCCATTTATATTAATATAGATGACAAACATTGTATTCTCCTGGTTCTGATTATTTCACTTTAATTTATTTATCTTTCCATACTCCTCTGTATGATGCATTCACTATTTCTTATAGCACAATAATATTTCATTACATACCTATACCCTAATTTGTTTGTTCATTTCTCACCTGGTTGGCCACATACACAAGCTAACAGAAAGCAATGCTATGATTTTTTTCCTGTATATGGAACTTTTAATTTTTATCATTGTCTTCTATGGGACTATAAGCTAATATTGAAAGCTCTGGTTCAAGAAGCATGAACATTTTGTTTTCTTTGCATTATTTCAAATTGCTTTGCAGGATGACTGAACCAGGTCAAAGTCCCACCAACAATTAAATCATGTGCTTATCCTTCCATAACTTCCTTGTCATTGCCTATTCCCTTCTTTTATCATGTTTGCCAGTTTAATGGATGTGAAGAAAAATCTCATTGGTATTATGAATAATTTGGAGCACTCTTTCATATGCTTGTTAAAAGGTAACAATACTTCTTTCAAAAGCTATTCAAATACCTTGAACTTATCTACTGGAGAATATCTTTTGATCTTACATATGTTTCTGAAAGTTATCTATATATATCTTGGATGTCACATCTTTAAATCTGGAGCTGTTTCTTCTTCCCGAGTCAATCACTTCCATTATTATTGTACCTAGGTTATTTTTATCAATGCAAAAGTTTGCTTATTTTATATATCCCAAAAATATAATTTTAATAATTATATCAAGCATTTGAATGAATTCACTCTATACTCATAAGTGTGCAAGATATGTGACATACTTATCTTTTAATTCTATAATATATATATATGTACACTGCATAATCATCTCTTAATTTTATAAGATTATTTATATTTATGGCACATATTCATTTTGAATTTAACATGGAATATGGTATAATATAAGAAGTCTAAACTATATTTCTGCCTGACATTTTCATTTTTGTTAGCCATATATTTTACAAAGGAACTTCTTTTCTTGGAAACTTAGATTAATGAAAGACCGGGTTATTGAGTTCAATTTGTTAAGGAGTTCACTGAACTTGTCTGCTTAAGTTGCTTTATTTTACAAGGATACTGGACCAGGAGTATGCTGAAGGTCCTGAACATGCCAAGGCTGAAGCACTCTCTCCTTGAGTTGACATAATTTGTTGTTTACACCCCAACCTAGACACCCTGTGGGTGCTTGGGAGTCAAAATAGGCACCAGTCAGTCTACCAGTGTGAGAAACTGTTTATGGGGATCCTTGTAGATAAGCAGTCACCTTATCTTCCTAGTCTAGGTGTTCCTAAGAGGAGAAAGAATGCTGTTTTGCATCTTATTCGTGATTTCTCCTCCTCTTTAGGACAGAATTAGTCCTACTGATCTTTTCTCCTTTTCCCTTTATTATAATTTCATAAATTTGCAAGGTTATGTTTGGATTGTGAACTCCTTGTGCCTGGAGTTCCACTAGCATGTTAATTTTTCTTGCAATAAATACAGTTTTCACGCATATCTCAAGTACTTGTGCTTTTTTTTGGCTAAGTTATTCCTGATTCTTCCTTCTCTACTCTCTTCAATTGATCTATTTTTCTATTTTTTTAGTCTTAAGCAAAAAAATTTTGATGATCATTGCTTTATAGCATAATTTTTTTAGGGTAGGAATGTGCAGTTACTAAGTGGAGAACTCTTAACCAAAGAAGGAATAAAATTCATCATAAAATAGAAAATAGGAAATTCAGGCTATATAAGATGATCAAAGCTTTTTCAGGGACAAATTCAATTATTGCATTTTGGATTGATCAGGATACTATTGATAAGGAAAACTTCTTTCCAAATAACATCTCTAGTAAATATATAAAACATCATACATATATGAATCCAAGAGTCATGTACACAAGTGGTCAAAAGAAATGAACAGCTTTCAAAGGATCATATTTTAATATGCTACAAGTATTTAAACATGAGAATCACAAATTAAAACAACTTTGATATTTCACTTTTCTTAGGCAATACTCAATTCTATTTTGGTGGAATTCAATAATCTACACAAGCATATAGCCTGAGGAGGTTAAAGATAGAAAGGATATATAAATATATACATATTTATATTTATATTTATATGTGAGTGTTTGTGTGTATGTAAATTGAACATTATTTTATTATAAGAAATAATACATGAGAAGAATTCAGAGATATATGGGAAATTTTGAATGAATTTGTAAAGCATTAACTAAGTAGAATGAGGAAAATAATATATACACAATGATGACTGCTGTATATATGAAAATAACATAATAAATGTTATTGGATAAGAGATGAGGAAAAGTTAAAAAAAAAATCACTTCTGAAGAGGTGTCCAGTGTTGCACATGTGAAAGTCCCTCTTTTTGCATGTTATCCACATTCCTAAAATTTGGTTGTTAAATAAATAATATTTTCCATTGTGTTCTAGACTATTCTCTTAAGGAACTTTTTCAGTTTTTTTATGTTTTGGTTTTTGTAAAAAAAATGTAAAAACTGTACCTAAATCCTCATTATTCATATTTTTCTATTTATAAAAATATAAAGAAAGGAAAGGTAGAATGAAAGCTTGCTGTCTACTTCCCACCCCAAATATATGGATTATTGGAATTTCTTAGTAAATAAAAATGTATTAAGCACATAATATGGCAAGGTTCTTTGCTAAACATACAAAGAAAGGTAAAAGGCAAATCCTGCTTTCAAAAAGATCATAGTATAAGGGAGAGGCAACATACAAACAGCTATATATAAAACAGTTATGCATACATGGAATAAATTGGAACTAATCAACAAAGGGAAAATATGTGATTCCAGAGGGATCAGGACAAAGGCTCTATGAAGAGGATAGGAATTTCAAAAACAGTTAGAGAAATGAAGAGGTGTAGCTATCAAGGAAGAATCTTGGGGAACAGTCAGTGAAGATATCTGGCATTGGGAAATGGAGGTTCTTATTCAAGAAACAGTAAAAAAGCATCGCTTAATCTCAAATTATATGATAGGCTGAACCCTACAAGCAGATTGGAAAGGGGAAGGGGAGGTAATGAAGAACTGTGAATCCCAAAGAGAGTATTTTATATTTTATTTCATTTTATTATTTGGTTTTGTTTGAATGGTTATATATTTATTATATTTTTTTTTATTCCTGGATGTCATAGAGAGCCACTGGAATTTATTGAGTAGAAAAATGACATGTCACATCTATACTTTAGGAAAATAACTTTGAAAACTGCATAGAAGATAGAGAGAGGGTGAGACTCACATCTGAGAGACCAACCAGGATGTTGCAATAGTTTGGGTGTGAGGTGAGATTCTGCAATGGAATGGTAACTGTATCAAAGGAGAGAAGGATATATAAAAGAAGTGATGAATGTTCATCTCACATTCCTGAAGACAAATTTAACTTAATTTAATCTAAAACTTGAATTATTGTTGTAATATATACCCAAATCAGGGGTAAACAATAGGTTGAAAATTATAAGTTATACTACTACTTCAAGTCATTACTTTGTGACACTATTAGTTACTAAACCCTATTCCTTCATTCCCATTTATTAATATTATATTACTTAAAATCTAGCTAGTTAAAAAAGGATTTATTCAAATCTCAATTTCTAAAAAAGATCTGTGCATTTATGACAATATTTAGAAACTTTAATTCTTGGAGTTTTGATTCATCAATAACTGTTTCTCCACCTTTTCAATTCTCAACTATCCTTTTAATACTTTGCAATTTTGCTTCCAATTTCATTAGTCAAATGAAACAACTCTATGCAAAGTTCTCAGCAATCACTTATTTATCCTATTTTTTATTCATTTTACAACTCATATTCTTCTCTGTCATATTTCTCTTTGGTTTTGTGACACTACTCTCTCCTGATTCTACTATCTGACCACTCCTGTATCCTTATCTAACTCATCAGCCTTATGATTCCACCTACCTCTGAGTGTATTTAGGATTCTACCTTGGATATACTCTTATCTCTAAAGTCTATTACTTCCTGCTGTGATGATCCTCTTCAAGATTAAAGGACAAATAGCAAAAGGAAAGAGTAAAAAAACATAGTCCCTTCTTTTTAGCTTTGTTATAAGGATTAAATGAGATAATATTTTAAAGCCCTTAGTACAGTATCTGCCACATAGTAGATATTTTATAAATGTTTATTCCCTTTCCTAAGACTACAAATTTCAGTAGTCACAATCTACATCAGTAAGGCAGTTTCTTTACCAGAAATTTCCCTAAGTCAATGAAATAAAAGTACTGGTTCTCTCTAAAAAATATCAAATTCTATAGCTAAGACAGAGATTTTTCAAACACATACATGAATGAGTGTTGACATATATTACAATTTATATGCTCCTTTTTCCATGATAAACATTTAAAATTATTTAAAACTGTATTTATTAGAGTTGACAATAAGTAATCATATAATATCATTAAATATAATCAAAATGGCTAAATGAATCTTATATATTAGAGCTGTCCAATGAAATATGATAAAAGATACTTTAATCTCAAGTTCAATTATTTTTATAAATCTGAAGATCAAAAAAGTCTTTTTTCCCCAAAAGTAGAAAAATGCTTGTAATAAAACTGACAAGCTTTCAGAATCATGCAATAAGATCAAATGAAGTTTTTATTTTGACAAAAATGAAATAGATAACTATACTCAAATTTCTGTCTACAATTCTGTTTATAATGAAAAAAGTGAAAATTATATATTTTTCTTAAATAATACTATATGTACATACTTATTCTAATTAAATTTAATAATCAGAAAGAAAAGGAAATCATATCAGAAATATAGTACCTTTTCTAAATTTAATATATTATAAATAAATCATATTTTAAAATAGAGATGAATAAAAATTAATGATAGATTGATTAGAATTTGGACTTTATTTGTAAAAAAAAAATTCTGTAATTTGGATTGCAGTTCCCAAAAATTGAATTAGATTATGTAGGTAATTTCTTTACCTGCCAAGCAGCAATATCTCACAAAATTAATATTCACAGTAATGCTGTAATTACAAGAAGTCTAAAAATCAGAATATTCAAAATTAATCCAAGTGAAATGTTTCATACATATCTCATGAAGTACTATTAATATTAATAGACAGAACTCTTCCCAAATAGTCATTGAACCAAGATTTCACCTGGATTAGAAATAAATCTTACTTCAGATATCTTAAAATTATCAATTAAATTTATTAAGGCAATTGTCTCATACAAGAAAATCAATAAATTCATCCTATGTGACAGGAAAATATCAAGGGGGTTAGAACATGAAAGAACACACACACGTATGTAAACATATTTTGTGAAGAATGAATCATTCCAAATCAAGTTGAAGAAATGTTATCTTTTCATATTCTTTTTTACATTTTGAATCAGTTTCCCCTGCCTCCTCCCCACACACCCCCAACAAAAAGTAGCCTTTTGTGCTAGGTGGAAGTGAAGGAAAAAAATAAGTCAAAAGGTTCGTAAATGAGTGAACAGTGTCTTTCAATGGCTCCCTTCCAAAAAGCAATAGGAAACTTTGAGATGTGAACCTGCAAGTAATATGAACTAAAAAATAAAAAAAAAACAGTCTGCAGTCCTAGTCCGATAAAGTACAATAAAAGTACAAAAAAATGGGGAATATGCCCAAAATAGTAGATGAATCAGTCGACATATTCTGTAGGACTGTGGGTTGTTTGGATTTTTTAAGTTTTTTTGCAAGGCAATGGGGTTAAGTGGCTTGCCCAAGGCCCCACAGCTAGGTAATTATTAAGTGTCTGAGGCTGCATTTGAATTCAGGTACCTCTGACTCCAGGGCCAGTGCTCTATCCACTGCACCACCTAGCTATCCCTTGGAGTATGGTTTTAATAGGTTCTTTCCTTGCTCAGATTTCATTCACATGAGTGTCAGGTGGAAATGATATTATGAATCTCATTGTATTTTTTATAATGTAATAATTATCATAATTATCAATCTCATCATTCTATGTTTTCATCAAGCAACCTTCTGATCCTATGATCTTAATTTTATTTCACCAGTAGACTTCTCTTCTGGGAAAAGAATGACCTGATGATTCAAAGGACTATAGATCCACTTGACAGTTTAATCTGTTTCAATAAATTACTATATTGGTTTTCTGCTGAAATGAGATATTTGTGAATTTGTTTGGCATAAGTTTCTTTTTTTTAAAGTCAAGATAAGATAATAAAAGCTATCTACCTCTACACTGAAAAGAAATCATGGTGCAAAAATAGGCATTGACCTCTGGAGGTTTGTCCCACCCATCAACATTTTCTTCATTATTATAATAACTTGATCTAATCTAAATATTCTCTCCATATTTATACTTGCCAAAACTCCTTTATGGAAAACTCCTTAATGGAAAACCACAGATATCATCTCTTTTAATCTCAAATAAAAATATTCACTTCTTCCCTAAATTTTATAACTCTCCATTCACCCCTTCCTCTTCACTCAATTAATTTTAATTTATATGATCATTATTTGAATTTATGTCTCATCATATTTGACTGTAATGCACTTGAGAGGTAGGACTTTGCCATTTTTTCCAATCAGGAACAAGAAGAGAGCTTTGAACACTCTGGACACTTAATAAATCTTGTTAAATTGAACTAAAGAGGAGGAAGCATCATGAAGGCAACAAATTCACCTGAGAATCAGGAATTTTGTATTGCAGCCTCAGATTTAACATTGGCTTAATAAATGACCCTAAGACTTTTTGTCTCTCAACTCCATTTTTCTTTTCTTTAAAATGTTAATATTTTACTACCTATCTCACAGGGTCATAATAAATTAAATAATTGATAGAAAGCACCATATAAATGCAATTTAAACATTATTGTCATCTATGATGGGACAAGATGATCTCTAAAAGTCACTACTATAATTTTGAAGATATACAATATTAATACTGTAAGTTGTAATTTCAATTTTCTTTGAAATCCTTATGGGACAGCATCTGGTTTCTTCCTGGGTAAATCTAATTCTCTTTTAGATTCAAGCAATATGAAATTTTAGAAGTTAGTTACTGAAATTAGTACATTTAAATGTTCAAAGGAAATCTGTGCTAATCTCTGTATTAAAAGTCAAATTAAAGTTAGTTTCAGGATAATTTTAAGAACTTAATAGAATTAGTCATTTCTTAGGCAAAGTATTTAGTGGCCATTAAAATGAGGTAACAAAAGGATACAGAAGGTAACAAAAGTCCCTGATGCTCATGGTAAAACCAGTGATACTACAGACTCTCATTTAACTGACACTTTTTATGTTATGAGAGTTAATATGTTCTGAATATCCATTATTCTTTATTCTTAATGATATTTCCCTTTAAGATTTCAGGCTCCCAAAAGAAAATGGTAAGGGAGAAAAATTTAGCATTTTCAGGAATTCTATGGATACACTATTTCTCAAGATCATATTTACATAAATTTCCACTATACTAATTTCTGAACTATAAGTAAATATGGTAGAAATATTATTCCCTTTATTTTTCTCAGCTATGTGAATAAATTTTATACATACAGATTCTAAAGATTATTAAAGAAAATCTTCTAGGAGGTTTAGGAGAGCGGTGGCAGTTTTGGAATCATAAAATCAAAAATCTGCACAGTACCTCAGCGGTCAACTAAAAAATATAGTCATCCCTTTTATAGATGAAATAACTGAAACTGAGTGATTTGTTCTGTATCCTATAGGCAGCAAGCATCAAAGACAGGATTTCACCCCAATCCCCCTGACTTCAGAATCAGTCCTATACACAAACTCAATAAGATGGATATTGAATAGATGGAGAAAGAAAAAAAACACTGCAGATGGAGCCAGACTAAAAAAACACAAAAAATAGTTGGTCTCCTAGAGGCATAAGTTGAACTTCATTACTGAAATATAATTTACTTTTGTGCCTGTGATTCCTAAAATTATGCCAGTATACATCCATTTCTTTATGCAAATGCATTCTATCAATCTTTCGTTTAATGACATGATCATCCCTTCTCATAATTATATGTCATCTCAATTCCTATAACTCCCAGATCAGTATAGTCAGGTGTGATCACTCTCCTGAACTTTAATTTCACATTATCAATTGCTTATTGGTCATTTCATACTATTTGTGCAAAAGATTTCTATAGTTCAACCAACCTAGCTAAAAGTGAATTCATTATTTTTCTTCCCTAAACCTTCTTCCCTATTTCTTCCATCTTCCAGATTAATGTTTGGTATTGCTCTTAATTCTGACACACCTCACACACCTATAGCTTTGCATTCAATATGTTTCATACCTGCTAGATGACAAAGTAGTAGAGCATTGGGCCTCAAGTCAGGAAGACTTGAGTTCAAATCCATCCTCAGTCATATACTAGAGGAGTGATCCCACGCAAGTCAATTAGCCCTGTTTGTCTCAGTTTCTTCATCCATAAAGTGAGCTGAATAAGGAAATGGTGAACAACTCCAGTATCTTTGCCAAGAAAACCCAATAAGATCATGAAGAATCAGAACCAACTGAAATGACTAATCAAATCACCCCCAACTGTCTCTAGACTAAAATGAAAGCTCCTCTGTTTTACTGTTAAAGTTTTAAACTTTTCCCAACTATACTTTACTGTCTCAATATACCTTACCACTCCTACCATACTTTTTAATATGTTCCAACTGACTTTCTCTCAGTTCTTCATACGCAATATTCAATCTCCTATCTCCATGTCTTTGCACTGCCATTTTCCAAGTCTGGAATCTACTCCCTCTATCTTTGCCTTAAAGTTCCTCTTTTCCTGATCTTTTCAAGGCTTTTAGGTGGTTCCATTTTGAGAAGGTTGTTGAAGCTGACCAACCTTCATTTCACTCCAACTTGTGCTTCTGACTTTCTGGACTTCTACACCATGCCTCATTTGCTATGTCTCTGTGTAACTTTCCTCAGCACTTGGGGCTTCTTCACCCTGGAAAATCAATTCATTCCTGTGCTTTTTTCTCCTCAGGAAAATTCTTGCTTTCCAACAGATGAGATCCTTCTAGTGATCACATTGAGTGACCCAGTTTGGTCAATCTTTATTCTTCTCTTGGCTGTGCTTTTGATTTTTTACATTCATCACTGTGCCTCAAAGAGACTACTGTTTTTTGACTTCATCTTGTGTGCTATCTTCTCCCATGAGAATATAAGCTCCATGAGAGTGGAGATGCTTTCTTTTTGTTTGTTTTATACACCCAGATATAAAACTTGGGCCATAAATCCACTTAAAGTTCACTGCTTCTCAAAGAACTTTGTGACCATTTTGCTGCTCACCATATTCAACTTTCAGGAAAAACTGCCTAGTTATAAAGGGGTTGAGTTCTATATCAAAGTAATAAATCCTGGAAGTATAGAGGCAATATTGAAATGTTGAGAAAGGAATAGTAGCAGAAGTTCATGTTTCTGCCAACATCTTACAATATTAAACCTCTTTGGCATTTTGTGTAAATAAGTTAGGATATTCTATCTTTACAGCCATTAAGGGTCTTACACAAAGATGTACCTTTTGCATTTTAAATGTGTTCAGGATGATGCTACAATTCTTCTATTGGCATATTTATACACTAAATGTATTAGAGTAACATGTTGGTCCTATACATTCATTATCAAAAAATGTCAAACCAAAATTTTGACAATGATAGATTTTCAAAGGTAAGAACTTCTGCCATTACTCATACTGCACCATTCCTAGAATCACCTCTATTGAATATGTCAAAGACCAATACCATCAGTATCTATGATTTTGACACAAATAATAATCCCCTCACAATTTTGTAGTTTTTCTTGAAAGATGGATGAATAGTCAATCATTCAAGACATTCCAGGACCAAAGAATTGCTTTACTCTGCAGCTAGCATAATGATAAACTTCTCTCAATTTAAGTAAGTTACTTCTTGGATCACTGACATATGGCCATCACTGAATCTATATACAGAACTTTTCCAGTTTGGCAGGAAATTCCATAGAGTTCACTCTGAGAGTACAGAGTCTTTTACCACCTCTCTCATCACAAGGCACTAAAGAAAAACTGTCATCAGTCTTATTCAGAGGCCTGAAGAAACTAACTTATAAGCTTCAATCTGATTTCACAATTTTAAACATTTCCAAAATGAGCACTCTCTAGGTCCTTCACTGTATAAAATAACTCTAGGACTAAGAACTTTTTTTGAGATTTTAATTTTTTAATTATTAAACATTTATTTTCTTTCTCATCCTGACTATGAAGGAGAAAGGGGAAAAGTGAGACTGAAAAAAACCCTTTTAATTAACAAGCACATTTATTTAATAAATTTACATAAAATAAAATTTCATACTGACCAAGTCCAAAATGCATGTGCCAGTCTGTTCTTGAGTCCACCAAAGACTTATTTATTGGATCTTTGGTATCATTGTAAAGATCAAGGTTCTTATGAATTTTTAAGTTTTTGATTTGATAATGTGTTGTTATTGTACAAATTGTTCCCTGAGTCTATCCATTTCATTCTTGATCAGTCTATACAAGTCTTCTTAGTGTGCCTGAAACTATCTATTTCTACATTTCTCATGGCAAAAAAGTTATTTGATAATTTCATATATCTAGTTTATTCTGCTATTCCCTAATTTATGGGTGCCTTTTTTCTTTCAATTTTTTTACCACCAAAGATAGAATTGTTGCAATAATGTCTCTTCATTTGTTTTCTTTAAAGTAGAAGATCCAGTAGTGGTACATCCATTCATATACTGCATTCAGTAATTTTTATAATATAAATTGCTTTTAAGAATGACTGAATCAATCTACCATTGCACCAAATGCATCAATTTATCTTTTTTGGTTTTCCATGTAGCTACACCAGCATTTGTCCTTTTTTTGGGGGGGGGGGTTATCTTTGCCAGCATAATGGGAATGACATAGAATATCAGAATTGTTCTAATTTCATTTCTCTAATTATCAGTCACATGGACAATTTTTGTATGGTTATTGGTACCTTATATAATTATTTCCTACTCCAACTACACTTTCCTCCACTATAAGTTCAAGTATTACAAATGCAGAGAGTTTAAACACGTGAATTTATATGAACCCTAACAACTGCCACACCAGCTTTAAACATTCAAGTTTTCAAATTGTTCTGACAAAAAAAAAGATACCTTAAAAATAAAAATTAAAAGAATCAACAGCTTGCTACAGATACAATCCCACTCCCATATGCTATTACTAGTTCAAAGGGGAAAAGCTTTTCTCAATTTATCTCAACTATCAAAATATATGAAATTCTCATCAGCAGTAAATAGGGAAAACAAAATGATATGCTCAAAAGTCCTGGAAAAAAATTGTTCATGTAATCAAGCTCTGGGGATACTTTTAACTGTTTTGTTCTAAATACCATGTCTGAGAAAACATATTGGAGTGAAAATAATGTATCTCAAACGTAGAACATTTTCTGGTTGTCCTGTCACTAAAATAAAAAGCCTTTCACACATGTAAGACTCCACTGGGATGTACAAGTTCAATTTGGCAGTGCTACAGCCTTAAAAAATGCAGTTTTATCTGTTTTCTATGGGATCTTATTTTTTTGTTATTGTTGCTAATATATCTAATACAATTTAGGTTCCAGGGCATGGATCAAAAAACTAAAACAAGAGATAAGCCTGGATTTACTTGCAAAGAATCTAAAATCTATAAGGCAGCAGATTCCAAAGAAACAACATATTCTTTTAATTTCCATTTCCATTTTGTTTTCTTTCCATGGGAATTTCTGTAAGAGAATACTGAGTATATGTTATTTGCTACAAACAGATGTCTGTGTTCTCTTTACCAAGTGATCTGGGGGCTGAAAAAAGAATGTTGGAAATAATCAGAGTAGGGTGGGGTTGATAGCAGTAAATGTAGGTTGAGGTGATACATATTTTGGACATTAAAAAGAATAAATTTAATCCTAGTGATTTTTTTAAAAACAAAATAAAGAATATGAGGTTAGCAAAGAAAATATAATTCAATCTAGAGTAGGTAAGGAGTATTTAAAAATATCAAAATGTCAACTCTTAATTCATCAATTAAATATTCAAATTCAGTAATTAAATATTCTTTTGCTAAAAATGTAAATGTGCTACCTCTATCAAAGTTACACCTAACAGACATCATTAACTTTCTGTTAATTACTTCAGTCAGATAGCCAGAAAAATGATGTCGAATAGGAAGGATCTTGGAGTATGGGGGCACATCCAGAGAAGGCAGGCCTGAGTACAATAGGGGGAAGTCAGAGAAAAACATAAGGAAACTAGCTATCACTGAGACAGAGAAGTTCAGAAAATAACTTGAGAAGCAGTGAAGCTGAGTTTTATCAGCTTGGATGTTTTATCTGTGTTTCTGGTGGCAATCATTGATAAAATATTTATGCAAGTAATCTTTTAATTCATCTCATCCTGTCCAGTGGAGGAAATCCTTACAAAATATTCTTTCATTACTCAGGGTCTGTAGAATGCTTAGAGGGAAAGAAAGCTAATAATTAAGAATATCACTGTTTCCCTATGGGAAAATAAATTTTGGACAGTTTGTCCTTGATTTCATTTCCTTTTAATTTGCATTTACTGACTTTGTTTTGTTCACTAACAAGACCTAAAAACAAATCTTCTCCTTGTCTACATGATAGCTTTTTGAATACTTGAAAAGTGCTGTAATGACTCTTATTATTTCAGGTATGCTCATATAAGGCATGTTTGCCAGGGTAGTTACTTTTCTGGAAAATCTCCAGGATATCCATGTTATTCCTAAAAAATTAATATACAAAACTGAATACTATACTTCAGATGTGAACTGATGAGGGCAAAATCAGGATGATCAATGCCTTGTTCCTGAACCTATGCTTCTCCTATTGTACCCCAAAAGGTTTTTATTTGAATGATAGCCATGATACATTATTGATCCATAAAAAATGTATAGTCAACTAAAATTATTTATTTGATCCAGTTTAACTTTGGAATTTAATAGAAATTTAATCTTCAAATTTTCCTCATCCATCTACTGCAGTGAGAGGTCAAGAGAAAAGAGATAGAGAAAGCAAGGGAAAATATAGGTTAGATAGATAGATAGATAGATAGATAAGATAGATAGATAGAGATGAAGATATGCAGATGTAGATGGACAGATGAAGAGATGGATCTCTGTCTTTCTATCTCTTTATCTATCTATCTAATATCAAAGGATAGATAATTCAACTTCTGAACTTTAATGACTATTTCTCTTTCCTGTTATTCCCCCCTCCTATTTTTCTTTTCATTTTTTTGTATATTTTATATCCTACTTAATCTTTAAAACTATTTAGTGCCAATATATTTCAAATGAATAAGGCTTCTTGTATTTCAGATTCTAAAATTAACTATGTAATAACCAAAATATTCAAAACAAAAATCTTTTAAGATAAATCTTTCACAATAACCACTGGGATTTTGCTCTTTTATACTCATTCATAAGTGAGAATTAATTAAAAACATTCCAAATGATGCCCTATGCCATTTTCTGCAGACTTAATGGTCTCAGTGAACCTTATCGCTGAATTCTATCATTCATAGTTGGATATCTTGCTGTTAATTAGTAGGCAAAATGTTATTTCTTGTTGAATCCTGTGGATTTGCTCCTTACATGAAGTTTATGTCTCAATGGGATCTCTGTGTGTGGAAAGGAAAATGGTATGATATAGAGAAAAATGCCAAGTTGGCCCAGCATGTTCAGAGTATTTATTAATTAGCAACAGACCAATTCTGCTTTGCCTGCCACAGTTTCCTAGTCACATCAAAGCCATCACAATTGTTCAAAGAAAGAGAAAAAAGCTAAATTGCCCCAAAGTAAAGACTCTGGTTGTGAAGCTTTATATCTGAATGAGTATCACCAAGATAAAGCAACTTGTTTGACCAAAGGACTAAAACATAAAACAAAAAACTCTCTCAGTATATTTAAATGAATTATTAACTTCAAGTGAAACTATATATTTAGCGTTTTAATATACACATTAGTCCCCAAAGAGAACCAATGTCTTTGTAAGAGTCTCTTTCAGGATGCATAAAGAACACACGTTGAGTTCTGAACTAATTATCTTCAATTTGTGGAATGTTAAGGGTTGTACATCCTTCCAAGGCATTACTCTCTAGCATTTTATCTCACTGTTGTCACCAAAATGTTACAAATTAACATTCTGGCATGATGCAGGATATCTAATACTTCTCCATAAAAGCACTCTTTGGAAACAAACAGATATAATGGTGTGGTAATTATTTTTTTTCTCTTTTATCAGACAATGACAGCATAGTCACCATAACAGGAACTGTGATCATTTTTATTGAAATTGCATGATAAATTTTTGTAAAGATTTATAAAAATTTCATTATTAATGGTTACACATTTAAATAGAAATTTGTTCAGGTCTATGTGTTATCTTTATAACTTGTATAATAAAAAAAATCTACTGCAATTTTAAATTTATCATAAATGAAAGCAAAACAATTAAAGTAAACGTCACATACAATTTATACAACACTTTCAAAAATTCAGATTAACTTCATTTAGGGATACTAAATACTTGATTATGGTCATGCTGAGAAGCCTTGCTCATTATTACCCTGAATTGTGTTCTTCCAGTTTTAAAGTTTTTATTTGTTGAAAATGCACCAGGTATAAGAATTAGTCAGGAAAGGAAAATAGTCCTAGTATTATAGTATTATAAAAGAGAATATTACTGAAACCAATGTCACAAACAATTGTTTAGTTTACCTGTACTGAAGTGAAGGGCTGAGTTTAAATTCAACTATGGTACCCTGAGCGAGTCATTTAACTTCTGTTTGGCTGGAGATAATCCATCTCTCAGTGCTCTTCTGAGGTATATAAAATGTGTGAATATAATATATATATAAAAACCCTTAGTAGATACTTGTCTGACACACAGTAAGCATTTTTTTTTAGGTTTTTGCAAGGCAAATGGAGTTAAGTGGCTTTCCCAAGGCCACCCAGCTAGGTAATTATTAGTAAGCATTTAATAGAAGCGTATTTCCTTTCCTTTCTTATGAATCAATATTGTCATGGACTTATGAGGAGAAAAAGAAAATAATAAGCAAAATGCTGTCATAGTAAAATCAAAGGTTAATATATTTTGCAATTCATCTCTAGTTTTTTTGTTATTTTCTGAATTTTTGTTAACTGAAATCTTCAGGGTTGTTTCTCCTAATTTTCCATATTTTAAAGGCAAAATAAAAAAGTGATAGGCCTCTCCCAGCTTTGAACTTATGATCATGTGACTACATGAGGTTAAAGTTGATGTTCTGCATGATTCTTAGAAAATTCAGTTTTTACAAAATTTATTTTTATTGTCTTGTTTGTTGATTGTGTCTATGTTGGTATGATATATATATATATGAATTAAAAATTAAACATTTTAAATAGAAAAAGCAGTATGTAGAAATCAAGAATTGCAAAATATGAAAATCAACAAAAGATGATGTATAAAAATGATTGATTAAAGAACTTCTTTAAACAAAAATTCCTAGAGTAAATGTAAACAGTTTGAAAGTAACTTGGCAGTAAAGGAAGCGCATAAAATATTAAGTGAGAGTATCATGAGTACCTTTAATTTGAAAGTCAATTAGAATATCAGCCAACATGGTGAATGAGAAAGAATACTGGATTTGCAGCTAGAAAACTGAGAAAGCAATCTTGATTTTTGCAACCTGTGTTCTTATAAAACACTTAACTTTCATGTGACTCATTTGATAGAACTATAAAATGTAAGGATTTTTTTTAACTTAGGGGTCTCTAAGGTCCTTTCTTCTGTTGATAGTAGCACTATCCACCCAGGCACCAACGTTCAAAACTTAGCTGTTACCATGTTCAAATCTTCATACTCTTACACATATCCATTATTCTGCAAGAGATAGTTGAATGGTCCTGCATAAGATCTCTCACATTCATCATCTTCTCTCCTCTGGCACTGCCACCACTGTAATGCAGGTCAATGTCACTACATTCCTAGACTCAAAATAATGTGTAAATTGGTCTCTTTCCTTAAGTATCTTCCCATTCTAGCCCACTCTTCACACAGTATCAAAGTGATCTTGTTAATATGCAAGTCTAACAGTATTCACCAGAAGACCTGTTTCCAATCAAATCAGACTATGAGCTAAAACAGTACTGGTAAAATCGGTGAAAAGATATCTTTGTCCAACATTACTCTTATTATAATAAATATAATGTTCAAGTCATGCCATCATTCATTGAATATCTTGGTCTTCTTTGACTATGAAGGATATCTTCATCATCATCATCATCATCATCATCATCACAATGGTTTATCAACAAATTCTAATTACCCCCATCACTTCAAGGATCAAATATAAAATCTGGTTGATCCTTTATAACCTGTTCTTCACTCTCCATATCCAGGCTTCTTACACTTTATACCCCACAAAGTCTGCAATTCCATGTCACTGACTTCCTTATAGTTCTTTAAACAAGATGCTCTTTCTCTCATGTCCCAGCATTTTAACTCACTGTCCTCATGTCTAATAAGTCCTCCATCTTCATCTCTACCTCCTGGCTTTCCTGGATTCCTTAAGTCTCAGCCAAAATCCAACTCCTATAGAAACCTTTCCTGTTCCTTTCTAAGACTAGTAACATCCCTATTATTTTCAACTTATCCTGAATATGTTTTGATTGTAAAATTGGTTGCATGTTGTCTTCCCCCATTAGATAGTAAACTCTTCGACATCAGAGGCTGTCCTTTGTTTCCCCAGCACTTAACACAATTCTGTCACATTGTAGGTATTTAATATGTTCTATTGGAACAAAATATCTAGAAGAAAGCATATATATATATATATATATATATATATATATATATATATATATATATATATACAGGCAAATGTTAACTAATTCCTCCCTAAAACAGTGCTAGATTTACTGAATTGAGTCTTGTCTGTAGTTGCCTTGACAATGCCACAAAGTAAAATCTTACAGAGCATCAAGTCAGAAGATATTGGAAGCACTTTAAAAATGAAATAACTTAATAGGAAGCTAAAACCCAAAATAAATGAGGATATATGTCATAGGTTTGAACTGTCTTCAATGAATTAAAGTTATCAAGATCTTATGAATCATCCAATGATGATGAAAATGCTAATAATGTGATTGGTGAAGCACAATCATTCATCTTTTAAACGATCAAAAACTGAGAAGACTTTTTTAAGGAAGAGAGTTATGTTAAAAGCCATAATCCATAAAGTTTCATTTTTATTCCTGATAAAATTTTAAAATGTATTGATAAAGACACATAAAGGGAACATCTAGAAATAGAAGCCATGGTCACAAATAGAAAGCAGTTAACAATATATATTGCCAGGCAAATTTCATTTTCTTCTTTTGACAATGGTCTAAATGATTGATAGCTTATGGCAACATTTTATTTTTAAAGTTTACCTGAATTTGAGAAAAGCATATGTTAAATTATGTTTACTTTTAGATAATACATTGAAAGAGAGAGAGGTTAATAAATTGTAAATCATCTAAAAGACTACAATCTAAATAGTGAAAGGTCTTCATAGCAAGACATATAGACTTGACATAATGTGGGCCTTTTAGTTTAGAGAAACCTTAGGAACATAAGGATTAATGTCTTTTAAATTTCTTCATTAAATTATTGCCCAGGGGCGGCTAGGTGGCACAGTGGATAAAGCACCAGCCCTGGAGTCAGGAGTACATGGGTTCAAATCCGGTCTCAGACACTAAAATAATTACCTAGCTGTGTGGCCTTGAGCAAGCCACTTAACCCCATTTGCCTTGCAAAATCCTAAAAAAAAAAAGTATTGCCCATTTGAAAGGTGCTTCCTTTTGTTTCCAGTTCTTTGTTATTAAAACAAGAATTGCTATTAATATTTTGATTTTTACAGATCTTTTTCTTTTTATCTCTTTGGTATTACTGGGCCATGGAGTATGCACAATATAGTGACTATGGTTCCATAGTGACATAGTTCCAAATTGCTTCCAAGAATAGCTGGACCAATTCACAGTTCTAACAAAAGTGCAGTGGTATGTCCATCTTCCCACAGAGTATCTAATAATTATAATTTTCAATTTTGGTCATTTTTGAAAACTTAATTGTTCAAAGGAACCTCAAAAATGTTTTAATTTATATTTATGTAATTAAATAGTGATTTGGAGCATTTTTTCCACAAGAACATTCACCATTTCATTTTTGTCCTTTGAGAAATTCATGTTTATAAGTATTAACTCAATGCAAAATGATTCTCATTTTTAAATATCTGAATCAATTTCTTATGTCCAATGAATATGACACTTTTATTAGAGAATTTTAAAGCATTTTCTGTATCCTTTTCAATGCATTGATTTTGCTGTGAATTTTATTTGATTTTATGTAACGAAAATTGTGCATTTTTTCTTCTATGGTCCTTTCCACAATTATGAAAGGCATTTTCTTAATTATTCTTCTAATGTATTTTTATGAGATGTATCTAATTCTCATTTCCTTTATGGGGTTTATTGAAATAAATAATGCCGTTTTTGGTCTCAACTGTCGACTACAATCATCAGAGGGGTTAACTGATTCTGACCCCATGGCTGAAGCAGGTTTGAACCAGTAAATGTCAGTCTTCTATGATCTTTCTGGGAGCCCTTCATTGCTGCATCTGGAATCCACTGTTTTGACCAGATGTCACCACTCCCCAAGATTGCCCAGCTTATTCTATGGATTTGTGGCTATTCTGTAAAACAAGTCATGTAGCAGATTCTCAAGGCTGTGCCTTCCATGAGACTCTCTCTCTCTCTGTTAAAGTGTATTTAAACCTTTCCCCTTCTGTTCTCCCCAGGTACTTTAGTACTTTGTTGTTATATTAATGTCCCACATGAAATTCCCTTTCCTCAGCCCTTTTTACTACAGCCTTTGTAGTCTTTTATTTTCAATTGATAGAACTCAAACTCTAAGAGATTCCTTTTAAGTTCTCCCAGAAGTGTTTGATGAATAATTAGCTTTTACTCCAATACATTGTATTTGTTTTCTTGAACATTATGGTATTTTGTATGTGCTTATATGTAGTAAATCCTATTGATCAACTTTTCTTTGTTTTAATCAATACCAAATAGTTTAAAGTTTAGTCATTCAGCTATTTAGCAAACAATAGCTAACCACATACAACATTTGAGGTACTATCCTAAACATTGAGAATGAAAAGAAAGGCAAAACAATCCTTCCCAGCAAGGAGCTCACATAGACCTAATGAATAAATGATCATTTGTTTGTAGTAATTTCAAAGCTTTCACTGCCCCCAAGTCACCCCACTCACTTCTTTTTTTCATCATTTCTCACAAGAATATTGATTGTATTTCTTCCTCAAAATGTTAAAAACTTTTTGCATAAGGTCATCCTTCAATTGTTTGGTCTGTCACTGCACAAGTAAATTAACTTAGGTAGGCTCAATTATTTTCCACAAATTTTGGTCAGTCTTGATTTTTCTAAATAATATTTTGTAGCTGTAGTCAAATAGTATGTATCTAGGTAAGTGAATTCTTAAATTTTTTTTATTTGTTATCAAAGATGAATTTTTTTTTCTTTTCCTGGGAATTGATAAAATAGGAAAAGGATTACTTGTGTGGATTCATTTTATATCCTGCTATTTTACTTAAGTTGTTGCCTAAATTTTAAGTTGTCTCTCTGTGACTCTATGTATGGACCACCACCTCTGCAAAAATTGTATTGTCTCTTTGTCTATGATTATTTGTTCAATATAATAATTGTCTTATTACTATGACTAGCATTTCTACAACTATGATAAATAATAGTGGTAAAAATGAATTCCAGTTTTTATTCAAAATTTTAATAAATTATTTATATTATCATATATAAAACTCTTGATTTAACAGATATCATTTTCCATAATATTGATTTACTCCAATAATCTGGTTTTTTAAAATGGAAATTTTTTTTATTTATTGAAATAAATGTGATATCCATTATGCTTGAATTTATATGGTCTATTGTGCTTGTAGCTTTACTAAGATTTAAACCCTGAATATATATATATATATATATATATGTATATATATATAGTAAAAATCCTACCTAGTGATTGTGTAGTTTTTTAATATGATGTCATGCTTACACTAATAGTTAAATTTCTGGTATTTCTTCAGTGATTCTTGTGATTTCTCCCTTTGCTATACCATTTTCTAATTTTACTAATCAAATAATATTAAGATTTATATATTTTATGGATTTTCATATTTCATTTCTCAATTTGATGCTTTGTTTTAAATATAATCTCTGAAATTACAATGTTTTATTTTGGTGTTTTGTGTATTTTTAGAATTTTTTCATAATGCATGCCCAAATAATATATTTCTCTTTTTCTATATTGTTCACAAAAGTGTTTAGAAACATAAAATTTTCCCCTTAGGATTTGACTGCATTTCCCCCCAAAAATTTGGTATGTTGGATTCCTTTTGTTTTATGAAATTTTGTTTTTCATAATTTGATCTTTGACCCATCACTTTTTTAATGCTATATTCTTTGAGCCATGACTGTATGTTTGTTGTAGTTGTCCACTTTAAAATGGATGCATTTGTACTTTTCTTCATTTTTAGGGGTGTGTTTTTTAGTTTCCTAATACCAGTTTTTTATTCTTTCTATACAGAGAGAGAGAGAGAGAGAGAGAGAGAGAGAGAGAAACACAACCCTCCTTTAAGATTCCATTAAATAATTGTCAGAGTACAATTATATTTATCTTTTTAAAAATTCTATTTAGGTCCTTAACATCTTTCTCGTTTGTTCATAGCCTAGATTTGTCTTGGTCTGATAGGGATACAATGAGATTCCTAGCTCTTCTACTTTGATGTACTTGAATTTTTTTTTATTTTTTTTCCATAAAAGCAACTAGTTAATCCCTTAGATACTAAAATACTTTACCACAGGGCACATGTATATTTACATAGACATGTAAATATACATGTGGATTCATAGTAATTAATATATATGTTTTTATTATCTATGATTTTTTGAAGCATATAGCTTCCCTTTTATCTCTTTTAATCACCCATTTTTTATTATTCTCTCAGAGAATGATTGCTAACCTAGATTATTTGCCTTCATCTAAAATAGTTCAGATTTGGTTCAGCTGCCTTTTTCAACTCCCTGTGAATATTTCTTTTTCAACATTTTCCTTGCAAACAATATATTGCTGAATTTGGATCTCTGTTGCTTTCTGCTATCCTCCTCTTATCTAATGGATGAATTCACCCATTTCACATTCATAATTATGCTCATTAATTGTGCATTCCCCTCCATCCTAACTTCTTATAACATTATTATGCTCCTGACTCTTTTTTTCAATACATCTTCTTCAAACCCTTTTTTAGACACTTAGATAAGGTTTAACTCTCTTCAGTGACTACTCTTTCAAGGAAGAAGACTTGTAAGGAAGCTCAGAAGATGATGAACTTCACAGGGCAGATGTAGGAGAAACTGAGTCAACGACTAAAGAATAGAAATATTTGAAATAGGAGTTCTTGATTTTACATACATATTGTAATAGGGCATGAGAAAATCCCTTTTATACATGTTAAATGCATATTTTTCTGTTTCTTTCAGACTCTTCAGGTTCTGACAGCTAGATCTTCCCCTGCCTAATTTCAGGTTAACTCCATTCTGTAGTAGGACTGTTGTTCTTGGAAGTTTGAGAAATGGGAATTCTAGAAGGCAGAAAAGGAGAAGCATCACTAACTGACTCAATTTCTCCCCTTCTCAATGGTTTAAATGCTTGAGACATGACCTGTGGGAGGAGTGGTTATTTCATGAATCATGAGTTTTTGTGGTAATTTTATTGGGTTCCCCAGTATCCTTTTGGGGGACACTCCAATCCTCAAGTTGTTATAGAGCAAGCTACAAGGATAAACACATTATCTCCTTCATTCTTCTTCCTTGACCTTCAGCAGAAACACTCCTTGCTGTCTTGGATACCTTCCATCTCACTCAGGAAGTTACAGAACTGAGGCAGAGCAAATTCTATATACACATTTTCAGTCTGGGATTCCTTTTTTAACCACCAACATCAATTCTAAAAAAAAATTCTCCACTTTCTGCAGTTCACTGATTCCTGAAATCACTCCAAATATTCATTCCACATCCATTAGCTAGTTGATCATCAACAGCTGTCCTATTGCCCATCTTGCAAGTACAGGAGATTTCTGTTTTGACTTCTCAGGAAAAATAAGTGGTTTTCTCTTCAATAAGCCCCAGAGTAATATAGTCTATTCTGATATTCTCAGCAGTTATATTCTTCAAGGCACCATTAGGCATTAGGAAAAGGCTTTTCACAATATTATTTAAGGGCTCAGGAATGATCTTATTGGTAGCAGCAAAATCAGACAGTTTAGCCAGGAATGTTTAAATCTCCTTGGATTGAACCAAACACTAGGTAATCACTTTGGTCAGCATTGCAAACTGCTCCACACTGAACTGGTTCAAATGCAGCATGTCACTCCCTGAAGACTCAGGAATGTGGGGTCCCATGTGAAGTGGGACACTTCAAGGCCACATGAATACCTATGTGCACTCCACCATTCAACCCTGGGTAGGTGCACCACCACAGCAGCTTCAGTTTCACTCCTGAACCTTCTATAAAAAGAGCTTTGAGAGAAAAGTTGATTCAACACAAATATCAATATGATACAGTCTGCTGCTATTCCATTTCTGCTCTTCTCTTCCCTTTCTTCCATGCCCTGATCACAGGGTTTTACCACATCTTTTCTTTCAATTATTCCTTCATAACCAGTCCTCCAAAATTAGTTTTGATCCCTGATTAAACCTACCTTGACACTTAATCTTCACCCCCCTCCTATTTACCACTTCATGTTCTTTTTTTAAAAAAGACTCAGAAAAGTCTTTTTTTTTTTTTAGGTTTTTGCAAGGTAGTGGGGTTAAGCGGCTTGCCCAAGGCCACACAGCTAGGTAATTATTAAGTGTCTGAGTCCAGATTTAAACTCAGATACTCCTGACCTCAGGGCCAGTGCTCTATCCACTGTGCCACCTAGCCACCCCTACCACTTGATCTTCTAGTAAATTTTATGTATTTCTGTTAGATTTTATGTATGTGATTATGTCTGTATATCCAATTGTCTTTGGTCTGGATTCAAATATGTCTATAGATCTAAATGAATAAATCTTCCAGTTTGTAAAGTCTTTTTGAACTCCCAAATTCTTTGATCTAGTGCTCATTATTCTTGCAGATGATGCTATGAGTTGTCCAGCTTCCATTCATTCAACCATCTTAAAGAGAATTCTCTGTCTTCTAAAATTTTATAGGTTGTCAGTCAGAAAAAAAGGACTTGTGTTCCTCATGAATCTAGAAAGCAAAACATGGAACAAGGAAGGGGTAGGAATTTGCATAGAGCCAATTAAGGGGAAAGTTTCCAAATAATTAGAACTATCCACATGTATATCAGGTATACCTTAGAAAGGATATGGATTCCCCTTGATCAGAAGTCTTAGAATAAAAGTTAGATAACTGCTTTACAAAGATGCTTTTAGAGTGATTATTTTTCAAGTTTGAGTTTCATTAGAGAGGTTCTGAAATCATTAGTATTTCTATAACCTCTCCATGATTCTAATTTTATGGATGATGAATAGAGTTGTTCTGACCAAAAAATTGGCTTGGTGTTGCCAACTAGGTATTGACCTTTCAAAACTTGTTATCTTCTCACAGCTGGCATATAATCTTCCAAAAAGGCATTCTGAAAACTTTTCCAGTATGGCAGGTCTTGTCAAAGCTGGTTGCTTGGTCTTCAAGAAAACTTTCATGCAATGATGAGGCATCAGAGAAGGATTTTGCATAAATATCGATAGTTTTTTTTAATGTAATTAAAAATTTGGCGATCAACATTTTAGATTTCTTCCTGGGCCAAAACCACTAGTTCCTACCTCTTCTGCTCTTTTCCCACTAAAAATAGAAGAAATTCAGTCATCTTAAAACATAAAGCTGTTTTTCTCTCCCATGAGTTTAACTCCCTTACTTGAAACCAGATTGGCTCACAAATAAGTACTTAATGACTGGCATAAACTAGTACATATAGTAATGTAAGTACAAACTCCATTAAGACAGCCCTTCACATATGGAATTTATGGCTCTATTTACTAGAGGAAACTGATACTGCTCCATTGGGTTCCACTTTAAGTCCAAGAAGTAATCAATCATTTCAACTATTTATACTTGAACCCCAGTTTTTTTATTTTTAAAATCACAGGTAAATTTTGCCTACCCAAAATTTTTTCAATTCATACTTATGGATATGACTTTAATATCTGTGTATCAGTAAACTCAAAAGTACAAATATAATTGTATAGATAAGAACACTATAAAAAGCAACTGGTATATACCCACACAATGAGCAAGCAGGTCATAATGCCATGTCTTCTAATACCAAATCCAGGACTGTTAAGAAGATAAAAGGAGATAAAAGAAGGGAAGATACCTTGGAATGCATGCAGTTAGAAGAATAAGTTTTATGTTCCAGGAGACATATAGTGAAAATCAAATAAAAACTTTTGTAAAAATGTTTCCAAGAAAAAAAATTATTCCTCTAGTTTAGTCTACCACCTCAAATATTTTTGGAAGTAGATAAAACATAAATCACAAAACACATACACACAGATCTACATACACATACAGAGACATGTAAATCTAATAAGATTATGAAAGATGAACTAAGCAATCTAAAATAATTACTTTAAAATGAGAAGCAAACAATATATCAAGTCCATGAAGACAAAAATGACGGTTGAAATGTGAATTTAATATGAAATTTCTGTAAAATAAAAATATACAAATATATACAAATACATACACATATGAATGTGTACATATGTAAACATCAGGTTTTTTATTTTTAATACCACAGGCAGATAATACCAACCCAAAATGCTTTTCAATCTCAATCTAAATGTTTTTAATATATGTGTGTGTGTGTGTGTGTGTGTGTGTGTGTGTGTATGTTTTCATCTTCTATTCCTTTTTATTTTCATATAGATAGCAATATGGAGAGAGATAGAAACCAACAAAGAAATGTAGACAGAGTAGCTATGAACTGGAACACTCTGTTCCATTTTGAAATAATTGGAAAAGATAGATGAAGCTATTTCTGTGACTTGATCATTTACTTTAAAATGCTGAAAGCACATAGTTGAAACATTTCAATTCCACAAACATTAAGCATCTCATAGGCATAAAGTACAGTGGTAGGTACTGGGGGGAGAATTTTTTTAATCAGTTAAATCTTTCATTTTATTCTCTATTAGTAGAGCATTATAAAAATGAAAATGAATAGAATATAAAATGAAACAAAATAATTCAAAGCATAAATAAAATGCTACAAGAGGATTAAAGATAATTATCGAAAAAATTTCTGGAAAGGCTTTATGAAGGAAGGGAACATTTGGATTGAGACTTAAAGAATGGACAGATTTTCAACTGGTGAAAATATTTCTAAGATATTAAGAAATGTGGAGAAAAGCACAAGGTAAATCATATTAAAGGTATACTTATGTATAAGCTAAGTGATATTGTTGATGGAGTCAGGAAATCATGAATTTGAATCTTGCCTAAGATAACTAGAAGTAGGACTCTGGGCAGGTCACTATATTACTCAAGCTGTTTCCTCAACTGCAAAATATGGGGAATTATAGCACCTTCTTCATAAATTTCAAGGGCAGCAAGATGGCAGAGTGCTGGGCCTAGAGTCAGGAAGACTGAATTCAAATCTGGTCTCAGAAACTTACTAGTTGTGTAATACTGGGCAAGTATTACTGAACTTTCTTTCCTTCAGTTCTTCATCAAGAAACTAAATGGTCTATATTAATTTCAAATGTTCTAAAATGGATGTGACATACTAGTCCAGGAACTTTGCCAAAACCAGCCCAAATGGCATCACCAAGAGTCAGACATAACTGAAACAAATGAAGAAAACCATCTCAAAAGATTGAGAAGCAAATGAGATAAAATAATAGATGTAAAATGCTTTAAATTTGTTTTATTATTTTTGCTAATATTTTAATTGCTGAAATCATATATGTGTGAATATGTAGCATCTCTTCTGGTAGAAATTCATCAATTCACACTTAAATTGACAGACTAGATCTCTAGAAAACAGTTGATTTCTCCTTTCAAGTTTCTAGTGATAACGCTGAATGTCTTTATATTTATTCTTTGCGTGCATATATGTATGTCTGTGTGTCTGTACATGTGTGCATACAGAAACACATACATGTAGAGAGAAAGAAAGAAAAAGTGAGAGATAGCTATGTTTGTAATTGTTTCTCATTGGATCATAAACTGATTGTGAGGAGGGATTGTTTCACTGTTTGTACTTGAAAGCCCCAATATTTAGCAGTGTCAGGCAGATAATAGATGTTTAATAAATAATTGTTGGTTGATTGGTAATGGTGTTGTTCATAAGCCCCCACTGCTGTGCTCCCTAATGATTGAGAATTTATGTTTATGCTTAGAATTTTTGTTTAGAAAGTGCATTTATTAAGCAGTTACAATAAGAGCTGTTAATACAAAAAAAAAAAATTCCCCCAAGCAGGGGATGTACTCCCGTCGCATACACAAGATTTTTGGGGAGAATGGGTTCAAAATTTAATGTGTATAGGTAGTAAGATAAAAGTGAAGGGATTTCAAGTATTGCCCTCAAGCCAACTTAAACTATCTTCTTGAGCTGCCATATTTTGCATACACATGAGAAACCCTGAACATGTCAAGGAGGAAGCCGCATCCCATTCCCATTTGAGTGGAAATAATTTCTTGTTTACACCCCTAGCTGGACTCCCTGTGTGAAGTCAAACAAACTACAAGATAGACACTAGCCTGAGAAATTCTGCAGCTGCAGCCCTTAAAAATAAGCAGAGCATGTAGAGAATATAATACTTTCTTTAAACTGTGTCTAGTATGTAGGTTCTTAGTGGGTCTATTGGGGTTCTCAGTATAGATTCTGTCATCCATTATAGCAGTGCTTATTCTGGGATTATTTCTGCTAGCTCCAGTGAATCCTGATACAAAAGAATATTCAGGTCTTCTGACCTTTCAAAGTTAACCTAGTAAATTTCATCACTAGATTCTAGTGATTCTCAGCACCTTTAACATGTGTCTTTTATATCTCCTTGTTTTATGTGTGTCTTCTACAACTTTCATTTCCTGATAACAAGAACAGTATGGAGGCATTCTTTATTAACCCTAAAAGACAATCTTTCTCAGGATCCTGAAACACTCAGTTCCTAAATTTCAAGTCCTATCCCAATGTACTTCCTGTCTCTAAACTAGCTTGCTGTTTTTCTGTGTAGTCCAGGACATGCAAGTAATCTTACCCCACCCCCAACCCTCCAAGTTTCCATGATCTGTTTTAACTGATTATGGATCTATTCATACCTATTTTATTTTGAATGATTTTATGTATATACATATATATATATATATATATATATATATATATATATATGGATCTTGAAATTCCTAAAGAAACTCAGTATGAGTAAAATTTATGTGTTCTTTGAACTGCTGAAAACTTTATGATTTTACAGTTCAAAAACAAGGAAGCAATATTGTCTTTCTTGTCTACTTGCCCATTCTTCTCTTTTCTTTTCTTCCCCATCTGGTACTCAGATACCACCAAAATATTTTGGAAATTAAAAACTTTTGATTGTGTAGATATAATAATAAAGTTATTAGGCAGAAAATGTCAATCACTCAAAAAACATTTATTAACCATCTATGTACAAAGCCCTGGAGATGTAGATGCAAAAAAATCAAATATTGATTTTTTGAGTTTTTCATTTTATTGAATTTTATCAAAGAAGACATGCAAATTTTCATTTGATAATTGCAATAGTTATGTAAAAACAGGATTAATATTATCCCCATTTTACAAATAAATGAAAATCACACAATTTTTGGCAAAAAAATTAAGCCCTTAATATTTACTGACTGACAGACTCAGAGATATAAAGGATTTGTCCAAGATCTCAAGGTTACTAATCAGAAATGGAAATGCAATTCTCCTGGCATCATAGAAAGGTAAAAACAGGATTTGAATTTCAACTCAGAAGACCTGAGTTGAATACTCTCTCTTCTATTCAATATATTTGTTTTAAGCACTTACTATATACCAAGTACTGTGCTAAGAGACAGGGATGCAAAAAGTGGAAAAAGAAAGTCCCTGCCCTCAAGGAGTTCACAATCTAATGGGGGGAGAAAACATGCAAGCCAACATTTGTAGGAGAAATTGGAAATAATTTTGAAAAAGAGTGCTGAAATTAAGAATGGTCATCAGAGCAGTGTGGGGAGGGAGGGAACAAAAAAAGTTCAGAACTTAAAATGGAACACCATCCCAAAAACTGAATTAATTTAAAATTTACCAAAAAAAGCGTGATTGGGGAAGGATTCCTGTAGAAGGTGAGATTTTACAGCTATTATTTTTGTGACCCAAGAAAAATCACTTTGTCTACTTTCCATTCAAATATCTAATTCTTTTTTCTGCTTTACTATGAAAATCCCTTTTATTTTAACAAAATAACGTAATGTTATTTATGCCCAGATCGTAACAAATGTAAAGAAATATTCAATACACTGAATTGACTTGTATTCCCTTAAAAGTGATTTTTATTGTGCCTCAATTTCCAGTATGTGCAAAAGGAAAATTAGTTGTTAGAGCTCACCTTAAAATAAAGGTTATTCATTATGGGGTAAACAATCAATTATGGGGTCCTTCTTCCCTCCCTCCTGAAGATGTACACTGGTAGAAAAAGTCAGATTAAATTATAACAACAATAACAAAATAATATAATTTTATAAAATGTTAAAACTTGAAAAGTGATTTAAATATATCACTTTGGTTGATTGTCATAATCTTGGGAGATAGGTGCTATTATTCCCATTTTACAGATAAGAAAACTTGAGCCAGAGAGGTTAAATGATTTGTCCAAAGTTACAAAGGTAATAAGAGACAACTCTTCCTTACACTAGCTGACCAAGCAACCTGCTGATGAACACAAATTCATAGATGAACCTCAATTTCAACGGTTTTTCTAATCCAGCAATCTACTTTTACCTTCCTCACAACTGATATATTCAAAGCATTTTGCTCACATGTAATGATGATAAAACTTAAAAGTGGCATAACCCTACAGATTAAGCTTTCTGCTTACCAAGTCCATAAAAACGACAGCCACAGCATCAAAGCACTAAAAGACATGTAAATCAAAATAATCTCACACTCAGAAATTTTGCAAAACATGATAAATATAATAAGAATAAACACAGTTGGAGGGGTTGTGGGAGAATAGGCACACAAATGCTTGTTGATAGAACTATGAAAAAAGCACAGCTTTTTTGGAAAACAATTTAGAATTAAAAGACAAAATAAAGTGACTAAATTATCCAAACCCCTTGACCCAGAGTTTTTACTACTGAGTATATACACCAAGGAGAACACTAAAAAAAAGGAAGATCCCACATGCACCAAAATATTGATAGAAGTGCTTTTTGTGTCACAGGGAATGCTAAATAGATCCATATACACAGGCAACTGGATAAACAAACAATGGTACATAAATATAATGTTACTGGGATATAAGAAATAATGAATGTAACAAACAAAAGAAGAATTAAAAGATGTTACTGTAGGCTGCATATTGATTTAGAAAACCATAAATTAATATTATTTATATTCTATTTTTATATATTTTATTAAACACTTTCCATTATATTTTAAAGTTATTTGACTGCACTTAGGAGTTTTGTTGGAAGACAAGTATTTGATGCCACTGATGTACAAGACCTGAGGAAAAATGAAATTAGTAGAGTCAGGAAATTAATATGAACAATCGCTACAATAATATAAATAAAAGAACAACCTTAAGACAATCAAAATATTGCAAAATTACAAAGAACAAGCAAAACTGCAAGAAAGAAATATGAGATACCTCCATCTATTCCTTTGCACAGGTGGGATGTCCATAAGTATGAAACATTTAACATAATTTGAATATTTTAGTCAACTTTATTGATGCTTTTTCTCTCCCTCAGATTTTTGCCTAATCTCTGTTTTTTTCACTCCCCCACACTATTCTCTTGATATTCATCTTTTTATCATTGTTTTTGTTGTTGTTGTTCTTGCTCTATAAAGTAATCCTTTGGTCGTTTGATTGATATGGAATGGAAAAAAATTGTGTTGCACTGTCATTTTTATCATACTGGTTCAACCTATCACTGAAAAAGTAATATCTCTCCAATTATTCAAGTCTACCTTTATGTTTAAAAATAAATTGCAGTTATATTTATAGAGTTCTTTGCGTGAAAAGGCAGATAGACTTACAACTTTTTCATAAATCATGAAGTTTTAAATGAACTTTCTATTCTGTCTGTGATAAATTCATAATGTATAGAAAATGTGAATGAGTTAAATGCTTTTCTTTTAAAATTTACAACTCTGATGAAATTAAGCTATTTAAATTACTTTTTAGTTTACTGGTGAGTGTTCTTTAAGTAAACTATTATATCCTTAATGAAAAGTAGTAATCTTCTTTCTTCTTTACTAATGTTGGTTCCCTTAGGTTATTTTTCTCATATTATTGTTATGGTCAGTATTTACAGCACTATATTAAAGAGCAATCTCAAAAAAACATTCATACTTTATTCCTGATACTATCGGAAATGTTTCTACTTTATATCCATAATAAATAAGCTTGCTATTTGATTTAGATAACTTTCATAATAAGGGAATATTCATCTTTCCTGTATTCTTGTGTTTTTTTCCTAAAGAAAAATAGGCATTATACCTTGTCAAAAACTTTTTCTGCATCAATTGATATAGTCAAAATTTTTGCCATTCTTTTTTATTAAGTGACTTATATTAGTTTTCCTCATATTGGATCAATGTTAGATTTTTTATTATAAACCCAACATAACTAAATGAATTGTTTATGTTAAGTAATGCAATGATGTTTGCATCAATATTAATCAGGAATACATCTAATCTTCCTGCTTTAATTCTTCTAATTATAAGCATAAAGACTATATATGAATGAGAAAAAGAATTTGGTGTCTTTGCTTTCCCTTTTTTTTTTTAACAAGTTATGTAGGGGGCAGTAGGTGGTGAAATGGATAGAGAATCAGTCCTGAAGTCAGGAGGACCTGAGTTCAAATTTAGCCTCAGACACTTAATAATTGCCTTTGTGACCTTGGACAAGTCACTTTTAACCACATTTCCATAAATAAAATTACAAATAATAAAAAAAGTTATACAATATTAGAATTAAATGTTTTGAATGTTTAATAGAATTAAAGTATAAATTCATTTCCTATCAGGGTTTTATTCTTTAGGACATCATTTATCACATGTTCAAATAAATTATGTTTTGCCTTTTATTCTCAGTTTTGTTATTTTCCACTTTTTAAAGTATCAAATCATTCATTAATCTTTTCAGTTTAATTGTCAAAGATTAATAGAAAGTTACTAATAATTTCCATTTTTCCTTCTTCATATATTGTGGATTTGCTTTTACTTTGATATGGATTATTTTTCTTTTTAAAAGTGAATTAGCTAATGGTTTTTTATTAAAATAGGTCTAATTTTATGATTTGTTTTAGTATTTAGCATTTTTTAAATAAAATTTGTTGGTTTTCTAATTATTGACTTTTTAAATGATTTATTTTCTACATGAAAGTGCTTAGAAATATACATTTCCCCCTAAAAGTTGGTTTTGCTGTATTCAGGAACTAAACATTTTGCTTTGGATTTTTGTGATGTTATATTATTTATTTGTAAGAAGGTTACATTGAGGTCTTTAATATTATCCTTTTATTATTTTTCTACTCTTTGAAATTCATTTAACTTTTCTTTAAAGTATTATCATTAGAAACTGATCCAACAGTTTTGGAGAGTAATTAGGAACTATGACCAAAAGACTATAATGCTTTGCACACCTTTTGGTCAACAATATATTACTAAGTATATTCCAAAGAGATCATATGAAAGAGAGATGGACCCACATGTACAAAAATATTTATAGTAGCTCCTTTTATGGTGGCAAAGAATTGAAAATTGAGGGGAAGCCCATCAGTTGGGGAATGAATGAATATAAACTCTGGTATATGAGTGTAATGGAATTTCTTTGTTCTATAATAAATGATGAGCAAGCATATTTCAGAAAAAGATGATGGACATACATGAACTGATGCTGAGTGAAGTGAGCAGAACCAGAAGTACACAATGTACAACATGTACACAAAGCAACATTGTGGAATGATCAACTTTGATAGACTTAGCACTTCTTAGCAATATAATGATCAAACATTATTTTTCTAAGCACTTTCATGTAGAAAATAAATCATTCCACAGAGTCTACATGGAGTCAGAATGCAGAACAAAGCATACAATTTTCACTTTTTTATTGTTTTTGTTTCTACTTTCCTGTGGTTTTTCTTTTTGTTCTCCCTTTTCGAAATATGACTAAGATGGAAATAGGTTTAACTTGATTGTTCAAGTATACCTTATATCAGATTACTTGGTATCTTGGGAAGGGGGGAGGAATGGAGAGAGAGTGAAAATTTTGAAATTGAAGCTTTACAAAATTTATCTTTACATATCAATGAAAAAATGAAATATTATTAAGAAGAAAATGTATTGGGGGTAAGCTAGATGGCACAGTAGCTAGAACTCTGGCCCTGGAGTCAAAAGAATTTGAGTTCAAATGTGACCACAGCCACTACTGTGTGATCTTAGGCAATTCACTTAATTCCACGGACTTGAAAAAACAAAAATAAACGAACAAAAGAAGAAGAAAAAAGTATTATCATTAGATTGTGAGATCCTTAAGGTCAAGGATAATCTTTGCCTTTCTTTCTAATCTGTTGCTTAGTCTTGTACTTGGCCCTTAAGAAATATTTTCTGACTAACTGCCTTTACTTTTGCTATTGTTGCAGTTGGCATTATTGTTGTTATGTTATACTGGGTCTCCCTCAAATTTGAAATGGAACAAATAATCAATAGTTCAATCTTAATAATTATTAGCAAAGAACCTTTAATATTCTTCATTTTTTCTGAGTTGACAGCTTACCTCTTCTTAGACATTTGGGTCACTCATTACTCTATGGTTCATATGCTATAGGGGTCAAGACACGCAACGGATTTTTGTTCTGCTGCAAAATTTATTTCACAGAGCTTTAGTACCTCCAACTTCAACCTCAGCCCCAGCAGCATGGATTATACTATGTGACATCATACCTTGTTCCCTTAAGTATTTATAATGCTATGCCATTTGGTATATATATGCATGGCATTGATATCATTTCATTGATATCTTTGAACATAAAGTAGTTCATATATATATATATATATGTATATATATATATGTATATTATATATCTATATATCTTTAAATCAAGTCTATTTTAGTGTAACAGATTTTTTATTCTAGCCCCTTATTTTACCTCTGGGTGAATCTTCATGTTTCAAGAGTGCTTCTTATACAAGAAGTAGCATGGTTTTGATTCTGTTTTTCAATCCATCCTGCCATCACCTACCATTTTGCGAATGAATTTATACCCCTTATATTCATTGTTGTGATGCGATTTTGAATTTATTCTATCCCATGCTATTACATAAGCACAACTGTTCTAGGTTTAATATAATCAACTAATTAATTTGTGTTCTTCTGCTTCTCTGCTCCTCTCCTCTTTCTCTCCCAAAGAGATGAATCACAGGTTTTTTATACTTCCTTTCATTTTGAATTTCTCTTCTCATTTCACTCTCTATGTTGTTTTATTTAGGAACATCCCTCAATAAATGTCCCCACTACCATCTCTCCTTTTCCCATCTTTTCTGTTGAGTCAAATGTATTTCTCCAACTAGTTTTGTGTGCTTAAATTTCTTTCCTACTTTGAGCAGTTTAAATGAAAGTGAACTTCAAGTGTTGCTCATTCAATCAACCCCTTACTTTTTTATTTGTCTTAACTTGCACATTCTAATCATGTAAAATAATTTCCCTCACTTTCCTCTCCTTTTTTCCTCCAGAGCACGTGTATCCAATCTGTGGTCCACATGCAGTCCCTTAAAGCCCATCTGGGTAATCTGGATTACATTGTAGCCTTAAAAAAATATAAAATTCTATATGCAGTCCTTAAGCTTTTGTTGGGTGATGGACCCAGAAGAGCTAAAAGGATCATCAAAACATAACAAAAAAACATACCTAGATCCTCTATTTTGTTTGATTCTCTTTATGATCCCTGACATTAGATTTCTGGTCAGACACTTGTATCTTCTCTCACTTGTAAAATTTAAATGCTATCATTATCTAGTTCCTAGTGGTTCCTTGCAACATATTTATATTTTTATGTTTCTCTTGACTCCTATGTTCATATTTTGAAGTTTCTACATACATCTCATCTTTTCATCAGGAATGCTTTTGCACATCCTTAATCTCACTTAAAATCCATTTTTCTTCCCATATAACTTTATTCAGTGTTACTGAGTAATTCTTAGCAATAATTCGATATCATTTATCATTGGAAATGCCTTATTCCAAGCTCTCTGTTTCTTTATTTTTTTTAGGCTTTTTTTTGCAAGGCAAATGGGGTTAAGTGGCTTGCCCAAGGCCACACAGCTGGGTAATTATTAAGTGTCTGAGACCGGATTTGAACCCAGGTACTCCTGACTCCAAGGCCGGTGCTTTATCCGCTATGCCACCTAGCCACCCCCTATGCCACCTAGCCATCCCTCTCTGTTTCTTTAAAGGTAAATGTTGTGTGGAACTAACTATAGTTCCATAGTATTTGAACAAACTTTCGTGGTGTTTGTAGTATCTTTTTCGTTCACCTAGAAGCCAAGAATTTGGGCCCTGAGATTTCAGGGAACTTTTATTTTGAATTTGTGTACTATTTCTATTTTCACTTTGTCTTCTTGTTTGAGGAGATCTAAAGTTTTCTTTCATGATTTCTTAAAATATCATATATATATATATATATATACACATATATAATTTATTTCTTTTTTGGTCATATTATACTGGTAGTCCAATGATTTAAAAAACAAATCTCTCATTGAACTTTTTTTCTTCCAGATCAAATTTTTAAGAGATATTTTACATTGATTTCTATTTTTCTATCCTTTAACTCTCAATATTTCTTGTTGTCCCATAGTCACTATGAGCTGCTTTTTTTGGTACGTTCTAATTTTCAAAGTATTCTTGATTTTAGAGTATAGTTCTAAATGTTAAATAATTGAATAGCAGGGTACCTTGCACAATGTTACAAAATTCTTGGACAGAAAGAAAATGGATAAGAACTTACTATTTGGCAAAAATTGTTGGGAAAACTGCAAAATACTATGGCAAAAAATTGACAGAGACCCACATCTCACAACCTACACCAAAATAAATCAAAATGGGTATAAGATTTAGACATAAAAGGCAACACCATAGATAAATTAATAGACCAAGAAATACTCTATCAGATCTATGGAAAGGGGATAAATTTATGACCAAACGAGAATTAGAGTACATTATAAACTGCAAAATGAATGATTTTGACCATATTAAATTTAAAAAGTTTTGCTCCCATAAAATCAATGCTGCCAAAATTAGAAGGCCAGCAGAATGTTGGGACACAATCTTCACAACTAGGAGTTCTGACAAAGGTCTCATTTCTAAAATATATAGAGAGTTACATCAAATTTATAAGGTTACCAGTCATCGTTCCCCAAATGAAAAATGGTCAAAGGATATAAATAGACAGTTTTCAGTTTTCAAATAAAGAAATTAGTTATATATATATATATATATATATATATATATATATATATATATATATACATATATAATCACTTGAAAAAATGTTCCAAAGCATTATTTATTAGATAAATGCAAATTAAAACAACAATGAGGTATCACTTCACACCTATCAGATGGGCTAAGATGAGAAAAATGGAAAACGATCAATGTTGGAGAGGTTGTGGGAAGATTGGGACATTGATACATTGCTGGTGGAGTTGTAAATGGATCAAACCATTCTGGAGTGCAATATGGAACTATACCCAAAAGACAATAAAACTGTTCATACCCTTTGACCCAGCAATTCCCATTCTAGGTCTCTATCCAGAAGAAATCATAAAAAATGGAAAAGTCCTACATGTTCCAAAATATTCATAGCAGCTCTTTTTGTAGTAGCAAAGAATTGGAAATTGAGGGGATGTCCATCAATTGGGGAAAGGCTAAACAAGTTATGGTACATGAATACTATGGAATATTATTTTTCTATAAGAAACCAAAATAGTTCAGTCTCTAGAAAAGCATGGAATGACTTACAGGATCTGATGCTGAAGGGAGCAGAACCAAGAGAACAATGTACACATTAACAACAATATTGTGAGATGTCCAACCTTAATAGAAGCAGCTCCTCTCAGCAATTCAGAGAGCTAGGATAACCACATTAGACTGGCTATTGACAATGTTTTCTCCATCCAGAGGAAGAAAAATAAAACAAAATAAAACAAAACAAAAAGAAAGTAATAAAAACCAACCCTTCAAAATCCAATGAATACTTCAAAAAGATCATCTCTTCTGTATCTCTTTCCCTTAATCCTAATCCCTCATACCAAAAATCACTAATATGTAAATGTTTATCCAAAATATGTATGTACAATGCTAACCTGAATGTTCACCACTGGAGGGAGGGAGGTGGGAAGGGAGGGTGGAAGAAAATTTTGTAAATTAAAAATAGTCAAGTGCATATGGATAAAAATTGATTAATTAAATTTTAAATTAAATTGATTAAATTAAATAAATTTTAAAAATTAATTAATCAAGAAATTTTCAAATTATTTGGTCAGATTCTTTTGAACAATTTTTTAATGTTTATTTTTGCATTTCATGAATCCTTTGTCAATCTGGTAAAGCCTATGGATATATTTTCAGAATAACACTTTTAAAATAACAAAATAAATTATATCTGATTACAAAAGAAACCAATTATTTTGAAAATATAATTATCAAAATATTTTTTAAAAAACTAGTTCCCCCAGTTCAAGTTAAAATATGAAAATGTGTTTCATGCTACTCCTCTGATTTTGTGTGGTTCTTATATTTTCAACAGGATAAATACATTAAATTATGCTTAGGGCTATTTATACTGCACAGTAGATTAAAACTCTTTTTTATAAATTGTGGGAATTACTAGAGCAGTTGAATTTTTAAATAGTGGGCAGTTCATGAATTCCCACTATATTCTAATAAGTAACATTTATTAATTCATACATGCTTAATCTTTTTCAAGTGACAATTTTAGCAAAATTAATTAAACCCTTTTTTTGCCTAATTCAAATGTTTCTCTTGGAAGAATGATTCTTCATCTATGCAAAATTTGGATTTGAGGCAATACCTTTTTCAGGATCTTGGCCAAAATTTTTTTAAAATAAAGTATAGGGGCGGCTAGGTGGCATAGTGGATAAAGCACTGGCCTTGGAGTCAGGAGTACCTGGGTTCAAATTCGGTCTCAGACACTTAATAATTACCTAGCTGTGTGGCCTTGGGCAAGCCACTTAACCCCGTTTGCCTTGCAAAAATCCAAAAATAAAATAAAACAAAGTAAAGTACAACACAGTTGAATCATTTGCCTAAGAAACATAATTTCTTCCATCAATCTTTTATCTCCTAATTTAAGTACCATATTAGTTCTGGAGTTTCTTTTGTCTCACTCAATTGTAAAGATCTCTGTTTTCATATGGATAAATAAAAACCAGGCAAATTAATGTATACAGCTGTGGCATTTATGCTGTATTAGAGTATATCCAAGAAAGATTCATGAGGAATGGCAAGCTTAAGAGATGACAGTTATTATCCTTTTGTTGATATAAATGATGTCTCAAATCTGAATTTCAGTCATACTCTGAGTTCATTATTTTTTAAGAACCATAAGACACTTGTACAACAGTGACAATGTTTAGTCTACAGAGAAGGTCAGGTGATTAATGGTGATTCACTATTTAACATTAAACATGTTCTCTACAATATGTTGCTTAGAAATATTTGTCATGCCCCATTACTTACTTTTCCTGTTGAAAATAAAACTATCCAAAATATAAAAGATACTAGTATAAAATGCAAAAAAGATAAAAACAGAAAAGCAATAAAATTAAAAGTTAGACACAGTTAAACATCCAGAAGTCTAAGAGTATGATTGGGAATCTGTCCAAATTTGAATTGCATTGGGCAAAGGTCTTTCTGGTTATTGTAAAACAAGTGTGACTATTGATAAAACAGCAGATGTCTCATGTGAGCAACAATAAACATTCAACCATAATCTCAAAGTGTTCAAATCATAAGAAATCTTAAAAATTATCTAGTCTTAATTAGTAAATTAAGCCTCATGAAGGGACTGTGGAGGAGTTGAACCTAGACTTTGGAACCCAAGACCCATATCTTTCACTTCTAGATCATACACATGTGCCCTCAAAGAGCCCATTTGCTGCCATATATGGAAGGGGGGAATGGTGAGATTCACTACATGCTCTATGCAGGAAAGACCTAATTTGAATGTCCAGTATCACTACTCCTGCCCACAATAGACTAACCATATACCTATGTCTTAAACTATGCTTTATAATATAATAAGATTACAAAAAGGGAATATACAATTTAACTGTTGATTTTCCAGTTCAGTACCATTTGTTACCTGATTCTGAACAAATCATTTCTAGACACTTCCTCACATGCTCTCCTTAGCAAATAGTTTACTTTATCTCCATTCATTGAAGATCAGTGATTTCCCTGCTCTTTATTCCTTAGACTGTAAATTTCTGACCTGTGGAAGAGAGCTATAAGTCAGAATCTCTAAGCTTTAGAAGCAGATAATTAGAAAATATGAGCAGTAGCAAGATGTGATAGCACAACACAACATTGGGTATCAAAATTGGGTTCTATCAATCATCAAGCATTTATTAAGTGCCTAAAATGTGATATTAGACTTGATAGTATGGATTCAAAGATTTAAAAAAATAAGTAAGTCCTAGTCTCAAGGAGATTACATTCTATTGGAGGAGATAACATCTTCCAGAATTCAAATTTTATCTCAGACATTTACTAGTTGTGTGACCTTGGGCAGGTCACTTAAAGCTGTTTGCTTCAATTCTTCATCTGAAAATAAGATACCAGTATCTTTGCCAAGAAAAACCCAAATGGGGGTTACAAAGAGTTGGACTTGACTCAAAAACAAATGAAATGACAATAATGATGTATTTTGCATAATCATAAATTTGAATAGTTGACTTCAAATCCATGTTACCACTTCAGGGGACCACTTAAAATTCACATTAATGGAAACCAAGTTATGTATAGTTATAGTGCATATAAGTAGCAATAGTAGTATATAACTATAGTAGCATATGCTAATAGGATATAAATATAGGCTCATATAATAATATAAATTAGGCTCATAGATTCACATGTACTTTAGAGTTTGCATAGTCCAAATCACAGTTTGTATATTAGAACTAAGACCTGGGAGCAGTTAAGTGATATTGTGGACAGAGCACTGACCCTGGAGTCAGAAGGAACAGAGTTCCAATTCACCCTCAAGACAATATTTATATAGCTATGTGATCTTGGGCAACTCCATTGCCTTGCCAAAAACAAATAAAAAGGAACTAAGACGTATAAAAGTGAAATTAGGTCCCTGAATTAAACAACTATAAAAAACCAAACTCTCAGAATTTCAACTCTTCTTATAAATTCCCAAACCAGAATTTGAATATAAAACCTATGGCTTTAGATCCAGTGCTCTTTCTACTGTGGCATGCTTATGACTATAGGATCTCAACATCTATCCCAGCTCTGACATTGGATGATACTAATGAATTATAATCTAAGTTCAAATCATGTCACCTTGGTTATATATGTATAGTTTATATTAGATTGCTTTCTCTCAGAAGGGAGAGTGGAGAGAAGGAGAGGAAAGGGAATATGTAAAATTAAAAAACCTTATTTAAAAAAAGATTGTTGAAAGCTACCATTTAATGCATTGGGAAAAATAAAAAAAATAAAATATTTAAGAATCAAATCATGCCACACATGCTTATTAGTTTTCTGGGGTTTTCTGCTTGGTGGTGGAGGAGTAGGGGGAGTTCAACATCTTGTACCATTTCTTAAATCTTTCTATGCAGGATGAGTTCTACTGTTATTTTTAACTTTCTACTAGTTCCACTGAATATAAAATTAAGGTGTCAGTAGATGGACAGTTCTAGTCACAGTTGGAATTCAGTAAAAGAAAACCTGACACAGTTGCAATATACATCAAAATCTATATTTTCTTAAGATAAGTATTAACAATTCTATCAGCCAGGGGCAGTTTTGTTTCACCTCATCTATTGCTTAGGAATATGATTATTTTAATGACTACATTTTCCATACCAGTTATGAGTGTGACACAGCTCACCAATCTGCTTGGGAATCTATTCTAAATCAATTTTTCTATTCATTTTATAAATTTTAAAGGAAATTCTTTATGATCACAAAATAGCATGTTTCTGCAATGTGATGAGAACATTTCCAGAACTCATTGAATAAAAATAGATACATAGATACATAGAGTACTCAATAGAGTACTCTATGGTCCTACTCATTTTGTTGTGTTTTCTCTGTACAGCATGTAATGTCATATTCTATTTTCATGGTTGTTTCGGGTAACTAACCAAATAGGAAATGATTTTCAAATACTAGTGATTTAATTTGTGACATAGCTATGTCCTTTGCTTTAGCTGTTTCCTTTTACACCCTACCCAATCAATTTTATTACTTACATTTAAAACAGTGTGAAATTTTAAGATAAAGCTGATAAAATTAAAACTACTTAACCTTGTTATCATTAGTAAAAGTGTAATGATAATAATAGCTGACATTGCTTTACTGCTTACCATGTGACAGATACTGTGCCAAGCACTTTACATTTATTGTTTCATTTGATCCTCACAACAACTCTGGGTGGGAGGTACTTTGATTATAACCCATTTTACAGATGAGAAAACTGAGGCAAACAGATTTTTTTAAGTGACTTGCTCAGGGTCACAGAGCCGGTAACTTCTGGACTCAACTTCTTAACTCCAAATTCAGGGTTCTATCCACTATGGCACATAATTCTTGAATGTCCATGCTAAAAGAACATTAGAAATCAAGATCAACCCCTTCCTTTTGCATATGAAGAAATGAGAACCAACTGAATTTGTTGCTTTCCATCAGAGGAAAAAGTGTAACCAGTGCGATCTGGACACATAAGGCAGTACCAGGAGCCAGATTGAAAATGCTAAGAGGCAAAATTGGGCTTGGTTTCAGGAAATACTTCCTAACAATTAAAGTATTCCAAAAGTGAACAATAGGTAGTAGGTTTCTCCTTCAAAGGAAGTCTTCCAACAAAGACTGGATGACTACTTATCAAGTATGCTATAGGGCACATTCCTTTAAGGGAAGATTTGAATCATTGAGTTTTCTTTGCTAACTCACAATTTGTGATTTTTGAATTTTGGTCTAATGCTACTGCTATTGCACCCTGACTTTGAGGGTGTGAATTGTAGAGGATGGGGAGGCACTTAAAAAATGAAACTTTTTCCTCAGATAAGCATATAAGCACATGCCTTACTCCTAGCAATCAGGAAACTGAGGCTGGAGCATCTCTTGTTTCTGGAGTTCTGAGCTGCAGCAGGTTATGCAGATCAGGTAAACATACAAACTTCAGCATCGATATGATGTCCACCAAGGCATGGGGAGGCCACAAGATTATTTAAGGAGGGTGAAGCAGTGCAATTCAGAAACAGAATAAGTCTAAAGAAATTTTCTGATAAGTAGTGAGATCAGGTCTATTAGTAGAATCTTTACTTCCAGCCTGAGCCAGATGGAAAGACCTAATCTTTCATTCATAGATAGATGAGAGAAAGGGAGAGACAGACAGACAGACAGACAGACAGACAGACAAAGACACAGGCATGCACACAGAGAGTCACAAAGACACAGAGACAGACAAGAGATACAGAGACAGAGAAAAATAAGCTGACCTCATACTGGGACCTGGGAACAGACAAGGTACTGTGGCTTTTCTCTTTTCAGAAGGTCCTGTCAGGCTTGGAATTTCTGGGGCACCGGTACAGCAATGCAGTTCAATGGGTTAAATGGTTTCTCGTGTTACATCCTCCCTGTTTGTTCAAGCTAGACTCCTTGGTGTCTGTTAGGAAATAGGCATGAGGATGAGAACATCATGCTCTATTCTGTCAGCATGTAGCAGGTTGCCATCACTGAATGTCTTTAAAGCAGTGTCGGTTTCATTCAATGATCAGGGATACCACAGAGGTGCTTTCTATTCAGCAGTTGGAACTGCTGGCTTTTGAGTCTTTCCCAAATCCAAAATACTGTGTTTCTGTAGCCTCTAGGGGAAGGCACACTAGGGTAGTTTGTAAGTCAAAGGAAGGGAAGGGACCTAAACCATCTATCTATAGCTTAGAACAAAGGTTCTAAGGAGGGAGGTAAGGAAGGTGAAGCGAGAGAAATATTATCTAAAATGAAGAATGTAGCAGTAAACTACCTCTAAGCAGAACAGCTGGACTGCCTTGCATGGGGAAAAAAACATTTATAGCCTTAGTAAAGCCATGTTTAGCCAGTTTGACTTTGGAGAGGACATCAGTCATCCCTGGAGAAGCTGCTAGGCATCATGTTCCCTGGGGATCAAGACTGATAATAAAAGTAATTGTCTCTGTCCCCTGCTGTCTGGACTGATGGTGTGTGCCAATGGTTTAACAAATGCATGTGTCAACTGAAGTTACTGCCTTCTCCTAGTACCACAAGGGGTACAACCACAAAGAAGCTGATGGCCATCCCTGCTCATTTGTATCTATAGCCATGACAGAGGCAAAGGTCACTGGGGTCTTTCCAGGACTGGGTTCAGGCTTCCACCAGGGGGTTTGGTGAAAGAGATTTACTCATTGGGAGGGAGAAGTGTTTTGCTCTGACTTGGGGGGGTCCCTAGCTACACATGCAGTGATCATGCTCCCAGTTTCTAGACTGATAAAAGGAGACACATTACTAGCCAATGTTGCAACCACATTGCTAGATTCAGGAACTCTCAGTGGTCTCATCTTAATCCTTTATAGCCAGAAACACATCTTCAGTGGTCTGGCACTTAGTATCTGCAATGGGCTCAATGTGGGTTCTCTCCCATGCAATCTCAAAGGACTTCTGCTCAGCTTCCACCATAACCTCCTGCACTTCCAGCCTGGTCTACCATTTCATTTCATTTTCCCTTTCTTTCACTTCTCTTAGTGACATAGCTTTTTCCTAATCTACTGCTAAATTCACATACAGATTCATTGCTGAGTGAATGTGAGCTTCCAGGTTATATCGTTTGGAGATCTCACTCCCTGTTTTCCTGGTATCTGTATACATGCTGCAGCATCTCTTCTAAAAGTTGAATTCTTCCCTTTTTGTTTCCTGGCAACAATGCAGCAAAGCAATGGAATGTCAAGTTACTGAGATGTTTCTACTCATCATAGCATTCTCTCACTAACAAACAGGAGTCCATTAGTTTTCCTAGTATACTTCATGTAAGCCAAATCTTTGATGTTGCTCATGTATTTCTTGATGTTCCAACATCTTAGTGGGATGTGAAGTGTCAGCATTTTCCAAGGGATAATGCTATAGAAATGACAGGATAGAATGGGCCTATTCATCAGAATTCATGAGAGGCAGAGAGAGAGCAGAGTTGTGCCAGGGAACAAGACTAATGGTAAACATTCTCTTGGAAGAAGACTAAGGAAAGACTGGCACTCTCAAAATTGTTGTCTTCTCTCCTATTGGGACCGTGTCCCTTTCCATTTCCATGTATTTCTATCAGTAGCTCCAAAGAGTCAATTGAGGAAGTTGTATTTGGATTGAGCAGAAGGTATTCATAATGAGTAAGGTCCTGGAAAAGGGTCTGCTTATTTGCAGGATCAGTGCAACAGTTGTGTCTGCAATGGGGAAAGGTTAGTCTTCAAGAACGGAATTATAAAGTGACAAAAAGAAAAGTTGGTGGCCTCTTGCCACTCACAATGGTATTCCTTAATGGAAACCATAATTTACAAAGGCCAGGAAGTCTTCAGTTTGGGGTAGAGTGCCACTACCAAATTGCTGAAAGGTCATTAGAAACCACTTCAGTTACTGATCTGCCAGACCATCCATATAGCAGAAAGCTGTTGATTGGTGAGTGATGAAAAAAGAGGATGATGAGAATGCAGCACTATTCATGGTGGACAGTGAATAATTAATTCCATTGAACAGGGTTGCTGGGGTAGAGCCTGAACTGGGGGCAAGAAGGGTGATGGGTGGCACCTGAAGTATGGTGGGAAGTGAAGATCTTGACTGTATCTTCACCATAGAGGATTCAAGCATCATGGGTACTCTCTTCTCACTAGTAAGATGATTGTTTGCCCTAGTCAAAGAGAGTTCCAGGGTAGAGATCAAGTGGTAGAGCAATTCCATAGAAATGGTAAGGTCCTTTAAATCATCTTGGTAATGAATGACATTATGTTCACTACATCAAATTATTCAACTCATCCATGTTGGAAAAAAGAAATGACAGAAGAATGTCTTTTGTCCAGAGTCTCTTAGATTGTTTCGGTTGGAAAAAATCAATAGAAATTGCCCTTTAGTACATCTATCTTACACAGACACTGCAGATGGACAGTGAACCAAAACCAGGATCAAACAGGAAGAAAACATGTTCAATTGCTTTTGGGATATAAAAGAATTATTTGAATGACCTCAAGTTTCTCCTTGGCCCATTCTTTTTACACCAACATACTTCCAGTGATATCATTGGGAAACAACTATTCCCAGGATGCCCACCATCACTATGGTACAATCATAACTCTAGAAGTTTCAAGCTAGGGATGACAGTGGAGGCCAAACCAATCCCTGACAACTTTTTTTTAAACTGAGGAGAAGGGAATTTGCTTATTTGCCCTGGATGAGGTAATTTCTTCCTGAGAATTCATTACAGCAATGAAATCACAGGGCAAGTCCAAGTCAAGTCAATTAATATTTTTTATTAAGCATTTATTACCTTCTATATACCAAGAACTAGGATAAGTTCTGAGGAGATTAAGAAAGGTGGAAATTAAGGTGCTTTCAAAAAGCTAATAATCTAATGGAAGCAATAACATTCAAAAACTATGTACAAACAACGTAAAATGGAGATAATTTCATTAAAATTACAAAGGACTATGAGAGACTTGTTATGATTGGTGAGACTTGAGGGAAACCAGGAATCCTGAGAAATGAAGACACAAAAGTGATAAATGAAGAGGCAGAAATGAGAAAAGAGAGAATTTCTAGAATGGGAAACATTGGAAAATGTCCAGAGATCAGAGATGGACTATCTTAAGTAAAGTCAGTGTAGTTGAATCAATAATTTGTGGCAAAGATTAATGTGCAAAAATGACTGGGAAGATACAAGTAAGGCAGGTTATAAAGGGCTTTAAAATTCAAACAGAATATTTATATTTAATTTGGGATATAATAGGGATCCACTAGAAGACATTGAAAGAGGAGTGATCTGTCCTTTAGGAAGATCAAAAATAGACATATAATGAGGTAAAAATTGAAGATTGAAGCAATGTCTTATCTTCCCAAATCAACATCCCCAATTGAGTCCAGTACTGCCCAGACTCCTGAGTTCAAATCCAGCCTCAGTCATATAATAATTACCTAGTTGTATAGCCTTGGGCAAGTCACTTAATCCCATTGCCTTGCAAAAAAGAAAAAGAAAAAAAAAGAATTTCATTTCTATTTTAAAGCTCTAAATTCTAGTATTTGATTCTCAACTGTTCAGTCTTATATAGCCTAGAAGAGAGAAAAGTTCCACAATCTTCATTTCCCCTCTTTAACAAAATTTATGCTGGAATAGGAATTCTTTAATCTAACAAATTTTTACTAAAAGTCAAATTTAACAAATGGAAATATTTCATTTCCTTCTATCTTTCATGCTTTGATAACTGATTATTTTACCTTGCCTTTATCTCCTCTTATTGCTTTTAGATGCATGCATAAAAATACAGAAGACAGATGATTAACAGGAGGCACAAATCTCTAAATCTTCACACATTGAGATGAGAATAATCAATCCTCACTCAAATAAATTGCTGTAGGAGAACAAATAAGGCTGCAAGTCATTCAGGGGTTAGTCTGCAGGAAAATTTTCAAGAAAATTTTTCTTGTTAACATTTCACAAGGAACTATGATGAAAAAATACTCAAATAGATAATATGGATATGCAAAGTATTTTGCTGGTAGTAGTTGAAGATAGAAAAAGGACAGGATTTCTGTCCTCAGAAAGTTTACTAATTGTAGAAATAAAATATACTTTATGAGTAAAGCCACCAAATCTTACAATTGAAGATATCCTCAAAACTATTCAATTCAACCCACACCTGGATGAGAATCATCCTCAACAACATACCTTATAATTTTTCATCCAGTCTGTTTTAATAACCCCTTCTGAAGGGAATCTACTATATACCAAGGCAGCACATTCTATTTTGTATCATTCTAAGTATTAAGATTTCTTCATATCAAATACCTAGCTCAAGTATTATCTTATATATGAGACTTTTCCTGATTCCTCTGACTATTATGCCTTTCTCCAAAAAATTAATTGTGTGTTTATTTTATAGGTATATGTGTATATAATGTGGCAGCTAAGTAGCATAGTGGATAGAGTGCTAGACCTAGAGTCAGGAGCACTCAGTTTCCTGAATTCAAATCCAGTCTCAGATTCTTAATAAATACGTGATCTTGGGCAAGTCACTCAACCCCATTTGTCTCATTTTCATCATCTGTAAAATAAACTGGAAAAGGAAATGACAAACCATTACAGTATCTGATATCCACATGTAGCAAAGACTTGGACAAAATTGAGAAGAATGAAGATGTATGTAAATGTTGTGGCCCCATAAATTTTGAATTCCTTGAGGACAAAAATGGTTTTACTTTTTTTCTTTATACCTAGCACCTATCATGATATCTGGTATAGATTAATATTGATTGATTGAATGGATCAATTTGATGAAACAGAGATCTGACTCTCTGCAACTTCCATCCATAACATCTCTTTTATTCTTGGAGATCAAGCATAAATTGAATCTATCTACTAAACAACAATCCTTCGAATCCTTGAACACAGTTACCATAATGATGCCTTTAAAACTTTTCTTCTACAGGCTAAATATCTAAGCTCTTCTCCCTAAACTTCATAATGGCATGATCTCTAATTCTTTCCCTATTCCTTTAGATTCCCAATTTATCCATGTCTTTTCTCATGCATAAGATTCAGCTGTGGTCTGATCAGGGCACAATATAGCAACATACCTCCTTTCTCTTCTCTTTCTTAATGTATCAGAATTTTAACATTACAGTTTTCTTCTTTTCTCTATTTGTGGGGGTGGAATGCTAGATTTTTTTTCACAATTTTTACCAATAGTGAGGATTTAAGAAATATCAAGGATTGTATAGTTAATATTAAATGTTTGTTATAGATGAAACATTAGCTTTCAAAAAACAGAGAGATTGAGGGCGGCTAGGTGGCATAGTGGATAAAGCACCAGCCTTGGAGTCAGGAGTGCCTGGGTTCAAATCTGGTCTCAGACACGTAATAATTACCTAGCTGTGTGGCCTTGGGCAAGCCACTTAACCCCATTTGCCTTGCAAAAAAAAAACCTTAAAAAAAAAGAACAGAGAGATTGGAGGGGACCAGGAGTCAGGGAAAAGACACCACACAGGAAATAAGGTTTGATTTGAGGGATGCTGTAGACACATATTTAGAAAATAATGTGTTTAAGTATATAACTAGCTTGATCTTTTGTTTGAAATAACCATAAGGTTTATATAAATAATTTCTCTATTATTTTATTTCATTGAGTTTACTGTTTAATTAACCTGACTGGAATTTGAGTTAAAAACAGTTAAATTATCTGAGTTAAATTACCTAAGTCTAGGGGGGAAATGAATTTTCTTCACTGATTATTCTAAGGATAACAAAAATTAATTTAAGAATGTCTAAATCATAAATACTATCAAGGAATTGGTAATTCATTAATTGAGGTTATATTATGGAAGATGATTACTTGCTTATTATAGAAAAACAAGCCATCTACCCACCCACAAGTTCATCAATCCAAACTTCACTCAGTTTCTTAATTGAGCAGTAAAACTAAAATATTTTGATTAATTTCATGACCCCAGTATGTCAGTGTTCTTTTTCCTTCAGCAAAGCTTCATCCATTTATCCATTAAGGCATTCATTAAATTAAATTCATTCATTCATTTGTTAAGGCATTGATCAATTTCCTACTTTGTATAAGGTATTATAATTGATAGGTGAAATAGAAATAGAAAATACTCACATTTATCATTTTCAAACAGTGAGCATTTTTCTGCATGAAGAATGAACAAAAATAAATCTATTTTTAGGTTTTTAATTATGTTTTAATTCTACAGGGTTAGCAATATTCTGAAATAATTTGTTTGACTTGTTCCTACATTTCTAAATGAATACATTCAACTCCTCAAGGACTTGATAACATTTCTTCATACCAGTGAAACATCCTGCAAGATCAATTAGCCTTGCTACTCAAACATCATCAGGTCTTTGAGTCCTGAAACTCCTTTGAATGGAGGGGAAAGAATTCTCATTTAAAGAGTGTCAAAACCTCTTCATTTCCTATAAAGAACTTTGGGTTTCTTACTCTCCCAGGGATACCTTCCCTCCACAAATTCCATTTAAGTATCATTTTTTTACATTGTCTTCTGTCAGATTATTACATTGTGAGCAACTTGAAAGGAGAAACCCTCTATCCTTTTTTATAACTAGATCTCCAGCATTACATAATGTCTAAATATTTTATCTTTATTGATTGACTGAGTGTGGATTAAACGTGGCCTCTTCCCATCCTCAGCCTTGAATTGTGTCTCTGCTTTGTAGTAAATAGATGGTACAGTGCTACCATCTCTAGCTTCCCCTGAAGTCAGAAGGAACCAAGTTCAAATCTGGCTTGAGACACTTAATAGCTATGTGACCCTGGGCAATTCATTAACTCTGTTTGCCTCAATTCTTCATTTGTAAAATGAGATTGAGAAGAAAATGGCAAACCACTACAGTATCTTTTGCCAAGAAACACCCAAAATGGAGTCATAAAGAATTGGACATAACTCAAATAAGTTAATTGCAACCCTACTTATGAATATCACTAGGGTGAGAAGTGTTTTAAAAAAGGTTGAAAGCCAAATCCTCTGTTTAAGAAGGTATTAGAAGCACTTGTAGAAAAAAAAATTATTTGCCGCAAAAGAGCTGTGCTAGCTATTATAATTATTATTATTATTATTTTACTATTATTGAAAAGTAGTGTGTGGTGGTACCCTTCCACCCCACTGAGCTCAAGCCCAACCACAGACATATAGGATCTGTGTGCCATAGGGCAAGTCACAACTCATTACTCTTAATCAACTCTAAGAATACAAATTCCAGATCTACAATAACAAAGGTTTCCATAGCAGAAGTTCCCTTTAACAATGAAAGCATGGACACAGATTCCATCCCCATCTATGTTTAGAAACATAGATATGTTCTATTGCCTCCCTACAGAGAATGACATTTCTGAGACTAGTCTGTTTGGTTGGGGGGGGGGGGCAGGGTTATCATATTGTGGCAGTTTCAAGTGTATTCTGAGCCATCCCCTTACCCAACAGTCAGCAGAAACTATTATGAGTCAACTTTCACCTGCTTTTTCTCTTCTCTGTCATGAGTTAGGCAGAGAAATGGACAGCCAAGGGCAAAGAGATTAGATGGATTTCAAAATCGAGTTCTCAGGCAAAAAAAAGAACAAGGACTCAAGATTGCACTATTCCTTGCCCTCTGAAATTGTAATCACACAGACTACTGAAATGACCTAACTGGTCTCCCTAATTCCAGTCTCTCCTCTCTTTTCACAGTCACCAAAATAACCTTAAGACTTGGGTCTGATCATATCACTTTCTGGCTTCAAAACCTTCAGTGGTTCTCTATTGCTTTTTAAGATCAAATGCAGACTTGATTTTGACATTCAAAGAATGTTATAGTCTGGCTTTAAACTTTTATTTCAAACCTTTTTTTCACAGTCCTCCCCTTCACATGCTCAATGTTTCAGCCAAACTGACTAATAGTTGTTCTTTCAATCAAAATTCTGTCTTTTGCCTCTAAATTTTTTCCAGAGTTTATAATAACTTGTGCTTGGCTTATCCTCATTTCTCATCTGTGTCTTTTAGGATTTTTCTTCTTCTTCTTCTTGTTCAGTTGTTTCAATCATATCTGAATTTGGAGTTTTCTTGGCAGAGATACTGGAGTGGGTTGCCATTTCCTTCTCCAGCTCATTTTACAGTCAAGGAAACTGAGGCAAATATGATTAGGTCACTTGCCTACGGTCACATAACTATTAAGTGTCTGAGACTGGATTTCAACGCAGGTCTATCCTGAGTTTCACTCTATCCACTACAGCCTTAACTATCCTTTTAGAATCCTTATCTTGCTTCTTTAAGAAACTGTCCCCTGTAATAGAAATTATTCCTTCTCAAATTTTTCTAGAGCATCCTCACTATTTTTTTTCTTTACCCTCATCACACAGTCTTGTAAAATATTTATTGTTTTAGATATTTTAACACTCCCTCTCCCCATTTACCAGTAGAATCCTAAACTCCTTAAGGGAATGAACTGATTTTTTTCTGTTTTTTTTTTTAAATCTTTACCTGTTTTAGTGATTCTCATAGTATTTTAGATTTTAACTGATACTTTTTTTAGGTTTTTGCAAGGAAAATGGGGTTAAGTGGATTGCCCAAGGCCACACAGCTAGGTAATTATTGAGTGTCTGAGACCGGATTTGAACCCAGGTACTCCTGACTCCAGGGCTGGTGCTTTATCCACTGCGCCACCTAGCCGCCCCTAGCTGATACTTTTCTAAAAGTTTTTTAAATTTGAATTATATCTCATGAACTTCATTATCTTTGAGCTATTTACAACTTTTGACACTATCTTCATACTCTAATTTCTCCTGGATACTTTCATCTAACTATATTTTCATGACATTGTACTCTCCTGGTTTTCCTTATCCATCATCTCCATACAGGTTTCTCAGATCAATTTATCTAGTGCAAGTAATTCTCCTAATTTCCATTTCTACATTATCAATTTCCTCCTGGATATCTGGGTGTCCTAAAGGCATCTCAAACTCAATATGTACCAAACAGAATATTTTCTCTTTTTCCCAGTCACTGCCTTGTTTTCAACTTTCCTATTACTGTAGAGGGCATTGCCATCCTCCCAGTCACTTATATTCACATCCTCATTATCAACTTCAAATTCTCACTCTTATTCACTTCAAACCCTATCATTTTTACCTACACAACATCTTTTATATAGATTCCTAATTCTTCATTCACATAGTAACTACTCTGGTATAGGCTCTTACCATCTCCTTTCTGTAATATTGCAATCTTCTGGTTGGTCTCCTTGCCTCATCTTTCCCTATTACAATTCATTCTTTACTTAGCAGACAAAATGATCTTCTTTAAAGTTCAGGTCTGATTATGTCCGTCCTTAAGGTGTCAGAATTCCTTCTTGAAACTTTCAAAGTCAAATATTAAGTTGTCTAGTTATTAAAGCCCTTCACAACCTGGCCCTTTTACTCATATTCATGTACTTCACAATTCAGTAACACTGGCCTTCTTTTTCCTGGCAAATGACACTCTACATCCTGACACTATGTCCTTTTTTGTACATTCAATTTTATTTTATTTTCAGTCTGAATTATATTCCCTTTCTTCTAATCTATGAGAATTCAAGAAAAATATTGCACATACTTACTGTCATAGAAAACAAATTCTTACATTAGCTATGGCAGAGAGAAGGGGAAGAGAAGGGGAGAGAGGGAAAGGGGAGGAGGGAGAGAGAGGAAGAAGAAGAAGAAGAAGAAGAAGAAGAAGAAGAAGAAGAAGAAGAAGAAGAAGAAGAAAGAGAGAGGAAGGAAGGGAAGGAAGGAAGGAAGGAAGGAAGGAAGGAAGGAAGGAAGGAAGGAAGGAAGGAAGGAAGGAAGGAAGGAAGGAAGGAAGGAAGGAAGGATAAAATGTGATTTATTCTGTACTCTAAGTTATAAGCTCTCCATCTGAAGATGAAGCATTTTTTTCATTTTAAGATTTTTTTGAGGTGTTGGTGGTTGGTCATATATGTTGACCAGTTATTAATTCTTTTCAAGGTGGATTATAGTTCAAAGTTGATTGTATTGCTATTATTTTATAAATTGATTTTCTGGTTCTTTGAAAATTTCATTAGTTCAAACAAGTTTCTCTAGGTTTTTCAGAAACTATTCTTTTCATCATTTCTCAAACCATTATAGTCCTTCATCACATTCAAATTACATAATGTGTTCAGCTCCAATTCATGAGCATCTCTTCAATATCCAATTCTTTTTTTGCTACCAAAAAATGTTAAAGAAGTGTACCTAAAATGAGAAGAAAAACGGGACACTCAGAAAAGCACTTCTGGAAAATTTCTCCAAAAAGGATTTCATTGTATATGGCATATAGGGAACTGAAACAAATTTACAAGAATAAGAACTATTCCCCAATTGATAGATGGTCAAAGAATAAAAATAATCGGTTTAAAGAGGAAGAAATCAAATTTACCAATAGTCATTTTAAAAATTCTCCCAATCAAATATAGATAAATAAATAAAGTGCTCTAAATCACTAATAATTATAATAATGACAGTTAAAGAAACCCTTGGAAATCATGCCATGTGTGTCAGAGTTTGTAAGATGATAAAATTAAAAGGGAAATGGTAAATGCTGGAGGGGTCCAGGGAAAACAGGAATATTAATATCCTATTGTAATAGCTGTGAGTTGGTCTCATCATTCTTGAAGCAATTTGAAGTCATGCTCTAAATGCTTTTTCACCTACCTTTTGACCTAGTTACAACTTTGGTAAGTGTATACAACAAAGTTATCAAACGAAAAGGAAAAGGACAATATGTTTTGTCACTTGTTACATCTAACACATCTCCAAACCTGGAATTTACTCCCTCCTTACTTCAAACTTCTGACTTCCCAACTTCCTTCAAGACTATGTTCTTCTACAAGAAGCATTTGTCAACTTCCCCCCACACACACACACACACACCTCCTTCCCTTACAGATTATCTTTTATCTCAATCTTGGATGCACAGCTTTTGGTAAGTTTATTCCCTGACTAGAAAATTAGCTCCTTGAGGGCACAAGGTTTTTTCCCATTTTTTAAAATTCCAAATTTTAGCACAAAAATGAGTGCTTTTGGACATCAATAGTGTTGACACACAAATCAGGAAGAATCAAAATAGACAAAGAAAATTATAGACCAATCTCCCTATTGAACATTAATGCAAAAATTTTCAATACAATTTTAGCAAAGAGATTATAACTAGTTATCACTATGATCAGGTAGGATTTATAACAGGTAGGCAGGGATGGTTCAATATTGGGAAAACACTCAACATAATTCAACATATCAATAATAAAACCAACAAAAATCATATGACTATCTCAGTTGATGGTGAAAAAGTCTTTGGTAAAGTAAATATCCATTCCTATTTTAAAAAACTAGAAAATATAGGAATGAAGTTTTCCCTTAAAATAATAAGCAGTATCTATCTAAAAACCATCAATAAACTAGGAGCATTTCCAATAAGATCAAGAGTGAAACAAGGATGCCTATTTTCACCATAACTATTCAATATAGTATTAGAAATGTTAGCTTTAGCAATGAGAAAAGAAAAAGAAATTGAAGGAATGAGAATTTACAACAAAGCTTTGACTATTTGCAGATGATATGATGGCATACTTACAGAATCCAAGAAAATCATCTTAAAAACTATTGAAATGATTAACAAATTCAGCAAAGTAACAAGATATAAAATAAATCCATATAAATCATCAGAATTTTTATATATCAACAATAAAGCCCAAGACCAAGGGATAGAAAGAGAAATTCCATTTCAGTAGCAGCAGGAAACATTAAATACTTAGAATCTACCTACCAAGGCAAACCCAGAAACAATATGAAGACAATTACAAAGCACTTCTCACACAATTAAAAGCAGATCTAAATAATTGGAAAAATGTCATTTGTTCATGGTTAGGTCAAGCTAATATAATAACAATGACAATTCTACTGAAATTGAATTACTTATTCAGTTCCATACCAATCAAACTACCAAATAACTACTTTACCAAGATAGAAAAAAACTGTTACAAAATTCATCTGTAGCAAGAAACAATCAAGAATACCCAAAAAAGGAAACATGAAAAAAAATGTTAAGGAAGGTAACCTAGCTCTATTAGATCTAAAACTATACTATAAAATGGCTGTCATCAAAACTAGCTGGTACTTGTTAAGAAATAGGGTACTAGATCAATGGATTAGGATAGGTTCAAAAGAAAGAGCAGTAATTGAACATAGCAATCTCATCTTTGACAAACTCAAAGACATTTGCTTCTGGGATAAGAACTCACTATTTGACAAAAATTGTTGGTAAAACTGGAAAATAGCATGTCCAAAATTAGGCATATACCCACATCTTACACCTTAAACCAAATTAAGGTGAAAATAGATACAGGATTTAAACATAAAGTGCAACACCATAGACAAATTAACAGGCCAAGAAATACTCTATTTGTCAGATTTATGGAAAGGAAATAAATTTATGACCAAATAAGAAACAGAATATATTATTAACTGCAAAATTGATAGCTTTAACTATATTAAATTAAAAAGTACTTGCACTAATAAAACCAATGCTGCAAAAATTAGAAGGAAAATAGAAAGCTGGGAAACAATTTTCACAGCTAGGGGGTTCTGATAAAGGCTTCATTTCTAAAATATATATAGAATTGCATCAAATTTATGTTACAAGTCATTCCCCAATTGAAAAATGGTCAAAGGATACGGACTTTTTTTCACATGAAGAAATTAGTGTTCTCTCTCTCTCTCTCTCTCTCTCTCTCTCTCTCTCTCTCTCTCATATATATGTATATATATATATGTGTGTGTGTGTGTGTGTGTGTGTGTGTGTGTGTGTGTATGTATATAAATCATATGAAAAAATGCTCTAAATCATTACTGATTAGAGAAATGCAAATTAAATAACTCTAAGGTTCCTCCTCACATCTATCAGATTGGTTAAGATGACAAAAAAAAAGGAAAATGATCAATATTGGAGTAGTTGTAGAGGATTAGTACATTGCTGGTGGACTTGTGAATTGATCCAACCATTCTGGAGAGCAATATGGAATTATGCCCAAAGGACAATAAAACTATTCTTATCTTGTAACCCAGCAATTCCAATACTAGGCCTATAACCAGAACAAATCATAAAAAATGAGGAAGGTCCCACATATTCCAAAATATTCACAGTAGCTCTTTTTGTAGTGGCAAAGAATTGGAAATTGAGGTGATGTCCATCAATTGAGGAATGCCTGAACAAGTTATGGTATAAGAATATTATAGAATACTATTGTTTTATAAGAAACCATGAGTGGTCAGAATCCAGAGAATCATGGAATGAATTACAGGAACTGATATTGAGCAAAGGGAGTAGAACCAAGTGAACATTGTACACTAACAATATTGTGAGGTGATCAGCCAATGAATGTAGTTCCTCTCAGCAGTTCAGAGATCTAAGACAATCCAGGAAGATTTGTGATGAACAATGCTATCTCCATCCAGAGGAAGAAAAATAAAACAAAAACCAAAAAACCCTACAGAATCTCAATGAACACTATATTAACTTTTTAAAAAATGTATCTTATGTATTTCTTTCCCATCTCATGGATGTCTTTCTTTTCCCTTATTCTTAATTCCTCATACCAAAACTGACTAATCTCTAAACATGTTAAACATAAATGTGCATGTACAATATTCACCTGACTGTTCACCACTGAGGGGAGGGTGATGAGAAGGGATGGTGGAAGAAAAATCATGCAACTTAAAAATATTAATATGCATGTGGATGAATGTTGAAAAACTTTCATATCATGTAATTGGAAAAATAAAATAAAATGTCAATTGGAAAAAATAAAATAAAAAATGCATGCTTTCAAAAATGCTTTTTAGATTGTCAGGAGACACCTTTCTTCCTTTATTCCAGCAAGTGAAAAGGTCTAAAATGAAGAGCATCTATAATATTTGATAAGGTTTTATGTAAGTATACAAGTCACATTGTTAATAAGACATGTCATCTTGGTCATACGGTAATTTTTTTCTACTGCTAAATCACCTAAATATGACTGAAGACCTAAAAGTCCCTAAAATGGTGGATGCTTGATTTGATGGTTCTACTTTTAAAAGAGCACTAAACAATGAAATTCTCAGAAGGAAGTGAATGACATGATGAAAAAAAGGAAATGAAAGTGGCATTTTTAAACTTTTAAAAATTGAAGTTAAAACAACTTTGCTGTTGATTAAGAAGTGAACTAAACATGTTATCCTAAGAATAAGTAAATATTGATGAACTTTCTGACATGTTAATTATAAAGTATTGTGCAGGATAAGTGTATATGCATAAGTATATTTGTTTTAATCTTCAGTGATAAAATGTGCCACTACTTACAAACAGCTATTAACAAACATCTACAACCTTAGTTTCATTGATAAATATCATATCTGAGATTCAGTGGACCTAACTTAAAGAAATCTTGACAGCTTCAAACTCTAACATTAAGAAGCAGCATGAAATAATTTCATTTTGAACAATTATTATTGTCATTAAATAATTTTACAATACACTCTCAATCACTCATTTTAATGAAGCAATGTGGAATGCACATTCCAAATAATGAATAACCCCAAATCATTCCTATTTGTCTCTTTATCTATTTAAAGAAAAACACTTCAAAGAAACAATGAATCGCTAAAATTCTAGTTTTGTCATTCTGCCCTACTCTCTACTCCTCTTTGTGACAGGCAATAAAAAGAGATTGTAATTTAGAACTCCCAATACTATTTTTTGTTTCAATATGCCTAATTGTGATTGTGAAAAAGTTTTAAAGTCTCTGGTCTTCATTTTTCTTATCTGCATTTCAGTACACCTCTTTACTCACACTTATGGGGTAGATTTCCTAAAGGATTTTCATCTTCAGAACAAGAGTTTCTATACATCTGCATTTTGCAAAATTATAAATCATGATATGCCCCCCCAATATATTTAATTTTCAATAGTCAGCAAGACAGCACAATTAGCTCCAAGTAAAGGCATAGGATAGAAAGATTTTAATAAAATATTCCACATGTCTATGAATTCATCACACACTGTCTTACCACTCTGCACAGCATTTAAGGGACTAATATGGTACTAGGAGGCAGAGTGGAGAACATGGAGTAAGGATGATCTGAATTCACATCTGATCTTAAAAAAGACTATCTGTGACTTTGGGGAAGTCAAACCCAGTATGCTTCAATTTACTTAACTACAATATAATAGCACCTATCTCTCAGGGTTATGATGAGAATCATCTGAGATAATAATTGAAAAATGTTTTGCTTAGTGCCTGATACATACCAAGTACTATTTAAGTTTTAGCTAATTTTTAACTATTGCTTAGCTATGGTATGAAAGAGTAGTCGGTATGAAGATCTTCACATTGTAAGGGACATAACTTTAAAATGCAACACTCCAGATGTTCTCTTATGATTTCAGCGTAATACTACAAACTTGGACTGATATATTTCTTAGTTGGGCTCACTGATTTCCTTTCCATAATAGAGAGGTTACAGACTCAAAACATAGAAAGGAGAATATTTTGTTTTTCTGGACATGGCCAATGCAGGAATTTGTTTTGTTTGATTATGGTTTTGCATTTTTACTCCAAGGTAGAGGAGAAGATGAAGACAGAAAAAAAAAGAGTGTTCATTGAAAAATGATCATTCCAAGCTCTTTCAAAAGAGTTTACCTTAGAACCCCTAGGAACAGCCTCAATTCTGCAGTTTGATGAGTTGTTGTTCTCTCACTTTGAACTCTTTTCTCTACAGAAAAGATTGAAGTTCAAGAATCAGTGTCTTTGAACTCCCCTCTCCAGATGTATGCACATTTTTTCCTCCTACAAACTGGCAGACAGTGGAAGAGATAGAAATATCCTTTCCTATTTGTTACATTCTTTGAGAGGTACAAATATACAAGGGCTCAATCTTTCTCATCCATGATTGACTTCTCAAGATTAACTGTCCTGTGGATTGATTCCATCAAAGTTTATTTTCCTATTTTTAAATTCTTGTTGTTTAATCATTTTGAATCATGTCCAACTCTTCATGACCCTATTTGGGGTTTTCTTGGCAATGACACTGGAGTGGTTGTTCAACTCATTATACATACAAGGAAATTGAGACAAAAGGTTTAAGTGACATATTCAGGGTTGCCCATTTACTTATTAAGTAAATAAGGCCAAATTTGACTCTAGGACAAGAAATCCTGGTCAATTCACTATTCTTCCTAGCTGCCTCTTTTAGACTCTGGAGTTTCAGCATAATAGATATGCTGTTAAATTGTTAAATAGATATGTTGTTGAATTGAACTAACTGTTGTCCTTTCCATAGCACAAAGATCATAAACTCAAGATATAGAATGGGGAATATTTTTTTCTGGACATAGTCAATGCAGGAATTTGTTTTGTTTAATTATGTATATTTATTATTCTTGTAATAACTATATTATCAACACATGAAATTATGCTCAATAATCTTTCAGTAAAATAAATATATATCTCTGAAAACCAAATCCTTCCCCCTCTGTTTCTAGAAGTTCTGCCTTTCAATACAGTTCAAAGTAATTGGCTTTCCACCTGCCCTAGAATGCTCTTGGTTCCTATTGAGCTTTCATTCCAACAAACTGCCAAATCTTTTGCTTTCCAGACAAACTGCTTCTTAACCATATTTTGTTTAGTTGTTTTCAGCTTATAGATAGTAGTTTTTTTAATACCTTGGCCAAAGACTTGGATTAGATGTCATCTTATCAGACTTCGCCCAGTGTTCTGGATTTTGGTTAAATCACAGATTTATAGTTAGAACAAGCCTCAGCATTCATCTGATATAATCCTCTTATTTTTACAGATAAGAAAACTAAGGCCCAGATAGGTAAAGAAAAATATGACATGCTTAAAGTAATATAAGTAATAACTGGCAGAATTTATTCTTGGACCTTGGTGTTCTGACATCATATTTCAACCTACCTTCTACCCCATTTCCTACTAACTTTCCATGTGTAGATATTACACAGGTGGAGGGATTGGCATCTTTGTAGTGTAGCAGTCTCCTCTTCCTTCTGAGGAAAGGAACTTACTGTTACTATTAGCTTCAGCCACCATGGTGTCCAGGTTCATCTCCTCCTCAACCCAGGAACACTTAAAATGGTAGAGTAGATTGGGATGGGCTAGGCAGGGTTGGTGGGCTGCAGGTTCTGGGGTTAACTTAGGATAGTCCCATTGCTTTGGACCCTGAGGAAGAGCTCAGGAATGTTGTCCTTCTTTGCCCTACCTCAACCAAGACTGCCACTCTTTAGGTGGCAAAGCTACATTCAGCCATAAATGTACCTTGACTGCTCTCATGGGTATTCTAAGGGAGAAGGAGTATGTTTAGAGTATAGATCAGAGTGGAGTAGGAGAATGGCAAGGGTAGGTTTCTTGAAAGACAAGGGCAACATAATGCCAGTGCTTGGTTGAGTTCACTTAACTAATTGTCAGTGTGTTAGTTATTCTTCTCAGCTTTGAGTCATCTGCATATTTCCTAATAATGTTTTAATTCAGGTCATTTAAAATAAATATATAAACAGATCAAGATCAACCACAGATTCCTGGAAGATTCAATTACTTTGGTATTCAACCTTCCAAATTAACAACTATTTTTATCTAATATTCAAAGTTTTAGATATATATCTAATTGTTCTGTTGTCTAGTCTATATCCCATTTTATATTATAGGAACATGAGAAGTTTATAAAATGCCTCCATGATTGTATGCAATTATGAAATGATGACTACAATGGATCAAGGGCCAAAAAAAAAGAACATATATTGACTTCAGTCAGTCTTTTCAATATGAACCTATATAGATATGTACCCTATTGAACAATAAGCTAGAAAATTATGGAAAAATAGAAGTTTATGTAGTTTTTCAAAAGAAATTTTCTAGTTTTTGGTTAATTGGAAATTATTTCAAATACCTAGGTGATTTATTTTTAGAAGGACACAAACATCTACTTTGTAATATCTTTGAAATTATTGAAATTTTGAATTAATGCAGTAAGTTTTTTCTTTTAATTAAATATAATATCAATGGTCTGAATCAAGTATTTTTATTATATCTGATAGTGTTTATTAATAGTCTGCTATTTGTTGAGCACTGTATTAAGTGCTAGAAATTTTTTTGAAGGCAAAATAAGTTTTTGTTCTCAAGGAGTTCACAGTCTTACACAGGGGCAACATGTAAATTGCATTAGAACAAAATAAATAAGGGTAAAGTCCAAATGGAAAGACACCAAGACTAAACAAAGATTGTAAAAGACTTCTTGCAAAATGTGAATTTTTCTTTAGTTAGGGATTAAAAGAAGTCAGAAAAACAAGGAGACTGAGGAGGAAAAGATTTCTATATATGAAGGACGTTAGGAAAAGCATTTGGAGATACAGTGGTGTGGGAGGGATAGAAAAGAGGTCAGTGTCATTGAAAACAAGAGCATATACAAATGAGCAGGATGTATGAAAACCAGAAAGGGAAAAAGATGCCAAATTATTAAAGTTTTAATACCAAACATAAAATAACATATTGGATCTTGCAGGAAATAGGAAGTCACTGCTATTTATAGAAGGTATGTATTGGGGGGCGTGATATGATCAGTTCTATATTTTTTAAGATCAATTTGACAGCTGACTGAAGGAAGAGGAAAAGTTTTGAAGAAAGGTGAATCAGCATGCCATTGCAATAGCTCAGGTGTTCATTGATTAAAAATTTGTCTAGGAATGAATGAATAACAATTGCATGACCTACCATTTACAATGATTACATTAATCTAGAGGGAAATATTTTCAACAAATATGATGATTAAAGTCTCTTTCAAAATTATAAAAATAAAAATTTCATGTTAAATATTTCATTTTTCTCTAAAAGAAATACAAAAAAATATTTGAATGAAACTGGGGCGTGTCTAATATCTAACTTTTTAGAAAACGATATTAAAAATGGATGAAGGGTTCTTAAAAATTCAACTACAGGGGGCATCTAGGTGGCACAGTGGATAAAGCACTGGTCCTGGAGTCAGGAGTACCTGAGTTCAAATCCGGCCTCAGAAACTTAATAATTACCTAGCTATGTAGCCTTGGGTAAGCCACTTAACCCTGTTTCCTTGCAAAAACTAAAAAAAAAAAAAAAATTCAACTGTATCTGAGCATGAAAATGCCTAGCATTTCTATGCATTAAACAGATAGAAAATAGTGATATATTTTGAAGGTAGAAGTAATTAACTATTTTTCATTTAAACTACTTGACAATTTATTGTAGCTACAGGTCTATATTACATTTCTACAAATCTTTTATTCTATATATACACTGGTAATTGCTGACCAATTTTTTTGAATAGGTATATCAATAACTCCATACAGGAGAAAACCTTTTGTCATATTGTCATATTCAGAAAGTTCCATAAAAATTATAGTGAAACTGTGAGTAGCAAAGCATGCTTTAACTTCCTACAATGATGGGACAAATTAAATTATACATATAAATTAAGCAAGATCAATAAAAATTTAGCATGTCATTTTAATGCCACAGCAAATAATAAACAACACATATGTATTGTTGCACAAAGAATAATGATAAACCATATATTTGAGTATACCACATCTTCCATTTGTATATTCTGAAAGCATTTAGAAAATCACCCATATATACATTTTATATATTGATTTTGCTTTGCAAGGAAAAACACAAACAAGTATTCATTAGTTATACAAGTCCTACAAAGCTAGGGGGAGAAAATAGCTAAAATAGGCACTGTTGCCCTGACAAAGATACTTAAGGAATTAAAGACAAATAAGGTTTCAGTTCTACCTTGCTTCCCATTGACATAATTATCACTACCATCCCATACATGAGAGGGAGAAATTCAGATCATCTAAAATACCTCCACTTATCACTTGGACAATTGTACCATTGCTGTCACTGTGATTGATAGCTTTCACAGAACAACTCCTTTATGTAAATTTAAGTGTTCACCATGAACAGCTCTTTGATTGGTTGCAGTATGAATTATGGAATGAAACATTTTGTTTTGCTATTTCAAAAGGAGAGCACCTAACAAATATTAAACTAGAAATAGAAAAGATATTTTCATATCAAATGACTTAAATTTGTAGTACCTGGGTTTGGAATAAGATTAAATATATCTTTTTTGTGATTTCATAAAAATAAAAAAATCATGCCAACTCACTGCTTCTTGTCAGAAAAGTACATATTTACATACATATATACACACATACAAACACACACACACAAACACACCATATGAGTAATTTCATTAACATAGGAAATTTACTATGAGGGGATTTATCCTCTGCCATTGCTGGTCCTCAGTTTCTTCATGACTTATAGTCTTAACACTGCCTGGGACATTGACAAATTAAGTGACATAACCAGAATGTCAGTTAAGACTTTAACCAAAACCTCTGGCTCTAAGGCCACCTTTCTATCCATGATAAAAGTATAGATATACCCACATATATACACATGTTCTTATAAATATGTGAATACTATGCAAAATTATTTAGGCTATTTTTGTAGAGAAAACACATGCATTTTGAAATGGTATCAGAACCATTACAAAGAAAGAGAACAAGCAAGAAAAAAAGAGATGCTAATAATTATACAAATGCTGGAGAGATGCATTAAAAGATGATTCAGAGATGAAATATAAAAGAAAAATAATTCCTGTAGTCTCTCAGGACAAACAGGATCAACAGCAAAATGGATGAGGTGGCCAAAGAAGTAATTAAAATATGGGAAAAAGAAGGAAGAAATTCTCATTCAGTGAAAGAGGGTCCCACTAAAGAACAATTTCCATGGAAGAGGAAATTTTATAATGGGAAATGGGATCTTATAGTTAGTATTGGATTGGTAGAAAGATGACTAAGGAGAGGACCCACATCTCCAAGAACAGTACCTGCTTCAGGAGAAGGGGATTCAGAATTCCTCAGGACAACTGATATCCAGAAGGGAGAGGGCATGGACAGAAAAAGATTTCATGACAAATGAGGAAAAAAAAGATTATGGGGAAGGCAGAGTATAGAAATGAACCATCAGAGACAAAGAAACATTTCTGCTGGAGGGAAATACTTCTATTTTCTCCTCCTTCTGCAGTCCATCTCTCACAGGAATTGATGCTTCTAACAGTGAAACACAAGAGAAAAAATAGGGAAGGAGTAAGAGCTACAAGACAATAAGATAGAAACCATTCAGAAGACAAAATTAGGTATCTGAAGTTTTAATTACATGAAGAATAGGGAGTGAAGCAGAAATAACTATGTATAACCATACAAATCAAAGATAAAAGTTGAGAATTAGGTGAAAAGGAAAGAGGAAGTTTACATTCTGGTTTGCCTTTATACTTAAGGTAAAGCACTAAGCTTTAGCTGTTTAACAAAAGTTTGGCTTAGAATTTCATAACTGCCAATTATATTAATAATAAAAACTAAAGGGTAGAAGGAATAGGAAGTAAAAGAAGGAAAGATGAGAGTCTTCTGTGTGGGCAGATGAAACGAGTAAAATCATTGAGACAAAAATGAGCAAGTCAAGTATTTGGGAAAGCATATTTATTTGATTGGATTAAAGTAACTGAACTGGTAGTTATAAGAGATAAACCTGGGGATATATAAAGGTTAATTAAGTTCACAGAAGACAATGAAGATCAGGTTAAGTAATGTTGATTTCCTTTGCTAATGGAAATGGTTGTATTTGGAAGAATTATATAGGTTCTTTGTCCAAGAAATGATGAGAGGAAATCAGAAATTTTGGTGGGTGATTAGAAGGCAATATGAAGAATCACTTCAGGTGAAGAAATGGGGGCAGGAGAATAGCTAGAATACATTTAAAATAATGTAGACATGATGCATTAAGGGTCTGGGATTGCAAGAAAAGCTATAAAGACATAAAAGAAAAAGAAACCTAAGGTGGAAGAATCAGTTGAACCTGACAATGGTCTCAGTGTGAGGAACAAAGATGAAAGGAAAGTAAAACAATCAGATCAAGTCTGTAAATAGAGAAAAATAGAGGTAAGATAACAATGTATCTGATAATGAGAAAATTGGGAAGGAATATAAGTTTAGGACTACTAATTTTAATAGAAACAAAAGGCAACAAAGTAATATAATTCATATTCACTTCATGTGTTACTTAGTATAAATTCTTATCATCAAATAAGTATTTTATATGATATTTATTTGGATGACTAATATTAACACAATTACCCTGTCATAAAACATCTTAATAGACAGAAGGTTCATACTGTTTATTGCTTTTTAACTATAAAAATACATTTGATTCAGCGAAGTTAAAGAAAGCACTAAAAGAATAGCAAAATATCTCTCAAACATATTGAAATTTTACAAGACTCCTTGAAATATGTAATGAAATAATTTTTAACTTTGACCCTGTAATTGTTACTGACAAATGAGGCATAAAACAGGCAGACTTGTCAAGAGAATTTCCTACAGTCATAAAGAATATCAAGTTCAAAGTTTAAATGGAGCAAGTGATTCCTAATAATAATGAGGTCTTATAGATGTTACTGTTTGCAGATGATATCATTGCATTGATTTTATAAAGGCCAGGAACATTGCAAAGATTCATAAATAAATTCCAAAAGTGCTCAATAGATTCAATCCAAGTATACAGAAAGGATAGGACAAGTAGATGAAGAATTTCTATTGTTCAGACTATATTATTCCATTGAACGAAGACATGAAGACATATTTCTTGAACAAAGATTATGCAAAGACAATGACCTTTGATCAGAATTTAATGGAGTAAATTGCCTTTGGGAAAGTGTGCCTTACTTGTAATGAGCTCACATTTCTCCCAGAATCTAAGCCCCACCTTTTTAACACCAATACTTTCTCAATAGTTCCATTTTCCAAAAGTTAAAATGGAAGGTCACCTAAAGGATTACAGATAGGTTCCTGATAGGTGTGAGGAGCATAATTTATCAGCAACAAATAAATTCTTTTGCATTAGAGAATCTTTGTAAAAGATGTCATTAGAGAAATATGTGACTAGAAAAGGAGTTAAGCCAATAATGTAGTAAAAGTGGGAGATCATCCAGTGTTTCATTGCTATGAATGCACTGGCCCTCTGAATACACTGGGTAGATCACCATGGTGAATATATATGATAAGACAAGTTTTAGATACGATTGTAGGGTCCAGGTGGATCCTTATCTGTAGAGCAGGAAAGAGAACCCATATTAGAAACATCACAGATTCACTAAATTAAAGAAAACATTTACTTGAAGACTCTGGGATTTCCTTTTTGTTCCATGATAGAACTTTAAAATAAAAACAGCAGATATAATAAAGGATGCTGCAAAGCAGAAAAAAAAGTAAAAGCCAAGTCTATTAATAATGAAGAAACTATATAATACAGACTTTATTATATCTAAATTGATTGAATTTTGTAGTGATAGATCATCACCCAGAAAAATCCATCAAGAAAACCAAAATGTTTCTTAATGGTATACTACATTTTCAAGCAATTATGACCAAGCAAGAAACCAGCAGAAAAAAGGTCATAGTTAAATAACTTAATGGTTTCAATATATGTACTTATTACAGATATCCTAATAGAACTTAGCCATTTCATTAAATAGTTTAAATATATGATAAGCAGTAATAATACAAAGATGCAGAAATTTAGTCAATCTAGGACCTGTTTATTGAACCTATCTGAAGAAAATGCAAGACAAGATGACACAATAAGGAATCCCATGTAGAAAATAGAGATCAGATGCTTCCAACCTAAACTAATAAAAATAGATAGTTCACACATTTTATAATCTCATTATGACCAACTAATCCATCTCAGATTTTTGACAATTATTGTATTTTATCCTACTCTCTCCAGAATTCCTATTTCCAACAGAATAAACAGGGAAACCATTTTTAATATCACTACCAAATATACTGCCAACTTTCAAGAGCAAGAACTTTTCATTTTAACTGTGTGCTGTTGTGATAATGCCCTATAGAGCAACAAATGTTTGTATTTGAAAAACTCTTTTTTTCCTGTGTAATTTTAATGGGCTTGATGTGATTATATTTTGCCTAATTCAAGCATATTTATTTAGCTTTATAAATCAAGGTAAAATATCTAAATGCTATCATCTGATTTTCCTATACAATATATCTCTTTTTATCATTTGTGATAATACACAGAGGACAGAAAAAAAGTAAATTTCTTTTGAGTTTCAGTGACTCAGTTTAGGAATGGAATACCAAAAACCTTTTATATCTTTTTGCTGCCAATTTAATCATACCCTAGAGCAACAGTGACCAAAGTCATCACTATCAGTAGCTTACTGATATTTGTGAAATTAACTGTCTACCTCCATCTGGTTCCTAAGGGATTGAATGGCACTTTAATTTTTGGCAAATCAGAGATAGCAGGTTGCCCATTACCAAGCTATGCATATGGTCTTCAGTGAAGATCCTTGTCATTCTCTGAATGTGGACAATTCAAAGTTTTCCCCATGGAGAGTCAAATGAGGAGAAAATGTGTTAATCTAGTTTTATTCCTATTCACATTATGATTTGCAAAAGCCAGGTTAGTTAACATTTTGAAATGAAATTAATCATTATGATTCTAAACAAAGCCAAGTTCATGAAAAGTTCAGTTTTGTTTGCTTACATTATTTTATAAATGCAGGGTGATCCTTCAGTAATCATGAAGACATTTTGGTAAAATTTAAATTCTCTCCAAATTTTCAGTGACACAATTTTGAGAAAAAAAAATTAAAGTTATAAGACATTAGTTCTCATTTTCCTGAGCAATAGCAACAGAGTCAGAATAGTGTTAGTGATTCAATTCCACAAACATTTGTAATGTGCCTCTTACATACAAGAAAAATCTCTAGATGACACAGTGGAGAGAGCCCCAGCCCTGGAGTCAGAAAGACCTGAGTTCCAGTTTGACCTCAGACACTTGACACTGCAAACTTTGTGTCCTTAGGCAAACCACTTAACACTGGTTGCCTCACATCTAGAACCATCCCCAGTCATCATGATTCATATCTGGTTACTGGACCCAGATGGTTCATCATCATCATCATCATCATCATCATCATCCTTATGTACAAGACAGTATGCAAGGTAGTGACTATACAAAGTAATGACTATACAAAAATAGTGACTATAAAAAATAAAGAATGATTCTTGCCTTCAAACAGGCTCTGAATGCTGACATTCTACTGAAGAGGTATATTTATTCAGATTAAGTATAATTTGAGTTATGGTGAGACAGGAGAAGGATCCATATAAAATATTCAAGGAACATTGGAAAAAGGAGAGAATATCATTTCTTCTCAGAGGGAGATTGGGGTAGATGGGCATGAGAGTAGGAATGACAGGGATTCAGAGAAGATAGATATAGGAGGATAGATATAGATAAGTGATTTAAGAGAGCTTTTCAACCCAGACAGGGCTAAGCACTAGGAAATAGCTACTTCTCTGCCAAGGTCACCTTGGACACTTTCTATTTTTCTTTTTGAAAGATAAACAGGGCTGGCAGTAGGCAAAATTGTGAAGACAAATTTCACCCATTTCAGTTCCCTTTATACTTCTTTCCCATGATCAGTAGTATTCCCCTGAGAGATGGAGCATAATATACTAGAAAAAAGAACCAAGACTCTCAGTCAGAAGACCTGGGGACATGTCCTGATAATTCATGTCTTCCTGAGACAGCAAAGTAATGCTTAGTATAGCAGTGACTAGAAAGGGTCTTGAGAACTTAAATGGACTGATATAGAAACCTATATAATGAAATGCCATCATCACAGATTCATAGAATGTTAGAGCTTAGGGGGAGAAAAACTCAGTAGATATCTAGTTCCCTCACTTTATAGATGAGGAAACTGTAGATAATAAAAGTTGAGCTCCTTTCCCAGGTTTTAATTCACATACTTTCTACTATAGTCAAAAGGTCTATTTTCTGTTCCCTGTGCATGAATTTCCATCTCATCATCTCTGTAGTTTTATATAAGCTTGTTCCCAATACTTAAAATGTTCTTCTTCCTTACTTCTACCCTGTAATCCCTATCTCCTTTAAGACAGTTTAGTTGCCACCTTCAATGAGAAGGGATCTTTTCTGATCCCCTTCTGATATGTTTTTCAATTCTTGCACCCCTGTGCCTCTGCCCCTCTCCCCAAATAACTGAGATAGCATTGTCCATTGTAGAAAAAGTCCGTCTAGGGGTAAGGAAGCTCTGAATTCAAGTCTTGTCTCTGATACATATTAGTTGTGTCACCTTAAAATTTTTATTTTATTTATTCTCACTTAATTTCTATTTGATAATCATGGGAATCAATTAAAATATTTTTAAATTGCTCAGCAAAATATTTGGTCCATATTTGATACTTATTTCCTTGCCTAATTTCCTCTTGTGCTTAAGCTTCATTGCCCAGTGAAATTTAAACTCCTGGAAGGAAGGGCATGTTTAATTTTTAAATTTGTAACACCACCAACATATGGAACAGTAACTTTACACATATTGAGGACCTGTTAAATGCTTGTAAAATGTGTATATACAGTGTGTATACTCATACACATTGTATCCACATACATATAATATATCTGAATTATAAAAGTATGAAGTCTACCAAATATAACTAATCTACCAAGCAAAAAAATAATGGCCTACATGTACTGAAAAATTATTCTTTAATTGTCCTAAATAAGGATGGAGGAATTTCCAAATAATTCTTTTTAAAATTGAGAATATTGTTCAAATATTTTTTTAAATTACCCTAAATCGTTTTTAATGTTATCCATCTACCACAAAATAGGTAAGGGTTACAAGATACACAATAAAAAATATACTTTTACCAAACCAAACAAAGATATGGCATTATTATTTGGGTGGTGGGCAAACCTTTTTTGATACAAAAAGGTTTTGGTTTATTTTTTGTTTTACTTTGTTTTTATTCAGGTAAAGGACTTGAAGATCAGAGGTGGGCATGTGATTATGATGAGGCATTTAAAAACATTAAACAGAGAACAGAGGGAGATTCAGAGGGATACATGAATAAGCAGGGCAGCTTTGAAATTAACATACTGAATGTATTATATGCTTTAAAAAAGAGACAAGCTGTTCATAATGCTGTTTATAGTAAAGATTCACAGTTTCATATGCAATCCTCTTTTTCTGTTCTTTGTACAGAAATGTTCATTCTAGTGTTTGTTAAATACAGAATAACAAAAAAAATAATTACTTAAAAGTAATTTAAATAAAGTTTTGATATGAGTTGTTGACAGAGGCAATCCTCTATCCACTATGCCATACTGTTTCATCTGACTTTTAGTGAAAACAAATATTTTCAGCTTTTAAAATTTAAAATATGCAAATGGAAGATTATAGTAGATTATTCAATCCTTTGATTCATCTATGTGGCTTAGAGGATAGAATACTAGACTTGGAAGAGTTGAACTTAAATTTAAATTAAGTTGAATTTAAATCCCACACTAATGACTGTTGGACCTGAGGCAAATCACTTAACCACTCTGAATCCAAGTTCCCTAATCTATAAAAGGAAGGTAATTATAGTACCTATGTTATGATGGTGTTGTGAGGCTCAAATGAAATAACATTAAAAGTACTTAAAGTGCTTTGCAAGTCTTTCAAAGTGGTATATAGCATGTTCCAAAATTCTTAGTGTCATTTTATGATAAGATGAATGCATGGAATAATTTATAACTTTAGCTATTAAAGCTTAAAACCACACTTGGACATTCAGGACACACTTAAATAAGTTAGTGATGATGATGATGATGATGATAAAAAATGTATGATCTTATTAATAAAGGTATTTACTCCAGGGATGCAGCTTTCAAGTCTTCATGCCATCTCATTTGCTTGTCACCTCACCCTATAAATCCTCCTAAGGGAGATCATGTCAAGGTAGATCAAGGCTATAACTGGAGCACACAGACTGCCCTTACATTATCCTTTGCTCTTACCATATGAATGGCTCTCCTTCTTGCTCAGTCTGTCTTTCTAATGATATCCTTTTCAATCATTTGTGCCATTCTTACTTGGTAATGTGCTACATAACCCATTCATATCCACCATGTACCTCTCAATTGCCCTCTCAGTGGCCATCATTCTTTTTTCAACCTCACAAGATGAAAAGTTAGATTTTTGTTTCAGTGGAAAGCTTTTATTTCATGGCATCTTTTAAAACAATATTCAATTTTCCTAGGCTATCCAGTCCAGCTCATTGTTCAGAAGGAATTTTTAATTTAATAAAAAAAATTTAAACTTGTCCTTAATCCAAAAAAGCATTGCTAAAAATGTAAATTGTTAATTACAAAACAAATCAAATATCGCTGTGCTCCAGTAGCTGTTTTTACCATATATATATATATATATATATATATATATATATATATATATATATATATAATTAAAAGATGACCCAGATCAAGTCCTTTCAAATTTTATTTGTATACATTAAAAAAATTCTATGCAATTTTTATCTTAGATTTTACATTTAGGAAAAGCTACTCCAACTTCCCCACATCAAGTATTTTTTAAATTATTAATTAGCTTAACTAAATTTATTCTATACCCATATAGATTTTTTTCATAACTTAGCTTAAGATAAGCCTGGAAGATTTGGTTCCATTATTTTTAAAATATTATTCATCAGAGGTGAAGTATATCTTTGGAAAAAACAATGGAAGTATTAGTCTTGATCTCTAAAAATCAAAAATAAGGATGGAATTCAATAAATAACCTATCTTCTGAGAATATAAGAGACAGTGTCCATTAACTAATGGAACTTGTGACAATTTTTTCAGGACAAGTATATTACTGACTCAAAGAATCTTTAAAATCATAGTCTTTATAAATGGGGACTATGGCATTCTAAACCAACTAAAAACATTGAAAATTGAAGTAAAACCAAAATATAATCTTTTATTATTTCTGATTGTTATATGTAAATAATCAAATCCAAAGATATTTATTGATTTGTAAATTATATCATGCAGCAAATGGGAAAAATCAATTACAATGGCTCTAGCATGACTACAATGTGATCATCTCTTTATAGCTTAGGTATTTTCTTAATACTATAGGAAATATGCTCTGAAGTTTCATATGAATATGAAATCAATTTGTGATTTAGCATTTCAGTCATATACTATTTCCTAATATCAGATTCAGCATATAAGTCCTAGTTTGATGTTACAAGTGTGTTACAAGTGTTAAAGTCAAATGGAAAGCGACTTTATATACCATTGCATCCAACATCCTTATAAGTACAGATGGTATGGAAACAATTTAAAGACTAACACACTGCCTCTGGGGGTGGGGAAGAGAAGTGAGATTGGGGGAAAATTGTAAAATTCAAAATAAATAAATAAATTTAAAAATAAGTACAAATAAGAAGATTGAAACCTAGTGAAACTGAGTGACTTCAGTCAATCAACAAACATTTATAAAGTCCTAAGTACTGGGGGTACAAAAAGTGACAAAAAACATTCCCACTCCAAATGAGACAACCAACAAACTAGCATGTAAAACCAAGTTATATACAGGAAAACAGAAAATAATTACAAGAGAGAAGTCACTAGAATTAAGAGGAGTTAGGAAACACCTTCCTGTAGAACTGGAAGGGGAATGTCTGGTCTTAAGGTCTGCAAAATCATTCAGTCTGGCCTGCCACAGAAACCACAGGCAAGATTCAAAATTCAAAAAACCTAGGAGATTTTTAGGGGTGAATTAATTAAGTGTTGGACTAAACATAGCAGGTAAATGATATTATAAATACCCAAATTGCCCTTGGCAGAAAGTTTCCCCACCCCTTCTATAGAAGATTTAATTGAAACATTAAGGAAGCCAAGGAATACAGGAGGGAGATGAGGAGGGAGAACAATCTAGGCATAGGACACAGATAGAGAAAATGCAAGGTAATAATAATGTGTACCCTTCATTCTCCAAGCAGAGCACATCATCAGGAAGGTAATTCCATGAAAGCACATGAATTAGATTTGAGTGATGGGGTACTGTGTTAAGTCACCAGCCTCACTTCTTCCTCCAGAGCTAACTGGATCTAGTGGTCTGATATGAATCAGGATGACTGGAGATGGCCCTGGATGAGAATCAAGCAGGGTAAAGTGATTTGTCCAAGGTCACACAGCTAGTAAATGTTTGAGACTGGATTCTAACTCCTGTCCTCCTGATTCCAAGACCAGTGCTCTATCCACAGCCATCTAGCTGTGCTGCCAGGTACACAGGGTAGTCAAAGAGAGAGTTGAAATTCAAACCAAAGACTACAGATCCAAAGCTCTTTAGAGAGCAAAGAGGATAGAGTACTGAACTTAAGAACTGAGTTCAAATATAGTTTCCTACATTTACTACTCATAGGACCCTGGTCAAATATTTTATCCTGTCAACCTCAGCTTCTTCATCTGTAAAGAAGAAATAATAATAGCACCTCCCAATGAGATTTGTTATGAGGATAAAATGAGATATTTCTAAAGCATTCACAAGCTATGCTAACTTCACAAAATGATAGTTACTCTTATTATCATTGTCATTCTTATTATTAGCTATCCACAATATTTTTATTAGTTTGAAATAGAAAAAATGTTTCCATTTATATATTTCTAAAATGCATACTTAACACCATGCCTATAAGACATGTAGACTCTTGTTGATGAAACTTTTATAATTGAATGTTCTATTTGATCAAAGATTTCCTTTTAATTTGTGGTTATTTTCCCAGTCAGAAACAATCTTAATTCCTCTGAAATTCTGTAACCTTTAGCCAAAAACCTTTCTTTCAGAGCACCTATAATATTTTATCATGTATTATAAAAGTCTTATTATATTACAGATTTTTAAAAACATTTAAAAACAATTTTTTAAAAATTGCTCAGTAAAAGATTATGATTATTCTGGGAGATTCTTTTGAGTATGGGCAGATCATTCTCTAAAATAAAATGGTTTGTAATTTTGTCATTAATAAATGCATTTATTTTTCTACCAAAAATGATAATGATGATAACAAATATTTTAAGCCTGATACTACTTTTATTTAATAATTGTGGGCATAATTATTCTGGAAAAAAATCTCTGAAATTATATACAAAAAGTTACTAAATAATATGTGCTCTTTGACCTAGCTAAATCATCAAAGTCCATTTCAGAATAGAAATCAATGAAATAAAAAAAATTTAATGCAAAATATACTTGTACTCAAGGTAAAAAATATATTTGTCCTTAATGTAAAACATATATGTTTGTATGTATAAATATTAATTTTGTGATAGCAAAATCTGGAAACTAATGGGAGGACCATAAATTGAGGAATGGTGAAAGAAGTTGTAATATTTGAATATGATGGAGCACTATTATGCTGTAAGAAACAATGATTTAAAAAAGTCTGAGATTTCCATGAATAAATGCAACATGGAGAAAGAAGAATCTGAAGAACAATATATAGTATAACAATTAATAGTATAATAGTGTAATATAAATTTGTAGTATCATAGTATAATAAATTGAACCAGGGAAATAGTATAATAAACTGAACCAGGGGAAAAAAATTTTAAAGCAACACTAAAAAAACAAAAACCTTTGAAAAATCTAAGAACTATGATCAATATAACAATCATTAATGATTTCAAAGGACCACAGATGGAACATGGTAACTCTTACTGAGAGGTAATGGGTTTAAGGTGCAGCATAAGATATAAGCAGACTCTTGATAAGGGTATACATGAACATAAACACATTCACAGTCATTGGGAGAACTTGTTTTACTTATCTCTGAAAATTTCTTTTTTAGAGTTTTGTTTATCATTTCTTTTTACGAATAAAGTAAGGGCTGGGATGGAGAGAAAATGAATATTCATTCAGTTTAAAAAACAGGTTGGGTGTTATATATGTGAAATGTTACATGCACTTTTATTTTTAGTTTTACTCAACTGTTTTTAACAATAAGAAAATTTTTATATTGCATTATAATAGTGCAGTACTTATACTGCAAATGCAATAAAAATGCTGACACCAAGGAAACTTTTAAAAATTTAACGGAGATGCAAATATGTACACACACACACACACACACACACACACACACACACACATAGAAAACATGGAAGAGCTCTGACCTATAGCAAATATTCATAATAATGGTACACGAGTCATAATTGGCATGATTTGAGAGAAGATTTGAGAGAACTAACCGTAACAAAAATTATAAAACTGAAGGAAAATCTTTAGTACCTACTTACCTTCTCTCTCAGTTCCTTTTTTACTTTTTGGTACACTTTCATCTCATTCTACACCTAGTTTCACATTACTTTATTCAGTTTTCTGCTGGTTTCTATCAACATTGCAACTAAAATTAAGAGACTGATAATCAAGTAAAAAGCTCAATTTTAGAGGAGGACCCAAATTGGAGAAAGAAAAGAAGATTCAGTTGCCCCTGGAGGAACTTTTCTCATTGGAAGTCCCTAAAATGCCTCTGTAGACCTCCCAAAATGCTATCTATACCTCTATCCTTGCTTTACGGGAAATAAATGATCCTCCAAAATTATGCCAATCTCTTCAAGAATGATACCAATTTGGGTACAGTGGATAGAGTACCAGCCCTGGAGTCAGGAGGACCCGAGTTCAAATCCAGCCTCAAACCCTTAATAATTGCCTAGCTTTGTGTCCTTGGGCAAGTCACTTAACCCCATTGCCTTAAATAAATAAAGTTTTAAAAAAAAGAATGATACCATTCTCCCCAAAATTGAAAAAAAATGTTCAATGCCCAGTGGATTTGTACTCTTGAGGAATTTTACAAATGAATACCTTAATTAACCAAGATACCAGATTAAACACAGAAGTCTATAAACTTCAATGAACTTGAACTAAAGCTAATTTTGAAATAAACAATAATAAAAACAAAACAAGTTATATGAATTTGTTGAAAAATTAATGTAGTTCTAAACTTTTCCCTCTTTTCATTAACTTACCCTCAGTGAAAAAAATTAAGGCTCTATATCAGAAACTTCTAATACAACCCAATTCCATTTTTTAAATTACCTTAACATCAACACCCATTCTTTCCTGTTTTATTCAGTCCTAAAGCATGAGAACACCTTTATCCTTGCCAACAACTATCTCTCTTCTCAAGACATGATCCCAACCTCTCCTATTGCCTTAGCCCTTTGATTTTTATTACTTTATCCACTTATCCGCCAACATTCCCTGTTGCTTAAAAAAAGTACAGATTTCCCTCTATCCTTAAAAATGTTCATTTGTGGGGCATCTAGGTGCCAGAGTGGATAGAGCACTAACCCTGGAGTTAGGAGGACCTGAGTTCAAATCCAGCCTCAGATATATAATATTTATTTAGCTGCGTGACCTTGGGCAAATTACAACCTTGTTGGCTTGAAAAAAAAAAAAAATATATATATATATATATATATATATATATGTATATATATATATATTCACTTGTCCTATATCTCTATGATCCCTTTGATAGCCACATTACTTGAGAATATTTTTATTTTCTAATTTTAAACTCATTTCTCAACTCCTAGAAATATGGCTTATGTACTGTTATCTTCATCATCATCAATAAAGTTTATTCCTAAAACACTGGACTTAGTAATTATTGACCTCTTCTTAATCCTCATAATTTTTTACCTTTCTGCAGTATTTAACATTACTGACTATCTCATCCTGGATTTTCTCTTTTCTAAGCTTTGGTGGCATTGCTCTGCTATAGTTATCTTGCTAATAGTCTGACTGTTCTTTCTTATTTTCCTTTGATTGACCATCATCCTTATCTCACATGTCAATGTCTTCTCAGACTTTGCCTTTGGCTCTATTCAGTTCTCTTTAGACTGTTAATGATCAGCTTCCAAAAGTATAAATATCTTTACACAGATGACTCCAAGACTGGCATATTTAGATTTCATTTCTTTTCTGAATGCTAGTCTTGAATTAGCAAAACATCACCAGACATCTCTTCCTGTGTATCCATCCCATAGGAATCTCAGATGTGAAAAAAAATTCATGGACTTGCATCTTAAATTTATCCCACTTTCTATCTTTCCCTATTTCTCTTTATGTTACTGCTATTTTCCTTTTTATCCAGGTTCATGATGGAGGACTTATCCTTGATTCCTCTATTGTGACATCTTATTAATTCTATATCCATACCATATTTCATACCCATCCCTTTTTTCCATTCACATGACCACCACTTTAAGCTCTCTTCTTATGTATCTCATATAATTCCTAGTTAATCTCTTCTGTTCCTTTAAGTTTCACCCCATCTTTCCTGCACACAACCTTCAATTTGAAGACTGGTCATGTCACTCACCTGCTCAAGAAGCTTCACAGTCTCTGTACTGCTTCCAGGAAATCTTAGTTCAATATTTAAAGCTCATACAAAAAAGCATATGTACAAGAAAAAGCCAAAACAATGACTAGGAATAGGTTAATGAGGTATTCATCCTATGACAAGGAAATTCTTAAGGACTGGAAATTTGTCTCAATATAGGCATTAAAAATGGGCTTGCTATTTCAGAGGTTTGAGTAGTTTCAGGATATTTTGACATCTCTAGCTTCTCACATAGGGTGATACCTCTAATTAAAGGGTGCCTTTCATGTCATTTACCTTGGAAAATAATAGTTTCTTTAGGCATAAAAGACATAAGTATAACTCAGCTTTCCACTCATTCCTCTTCTTCTTTTACATATTGAATCAGTTGCCAATGTAGTTTCCACCTGATGTTTCTTTCATATCCATCGCTCTAGTGATATAGCCACATCTCTCTAGTCATCTGCCAACTTTTTAATACAGTTCATCATCATACTTCTCTAGGACTTCTAAGCAACGTCTTAGCTTCTAGTTTTTCCATATCCCTGATGCAACTTCTACATAGCAGCAAAAGTAAACTTTCTAAAGTACATTTGATCATACCACTTCCCTACTCAACAACATACATGGACTTCCTAAATTAAAGCTACCAACTTCTAAGTTTGATATTAAAATTCTTCACAATCTGATTCCAATTTATATTTGAGGTCTTATTTAATATCATCTTCCTTAGGCAATCTATTTTCTTACTAAACTGGAATACTTAATGTTCCCTGACTTTGGCACTTTATCTCCTGCCTCTGTTTTACATAAACTGTTCCCTATGTCAGTAACCATTCTTTTATCACCTCTACTTCTAAGCATCCTAAGTTTCCTCCAAAGTTTAATTTTACTTGTCCCTTTCTTTGGGAAACATTTCCTGAATCTCCAATTGAAATTGTTAGTATTCTCTTCTCAAATTATCATATATGCATGCATTATATAGGGAGTTGTGATTGTTAAGTAATTTCAGGTTAGTCTGACTCTTCATGATCCCATTTGACTTTTGTTTGGCAAAGATACTGGAATGGTTTGTCATTTCCATTCCAACTAGTTTAACAGATGAGGAAACTGAGGCAAATAGGGTTAAGGGTCATATGATTATTAAGTGTATGAACCCAGATTTGAACTCAGGAAGATGAGTCTTCCTGCTCTCAGATCTGGTACTCTATTCACTGTGTTGCCTAATTGACCTTTTATAGACACATATTCGCATACACACACACACACACACACACATATGTGTGTGTATATTATATATATATGTGTGTGTGTGTGTGTGTGTGTGTGTGTGTGTGTGTGTGTGTGTGTGTCCTTCTGGTGAAGTTGTGAATTGATCCTGCAATTACTTTGGACCAATTGTTCAATTTGAAATTATTATTTTAAAAGATCAGGTAGGTGGTGAAGTGGATGAAGCAGATTTATTTACAATAATATAACTGTCTACTTGGGGGCAACCAGGTAGTGCAGTACTGGCCTTTGAGTCAGGAAGTCTCCTCTTCCTCAGTTAGTATCTACTCTCAGACACTTACTAGCTAACTGGGTGACTCTGGGCAAGTCACTTAACCCCATTTAACCTTAATTTCTTCAATTGGAAAATGAACTGGAGAAGGAAATAGAAAACCACTTCCTGAGTCTTTGACAAGAAAACTCTGAATGAGATTGCAAAGACTCAGACAGGACTAAAACACCTAATGAACAAAAATTATATTAAAAAGTTATTAAACTATATATATATATATACTCTTTGACCCAACAAAACTAACACTAGATCTATCCTACAAAGAAATTAAAGAATGAGAGAAAAGTATTTTTATGCTTAACAATATTTCTAGCAGGTCTTTTTGTAGTGGAAATAAATAGAAACTAAGGGTGTGCTTAGCAATTAGAGAAAGACTGAACAAATAATGGCATATGAATGTAATTGAATTTTATTGTGTTATAAAAAATGATATGAGGTGATTTCAGAGAAATCTTGGGCAGACTTTATATATTAATGCAACATAAATCAAACTGAATTAAGAGAACAATTTTTACAATAACAATATTTTAAAGTCCAATAACTTTGAAAACCATAAAAATTCTGATCTATGCAATGACCAAACATGATTCTAAAGAGCTACAAGTAACATGTGCACTTTCTGACAAAATAATGATATATTCAGGGTGCAGAATGAAGTTTACATTTTTGGACATGGTCAAAGTGAGAATTTGTTTGACTGTGTTTGTTACCAGACTTTTGTTTTTATTTTTTTCTCACCAAGGAGGTGGAAAGGAATGGAAAATAAGTATTTATTAATAAAGAAGTAAAGGAGGGAAGGGGAGGATAGGAGAGGGGTGGATGGAGAAGGGGAAAGGAGGAGAGGGAAGATGGAAGGGAAGGGAAAGCAAAAAAGGGGAGAGAAGTAGAAAGAAAGAAAGGGTAAAGGAAAGGAGAAGAAAAGAGAGGTGAAGCAAGGATTTATAATCTCAAGAAATCCCACTATCCCCAATGCAGCCTCTGATTGAGAATAAATACTCTGACCTACTCCAAGATTTTCTAAAAAAATTTTAAAGAAAAAAATCAATTATGATTTTATTAATTTACTAACCCAGAAAAATTGACGAACACATTTTCCAAAGCTTTTCTATAATAAGATAACTGGTTTAAACAAAAAAAATTATGCTAAAATCTCAGTATATCAGAAAAGCCTATTAATCAGAACACCACATTCCTCAATCATCAGGGTCAATCTAAGATTGGTTATAATTCAAACTTCAATATTAGCTGTGCTTAGTCAAAAGAACCTGATTGTGTGTGTGTGTGTGTGTGTGTGTGTGTGTATGAGTATAATAGAGTGTGCTATTGTAGAAAAGTATCACATTGAGATCAGAAAATGAGTACAATATTGGGCAAGTCACTTAAACTCCCTAAGCTTCAGGTTCCAAAACTGTAAAAATGGGAAGGTTGCTTATTGTACCTTCCAGCTCCAAACCGCTGCAATTTCATAGCAACATCCATATTCCCTCAGATTATTGATGAGAATGAGAAGTAAAGAATGGAAGAAAAACTGAGGTAATTTTACACATGTACCAGAGAAGCAGGCTAGCAATTACAGGAACATGAACTGGGAGAGAAGATAAAAGATAGGAAGAAGAGATTTCAGAGGAGAAAATAAGGCCCAGGCTACCACCCATAGCTGTTGGTCAAAATTGGGCCAACAGATTTTCTAAAATTTTGAAAAAAACATCAAAATAGAACTGAGTTTCAATCAAAGATTTCACTTTATTTCATTCCTTGACTTATGTATACATTGCAACAGAGCAAGGAAATTTTGTCTTCTGAAACTTCCAGAAAATCCCAAAACCAGTCAAGCATGACAAAGATAGGCTTGGACTCTGAATAAGAGGGTCAAGATAGTCTAAAGGATTTCCCTAGGTCTTGAAATAATTGAGCAATGCTTTACTAATGGTTAAGTGGTTTGGTTCTGAAAGTTTATGCTTCAAACTTTTTCAAATACACCCACCAGTAATATGAGAAATACACAGATTTTGATAATGTTACATAAATACTATTATTAGCACTCTAAATATCCAATTACCCACCAAAGGATTTTCTATTGAAAATAACCTTTTTAAAAAAAAAAAGCTACTACATACATATTGTCACAAACTAATATTCCTAACCCTGTAAAATGTTTTATATAGCATCAATTTATCAGAAGGAAACTAGCAATCCTGACACAGGCATTAAAATAGGTGCATGATAGCTGGAAGTTTCTAAGAAGGGATTTTCAATCTATATTGTCAGACTGGATCCTATGTTGAATTTAAATACAGATATTTAAAGGAAAAATTTAAAAAAAACATTTGGTATTAGTTGCAGCATGTCATTCCCATGTGGAGAAAATGCTACACAGTATTATAATATAAATATATGAACACAAAAATAAAATCCAGAATAAGCACTTTTTTCTTCACTTTGCTTTACAAATTATATTAAAATTGCATTAGATTCAGGAAAACTAAAAAAAAGCCATCAATATTAAATTCTCTATCCAGTCAAAATGGAGAACCTACTCATGGATTTTTGCCCCCTCCCCCAGTTTCCTTGTTCTCCCTTTTTGCTCTCCCACAGACAAGCCAATTCTTCTCCAGCTGTGTTTGCAGAACATAGGTGCACCGGGCCACTCACCTGTCGTCGTTCTGCCACCCTTGATCCCCTAGCAGCAAATCCCGAAACCTGTATCTTGGAGGAAGAGGGGGAACCTCGCTCTCCAAATCAACCATCCTTTGCCAGTCAATGAGAAAAAAAAAAAAATAAAGAAAAAACAAAAACAGAAAGGAGAGGGGAGGGGTGGGAATAAGAGGAAGACGTCTATCAAGAGAAGATGAAAGATAGAGGGGGAAATAAATAATCACCAGCCGGAAGCCTGGACTGAGAGGGAGCCCGACAGGTTCCTTGAAAACGAGGGTATGATGGGGGTGATGCAAACCAAGCCCAGGAGCAAAGTGGGACTCTGGCTAGAAGCAGCAGTCCTCCTAGCAACCCCCGGGCTCCGGCTCGGCGCAGCTTCGAGTAAAAAGAACGGGTGGAAGTAGGGGGGTTTAGGGGGAGCGAGGCGAGAGTATAAAAGTTACTTCTGGGGGGAAAGCAAGCAAAACAAGGGAAAGAGGGAAAAGGTCTGGGGGGGAAAGTAGGGGCGGGGTGAAGGGGGGAAGCACTTGTGGGAGCAGCAGGTGAGCTGCCCCTCCGCCCCTCTCCCGGGGCTCCCAGCTGCAGCTCCTCGGGCTGACCCAGGCTGAGCTCTGCTCGCCGCAGCTGAGAGGGGAGTCGGACTGGGGAGGGGGAGCTATGTTGTTTTGTTTTTTTTTAGTCGGGGATACGCTGCCAAGCCCTAGCTCCCCGCAAATGTCATTTGGAGCTGCCGCTGGAGCCCGCACCAATGAAATTATTTCTCATTAGCATAAATCAGTGACGACACTGGAGACTTCTCTGGGACAGCCAATGAAAAGAAGCTCATTAGCAGATTCCTGGGCAGGAGCCCCTAGGGAGGGATGGGAGCAGCCCGCCCACCCAAGTGATTGCTGGGCCTGGGGTCTTTTTATTATGTATCTGGGTACCTCCCTATATTTCTATCCCACCTTAGGTAGGCAGAAGGAAAACGCTTCGCCGGATTAAGGGAATCCCCTTTTAGCCCAAAGGGATTCCCCGTTTTTTTCTCCCTAAATTCTAACGGATGAGAGGAATTTCCCTCACCCCTGGGAATAGAATACGCACCTTTTGTTCCTTACATCCAGAGCCGAGGGGAAGATTAAAGGACCTAATAAACACACAAAAAAAATGCTTAACAAAATATTGAAGTCTATATGTCCATTATGCTGTTATAAAGTTGGGTTATTTTAATGACTGTGATGATTTCTAAAGAGGTTTAAAAAAAATGATTGTCTTTATCTTTATTTGAATCTCACAATTACAGGGATATCTTGTAATTTATAAACAAGAAAAGCGAGGCTCAGAGATATTAAATGATTTTTTGCCATGATCAAACTAGGTTTCTTGACTACGAGTCCAGACTTTTGTTCAGTACATAATCCTCTCAGGTTGTATTGATTTCTCTTCATGTGTGATCGAGGAATTCGTCTCTATTTATGTAAAGAAACTGGTATAACATGGAAGTTAATGCAACAGAGTACCCACTATGGTCAAGGTACTGTCCTGGGTGCTGAAAACGCAAGCATTATCATTTTTAGTATCACAGATTTATATAAAGGACTTTAGAGGCTATCTAGTGCAACTTTCCCATTTAACGTTGAAGAAACTGAGTCCAGGGAAATTAAATATGTCTAATGCCACACAAGTATTTAGTAAGTAAAAGAGACAAGTTTTGAACCTGTGTCATCTCAGGATATACTACTTTCTCCACTAGGGTGCAGATTAATGCCAGCTTACATTCACTGAAATAATAATAGCTAACAGTAGAATGGATTTGACATGAGATGATACATGTTATATTTGCCTTTCAGATTGTTCCCTCCAAGTGCTAGGTTTGGGATCACTTGAAACGTGAAGAAGGATAGGAATTGGTCTTACAATTTCATTGATACAGGGAAATCTCAATTGAGGAATTACTTCTATCAGTGAAGTTTGGCGGTTTTTCAGCAAAGTATAATCTTAGAAAGTTGCCTGGAGAACTGAAAAGCAAAACGACTTTTCTAGTTTCACAATGGCCGTGTGTGTCAGAAATGGATCTTGAATCCAGGTCTTCCTAGTTTCAAAGCCAGTTCTCCATCTATTAGACCTTGTTGCCTCTCTTGAAGCCTGGAGTAAGAATAGCAATCACCTACTTCATTATTCTTCACCAACAGAGCCAGAGAAAGATAGCTAAACTCTCAACTCATTTGTTCATAACAATGGTTTGCACACTGAGGGTATGCAGTGATATTTTTAAAATGTTCTTCAAACAAAAATTAGTCTGGTTGCTGGGTAAAAGGAGGTGTTATACTATTAGTGGTATAGTGACAGCATTGTGTTATCACTGGTAGATTAGACAGTTATGGTTTGTTTCTTTGTAAGTATGATGGCCCACCCAAGTTGATCATTTGTATCAGGTTTTTAATTCAAAGCTAAAGCTAGCAGGGAGCTGAATCCTTGACCCCAGCTAAGAAGGTCTATCTATGGAGAATTTTTTAAAGGCCTGATTTGTAACAAAACCACTTACAGTCTAAGCATTCCCAGCAGCATGAATAGAATCAGTTGTATTTTAGCAACAGGGAAAAGAGAAAGCAATAGAGAACAAGGAGAAAGGCAGAACATCAGCTTCAACACAAGGTTTCAATCTCCAACAGGCAGGTAAAGAACAAAGAGAAAAAGGTGCATTGGAGATTTGTGAAGGTGTTCCTACAATTGATCTCATTTCACCAAGATCCCTGATGGTTTTGTTGGAAATAAAGCATGCCTGCTGCATGCACAGTTCTACATGAATATAATACACAAAGAAATCTATCTATCTAAAAATGTAGCCTAAGGTATAGTAATAGTAATTAAATAGTAATAATAAGTGTCCTCACTTTTTTCCCTTGATTTCCTTCAAATAATTCTCCTCAACTCACATATCACTTTGGCTTCATTTTCAGTGCTAACTCTGATGTTCTGTCCATTCCTCTGCTGCTCCTTCTTCTCCATTGTCCCTGGAGAAATTTAATGACCTGTTAATAGGAGTTAGAATTTAAGAAAGAATCATTTAGGATCTGTGACATAGTGAATGGTCAATTTTGATCCTGTTTTCCCTCTACAACTTCAGAAACACTGGTCAGCACTTAAAATTAGTTGAATCAGAAAATTATTCTCACAGTCCTAATGATCTCCCTCCTTAATCTAAAGTCTTTGGTTGCCACAAATGCTCCAAATTCTATCTTTGAGCTTCTAGAGATCTTCCTTCCTGTCTTAATAATCATATGACTACCTGTATCCCCAAACCAAACTCTAAACTCTTTAAGATCACCAACATTTTGTACAACTTTTAGTCCTATATAGCATAACACTGATCACCTAAAACATTGCCTTTCCCAAATAAAATGCTCAAAAATACATGTTGATGGAAGTAAACTTCTCATTCTGAAGTTAAACTTCTTCTGGCTTCCTCTTGGTATTTATAATATAAGAAAATCCTAGTATAAAATTGATTCAGAATTAGAATTGTAAATGTGCTTTCAACAACTAAAAGATAAATCGTCTGTGTGTGTGTGTGTGTGTGTGTGTGTGTGTGTGTGTGTGTAAATAGCTCATCTGAGGTACAAAATTAAATCAAATTGTAAACATCTTATGTTCTTTCATAAATAGTACCTCTAGTTCTTAATATTTTCCTGACCACATAGTAGTGTCTGCCACATAGTAGGTGCTTGATAAATATTTCTTGATTTGTCTTGAATTAACAAATATTAATTGCCAAAATGGAAAAGTCTGTGTTTTGAGTGTGAGTGTGGTATAAGAAGGGGAGGAGAAGTCAGGGAGACATGATTTAAAAAGCATTTAGTTGGAGATGGTCATGAATTTAAACTAAGTAACAAAAAAACACCTAATACAGCATTATAAACAATCTCACTTAATCTTCACAACATCCCTATGAGGGTAGGTATTATTTTATCCTCATTTTACAAGTGAGAAAACTGAGGCACAGAAAGGTTTTGTGACTTAGTGCGTATCATACAGTTAATAAGGATCTGAGCTGGAACTTAAATAACAGTATTTTTAACACCATAGCCAAGGTCCTCATCACTATACTCCACTACTTCTCCCATACTTTATATGGTTTAACAGATATTTCAAGTCCAAAAAAACTTCAGATAAAAAGCTATCAGATCATTTATTTAATATAATGTCAGGTCAAAACTAAAAAATAATTAATTCATAAAAATTGATTGAAAGAATTTGTCTGATTATACTTGGAAGACAGTGAAAGATAAAGGGTTAATGTGGTATACAAGCTACAAAGGGCAAATGAGTCTAGACTGAACTAGATCTCTCCTGTCAGTTATTAACACAAGCCAACTGGAAGAGCCAAAGGGACAGCAAGAACTGAATTTAACCATGAGAAAGAAAATTTATTAACTCTTGTCAGAGCCAGATCTGGCTTATGAAGGTTAAAGGAAACAGAGTACAACATGTAGGGGGACAAGATTGAATATAATCAAATATGAGAGTATAAGTCCAATCAGTTGTGGATAGAGACCAAACAGAAATGGATAAACCCAGTGGGACATATAGTAATTATAGCTCATTTTTATATAGTGTTCTACATTTTCAGTTTATTAATTGTTGGGAATGCATACTTCAAGTTGAAAGGGATCTTAGAGTCCATATAATACAATCTCTTCATTTTATATTTATAGTGACTTGAAACTTAGAGAGGTTATACTATACTTAAAGTCACATAAGTAATAAATAAATAAAGTAAATTTGAACACAGGCTCTCCAACTATCAATTGAGCAGCTTTCTTCAGATTTTCCATACCTCAGATCCCTGAGATGTATAATACAAATGTCAACACCCCTAGTCTCTATGTAGATCAAAATCAGAAAAGGGAGGCCACTGTTCCATACATAAGGATATCTGTGGGTTGCTTATTGACTTAGTTTTTTTAACATAATTTTATTTGTTTTATTTTATTTATTTTGTTAAATATTTGCTAATTTTAATTTTTTTTTGGGGGGTAGCCCTTCAAAGTGTCAAATGTAGCTTGTTTGACTGACACCTCTGTTCTAGATGATCAAGAAGAGATTTCAGAACAGTGAAGAGACCTATCTTTACCTTTAATTCCATAGCCTATAAGTATCTCAACCAGCACTGAAGACCTGTCCTTCCATCTTCAAATCCAGTGATATTTCTCCTTCATCACTGCATGTCTGCATGTAACAAAAAAATCTGAAATTGAAGGTATCCTGTGTCTAAATTCCAGTAAAACTAGATAAAACTGAGAGTTAGTCTTATATTGAAAAGTATTATCTGATGAAAAGGTTCAATTTTTTTTTAAAAAAAAAGGGGAGGATTGATTAAAAAACTGCTATCTTATTGTCTGATCTTATTATCTCTTATACTTTATATTTCTTCTTTAAGGATATGATTTCTCTCTCATCACACTCAATTTGGATCAATGTGTAACATGGAAACAATGTAAAAACTGACAAATAGCTTTCCGTGGGAGGGAGAGGGAAGTGAGATTGGGGAAAAATTATAAAACTCAAAATAAATAAAATCTTTTAAAAAATAAAAAAATTAAAATTAAAAAGGATTCATTTTGATACATTTTCAGGTTCCTTAAGAGATCATCCCCTAGGATACATAGGTGGTACACTGGATAGAGCAACAACCCTGGAGTCAGAAGGACCTGAGTTCAAATTTGACCTCAGACATGTAATAATTGCCTAGCTGTGTGACCTTGGGCAAGTCACTTAACCCCATTGTCTTAAATAAAAATTTTTAGAAAGAGTTCATCCCTTAGCTGTTATTCTTCAAACATAGGAATGTTCCAATATTCTAAGACATATAGTATCACTTTTAGAATCGTATAAGTAGATAGCTTAAGAGAGTAGGATAGTCAGAAGTAATAATGCTGAAGTACCTTTTCAAAAAAGAGTCTATAATTGGAGAAATGCAAAGTAAAACAACTCTGCAGCATCACCTCACACATATCAGATGGGCTAAGATGACAAAAAGGGAAAATGATCTATATTGTAAGGGTTGTGGGTGGATTGAAACATTAATGCATTGCTGGTGAGGTTGTGATTGGATCCAATCATTCTGGAGAGTAATATAGAACTATGTCCAAAGAGGAATAAAACTGTTCATACCCTACAACTCAGCAATTTCAATTTTAGGCCTATATCCAGAACAAAGCATAAAAAATGGGGAAAGTCCCACATGTTCCAAAATATTCATAGTAGTTCTTTTTGTAGTGGCAAAGAATTGGAAATTGAAGGGATACCCATCAATTGAGGAATGGCTAAACAAGTTATGGTACATGAATATTATGGAATACTATTGTTCTATAAGAAATCATAAATGACTGGACTCTGGAGAATCATGGAATGAATTCTGAGATGTTGAGTGAAGGGAGTAGAACCAAGAGAACAACATATATCTTAACAACAACATTATGAGATGATCAAGCCTGATTGATGCATTTGCTCTCAACAGTTCAGAGAGCTAGGACAACTGTATTAGACCAGCTACGGACAAGGCTATCTTCATCCAGAATAAGTAAAATAAAACAAAACAAAACAAAAAATCCTTCAGAATCTGACGAACACTACATTCACTTTTTAAAAAAAATATCTATGTATTATTTCCCCTTAATGTTAATTCCTCATACCAAAAATGACTAATCTGTAAACATGTTTAATACAAATGTGTTTGTACAATATTAACCTGACTATTCATCAATGAGGGAAGGGGGATGGGAAGGAAGGGTAGAAGGAAATTTTGTAATTTAAAAATGTACATAGGCATATGGATAAATGTTGGAAAAAAGTCATAACATGTATTTAGAAAAATAAAATATCAATAAAAAAGTGTTTATATAACCATGTATACATAAATATAGACATAAATGTATGCAAATATACTTTATATATGTATATACATGTATATATATATATATATATGTATTTATATACATAAAGTGCAAGTCACTATTATGTTACAACTGTGTTCTTGTGTATACCTGTACATATTATATCTGTATATGCTGGGTTAATTACATTTGTATGTACACATACATTCATAGACATGATTCCTTTCTGTGTCTTCCTATATGGTTTCTATTATCCAAATCATGTAGATAATACTCACGTATTAAAGAACTTTCTTGAATTTTTTTATACTTTGTGGATATAGAGTATATCTTGTACAATTGTTTCTCAATTGTGCCTCATCTTCTGTGACCTCATTTGGGAATTTCATGGTGAAGATACTGGAAAAGTTTACCATTTTCCTCTCCATCTCATTTTACAGATGAGGAACTGAGATAAACAGGGTTAAATGACTTGCCTAAAACAGATAACAATTGTTTGAGATTAGATTTGAACTTAAGAAGATGAGTCTTCTTGACTTCAGACCTGGCACTCTATGCACTAGGTCACAAAAGTTGTCCATTTTGTTGGTATCACTGCAATATTCAAGTTGCCTTTTACCTCTAAGACTTTTACTTCCTTTTCTGATTATACATGTCATATTGGTGCTTTTTACACCACTTCTTGCACAGATGTCATTGTTGGTAATAAGCTGCAGCCTATTTACATTTATCTTTCCACTGACCAGAGTTTACCTAGTTACTCTTCTTCAAAGATTGGAGTGTTCATTATTCTAAAACATATCTCATCATTATTAAAATAGTATAAAAAGGGTTTTGCTTTAGTGAAGTTTTATAGATTAGGACATTTTCTATCTAGATGCATTTTTAGGATGATATTGTGTTTATTCCACCCAATTCCAGGGAACCTCCAGTTCCAGTCCAACAAGCATTAATAAAGTACTTTCTCTGATGAAGATAAGGAAATAAACTTACTGTAGACAAAACAAATAAATAAATAAAACAGTCCATGCTCTCAAAGAGCTTATGTTCAACTAGGGGAAATGCATACACAGCATGCATATGGGTATACAGAAAATCACGTAAAATAGATATAAAGTAAACTTATGGGTAACACATTTTTAAGTTGATACTAACAGAATCTCCCCCACTTCAGATTAATAATTAGAGAGGTCTCCTCAATATTAGGAATATTTTGTGCTAGAACTATTACACACAGAAAAATGGTCTTACTCTGAAGTTCACACTCTACTTAAGTAATTATCTAACAATTGAGATCTGTGATCACTTGAAACAGTTTCACCAAACAATCTCCCTAGGAAAAATAAAGGAGATGACAAATTTAATTCTTTGCTTAAATTAATTAATAGTGCGGACTGGGCCTACCTGAGAAGTCATGACCTGACCCCAACAGACCTACATCTTCACTTCAAAGGTTATTCATGTGATCAATTAATATAAAAACTGAAAATGGGTAATATTCTATTCTCACCTTGATATGCAATTATGGAGTTTGTCTACAAAACAATCATACCCCTCATTTCTCAACTCTCACCAATCTCTTGTCTGCTTTCTTTTTTACAACTTCTCAATATCGTCAATTTTGCTCTAGAAATCAGTCTCTGGAACAACAGAAATAATTATATTTTAACATCTCATGATTATCAGTATTAAGTAAGGCATAAAATAGGGAAATTTACATGCCCACCATTGTTTGCCCCTCTAGTTGGGAGTACAGGGACTGTAATTGTATCCTTAGACTTTGTATTTGTATTTGTGACCTTAGACTTTAGCAAAATGAAATATTTTATTGAAATGAAAAATATTTTATTGGAAGAGAGAAAACTATTTAAATTAGATGATATAAGCCTTCTCTATGTATTTCATTTCCTCTTAACTATTTCTTCCAAATGATTCTAGATTCCATCGTTTTTGTCTTCGTTGTGAAAGAATCCTTGCTTATCCATTTCTCTCATTGATGATGAAATGCATTTGAAGTCCTAAGACTTCTTTAAAAATGATCCAAAATGTTAACAGACTAAATTTTCATCTTCTAAAATCCAGGTTTGTCCTTTAAGGATGACACAAATAGTGAGAAAGAATAATGAGAATATAAAAAAAAAATGATTGTTGTTGAGTTGTTTTTCAATCATGTCTGAGTCTTAGTGACCCATTTAGGGTTTTCTTGGCAAAGATACTGAAGTAGTTAGCCAATTTCTTTTCCAGTTCATTATTACTGATGAGGAAACTGAGGAAAATAGGTGAATTGTCCAGGGTCATACAGCTAGGAAGTATCTGATGTCAGATTTTAATTCATAAATATGAGTCTTTCCAACTCCAGGAGTGGCATTCTATTCACTGAACCACCTAGCCTCCCATGAAAGTGATTAAATGACTAAAGAGAGTAAGGAAGATAGAGTAAAACCTATTTTAACAGGGGAAACAATGTGATTTAAAGAAAAGAGAGACATTAACATAAGAATGTTTGAGAAAACAAATAGTGAAAATGAAATAAAGTTAGATAATGAAAAGTTGACTATGAAGAAAATGTAGAGAAGTAAGCAAGAACAAAGAACCATTTATGAATTTGTCTCCAAATATCATTATATTTATTAGTTAATAATAGTAGCTAAGAAAGATGTTTACTTTTAAAATTGCATTAATCTTTTAAAATAATTAAGCAAAAGTTTTTAAATGGAGTAACCTATAAGCTTCAATTCATCATATGCAGTCAAACTGATGTGTACAGTGCAAAATTTAGAAAAACAAAAAACTCAAAATATGAATTTACTTCCTACTAATATTTGGTACTACATCTAAAACAAGAGATTTTTAAAGCACTTACTCACTAATATATAAATTCTTACGAAATATTAGGCAATATATCCTAGGTTAATATATCTCCCACTCAATTCATAATTTCCATTAAGTATCATTTTGAAACATAACAGAATGTTATTAAGTCAAAATTGGTTCATTTGTTTTGTTAATAGTAATAATTTCATGATATAGAAACAAAAATATCTTTATGAGAATCATATATGTTTAACTTAGGTAAGATTTCTTTTTTAAGTTTTTTTTTTTTTTGCAAGGCAATAAGGTTAAGTGGCTTGCCCAAGGCCACACAGTTAGGTAATTAATTATTAAGTGTCTGAGGACGACTTGAACTCAGGTACTCCTGACTCCAAGACCAGTACTCTATCCACTGCGCCATCTAGCCGCCCCCAACTTAGGTAAGATTTTTTAAGACAAACTACTGTCCATTTAATATATGACTAATACATAAGTTTTGGCTTAATTGGGTTTTATTGTGACAGTAAGCACTGTATACCATAAAGGAAAAAAAATCAACAAGTCAATATAGAGGAAAGAAGCACTTGTCTGAAATCAAAGAGTTTTAGTCAAACATTAACTGCCTATGTGACTAAATTTAGATAAGTCACTTAATATTGTTGGGCTTCATTTTCTAAATGCTAAGGTTCATGTGTAACCCTTAACTCAAAACCCCTGATTTAATGGGTTCATTGCATGGGACCATCCTCATTGATAGATATGATTTCCTTGGTGTTCCCTGATAAAGGTTGGAGTTGGTGAGAATAAGAGAGAGAGAGAGAAAAGAATCCTAGTCTTCTCACTTCCCTCTTTGATAGAAAAGACACAAAATTCAACCTGAAAGAAAAGACTCTCTTTAGAACTACATTTCTTCTCTTCAGCCATGTTTACATTTGTCAAATGAGAAACTTGTTCTAGATTCCTCTGAGTAACTTTCAACTCACAATCGAAGATACAACAGCTAAGTTATTTCTTGTACCATTTTTTAGCTATGACTTCTCATAAATCCTATCCAATATATTTAATGTATATATGTGTATAGAGATGATAGATAGAGATAGAGATAGAGATAGAGATAGAGAAAGAGATAGAGATAGAGATAGAGATAGAGATAGAGATTGTAGATGTAGATGTAGATGTAGATGTAGATGTAGATGTAGATGTAGATGTAGATGTAGATAGATATAGATATAAATTCAGCACATAGGAGACCTTTCTGTAGTAAATTTATAATTTTAATATTATCTTAATATAAAACACCTTAGGTTTAGAGCTAGAGGATACCATAAAGATGATCTTTTCCAATTTACATATTTGTCAGATGGGTCCACTTTAGTCCCAAAGAATTTAAGTGAATTGTTTAAATTCACTTTAAAATTGTTTAACAAGTTTTTAAGGGACAAAGAATTAAAATACAGATCATCTTAATCAAAATATAATACTTTTTCCATATACAGAATTTTGCCATATACCAAGGCTATTTTTGGTTTTATATATATATATATATATATATATATATATATATATATATATGTATTTATATGTATGTATATATGTATATATATACGTATATATTCTCATATATATAATAGCCCTTGCTCTTTCTATATGACTAATCATATATATGCTTCATGATATCTTTTTCATAACTTCTATATGCAAGTAAATATTAACTATTTAATTCCACCATATATTTAAAGTATACAGAGGTACTTGAGATATGAAGATGGAAGCAAATGTGTCTAAGCTCTGATTGCTTAACATACAACAGAAGAGAGGTAGCATGTTATGCAAACAACATAACATGTTATGGTTAAAGAAAACTATATTTACTTGCATATGTACATATTATGCATGTATAGGTATGAACATATTGTGTAAATAAATATTGGTTATTATTCTTTGAGAGACTAGATGACCAACTGTAGCATATATTGTAGAAGTACCTTCCAACTCCACATTCTGGGAGAAGTCTAGATGAAATGTTATTGTTCTCCTTATATTTTGTGAAGGCAACATAACATGGTATCCAGAATAGTGTGTGTGTTTGTGTACGTGTCTGAGGTCAGACCCACTAAGCATCTCTGATATAATTTCCAAGAGTTTATAGTCAACCAAAAGGAGGAATGGGAAGATGGATTACATTTTTCCTTATGATGATAGCCAAATCTAGGTGCCTGTGACATGACATATTGCTCATATTTTTTCCCTCATTCAATTCTTATTTTTTCCCTCATTCAATTCTTCTCTTTTTCCCAGAAAATCCCTCTGCATCCAAAAAATAGAATTATTCTGTTTATTGGTTATTACTCTTCACTTTTGACTAAATATTTTCTGACCATATTGTTAAACTGGTTCACCATGTCCTGAATAGTCAGGAATTAGATTTCATATGATATAAGACTGGGTTTCTAATTTACATCAAGCTTGATTGAAATTGTAAGTGAAAGAGACTGTTGAAGCTCATTTCATTCTATAAGTATAAACTGTGAATGAAACCCAGATAATGATCATTTTGTCTATTATTCTGAAATAGTAGTAACCTCAGAAGTATCATTCAGATATGTAGGAGGAACACCATAATATAATAATATAGATAAAGATTTAGTGGTTAACAATGCCAAATATGATTGAAATGTCAAGGAAAATGAAGAATGAAAAAAAAGGATTTTGTATGTAATTGTAAAGGTACTGGTGACCATGTAAAAAGCAAAGAATCATACAGATTCTCAGCAAAAGAAAGGAAGTTATTGATCATCTAGCACAATCCATATCTGACCAAATATTGCCTCTGCAATATCCTATCAAAAGTGGTCATGTAACTTTTGCTTGAAGATTCCCAATGAGGGAAGAATTGCTACTGATATCTTGATGGAGTAAAAAAACTTGTGACAATTAGAATTATCCCAAAATGGAACACTCTTACTAGGCAAATATCATAATCCTCTTCACAGGAAGTATTCAAGCAAGAGAATATCTTTCCAAATATGGGTTGAATTAAATCGCCAATGAGCACTTTTCCAGTTCTGAAGTTTTGTGATTCTATAAATTTAACCTGACTTTCTGGAACTTAAGTTATTACATCAATGCTTATCTTATAAGCAAAACAAATATATCAAACCATGATAATGCTTCAAATCCCTGATAAAGAATAAGTTTCTAGGATTCTTTTTTTCTAAGCTAAAACATTCCTACTCCCTTCAATCATAAGACATGATCTATTATAGTTAGTTCTCTCTCTCTCTCTCTCTCTCCTCTAGATGTCCTCTGATTATTCTTCTTAAAATGTGATGTTTCAAATTGTTTATGATTTTTCAGATGTGTTCTTCCAGGAGTGAATATAATGAAATTGTTGCTTCTCTTGGGAAAAGCTCTTATTAATGCACTCTATGATCATAATAGCTTACTTTGATGTCCAAGTTCTTTTGCTGGTTTAAGTTGAGATTACTATACTATAGTCTCAAATATTTTTTTCAATAGAGGTGGGGGAATTGCAAGCCAAGACATGTAAAGTTGAGGAGAAAGTGTATTCTTTTTAAAAAATTTGGCTGAGGAAGATCAGGCAAGAGGAACATATCAACTAATAAAATAAGCACAGTTAGAAGATTCTTGATATGATCATGGATTTTAGCAACAGACATAGTTTTATGAGGTTTTCATATTATCAGTTGATTCTCAAATAGAGGTTTATAGGAAATATAAATTCAATAGAAGTGAAAATTCAGGTAACTCAAGATCTTCCTGGAAAAATTTTTCAAGATAACTAAGTTTTCCATGTAGCCAAGGTTTAGACACTTTTAAGCACTTAAATATTTTATCAACCATTTTGGATGATAATATTGCTAAAATGCATTACATGCTTCTCTATTTTTAAAAGGGTACACTGAACATAATTTCATTTTTTCTTCCTGACCTAATGTCATCATTAAGAACAACAACTATTATTCTTTTTTGGCTAATAGGAATGCCCTCAAGGACTATTAAATTTCAGTACAAACATTTTCTCTTACATTAAATGTCCCCAGTCTCCTGTGATTTTCAGTTATGGAAGGTGTATATCTCTTATTTTTGTCATTTTTGTGCATGTTTTTTTCGAGAATCTTAACTGTTAATTAATTTAATTGACAGTATGCCTGTCTGGGCTTGGAAACTATAATTAATCTTGTTTGAAATGCATGTAAAGTAATAGTAAAAATGGTTTGATTTGTCATTAGAAAAGCTATCTAATGAATGAAGAACACACACACATACAATATTTGAAAGAAATTCATGTCAGCAAGTCATTACTAGTTTTAAAACTAATAAAGCAGTAGAATGCATTGTTATGCATATGTTTCTCACATAAAATTAGGGATACTAAAGCAGAAAAGCAGATTATAGTAGCTGTGGGTCCTTAGGACCTATAAATCCCTTCCTATTTTTGAATTACCCTTTAAACACCAGATAAAAACCAGAAGAATCAGGACTTTAGAGCTAGTATTTGAGTTTTTGTTTTTGTTGCTACATTCTTTTTAATGTTATTTTTCTTATCAATTTTGCATAAAAACAGTTTTTTAACATGTTTTAAATAGTTGATTCCATTGATCCAACAATTCCAAAGAGCAATTTTGAACCAAACCCAATGGTTCTATGTAATACCACCACTAAGTCTATATTCCAAAGAGACCATATGAAAGGAGAAAGGACCCACATACACAAAATTATTTCTAACTGTTCTTTTTGTGAAATGAATTGAAAATTGAGAGAATGTCCATCAAATGGGGAATAACTGAACAAGATGTAGGAAATGAATGTAATAGAATACTATTGTTCCATAAGAAATGATAAGCAGGAGAATTTTAGAAAAACATGGAAAGATGTGAATTAATGTTGAGTGAAATGAGCAGAAACAGGAGGATATTGTACACCATCATAGCAGCATTGTGTTGATCAGCTATGTTATGGTACTTCTTCTCACCAATATAATGATCAAAGATAATCCTAAAAGATGTGTTATCCACATTCAGAGAAAGAAATATGCAATCTCAATGCATATTGAAGCATGTTGTTTTCCCTTCTTTTAAGTCTCTCCTTTCTTATGGTTTTTCCCTTTTATCCTGATTCTTCTTTCACAATATGACTAATATAGACATATGTTTGACATGAATATATATGAATAACCTATATCAGATTGTTTACTGTCTTGGGGAAACAGAAGGGAAGGAAGAGAGGAAGAAAATTTGAAACTCAAAATCTCACAAAAATGAATGTTGAAAACTGTTTTTACATGCAATTGAAAAATACTGTTAAAATTATGAAACAAATCATGTGCAGAGAACAGAAAGTAAAATTTATATAAGATTTAAATGAAGTTTAGACAAGGTAAGCTTCCTACACACAAAGAGCTTAAAGAGGGAGGAAACAGCACATAATAGATAAGAATTATAAACACTTTTGCAAGGAAAAAATAAATAAATAAAAATTGTGAGTTCCAGGTTTTCTCCCTTCTCCTTCCCTTCCTCCATGCTCAGGAAATATAGCAATTTGCTATGAAGCATGCATGTATAGATCATGGTCTGATGTTTAAGGAAGAAGTGAAAGATAGCCAAGCCAGCACAAATGTGTAGAAAGCATTTATTAGCACACATTCAAGGAGCTTTCTTATTGAATGTTATTTTGAAGGAAAGGAAAAGAGTCAATGAAATATGTATAAATCATGTAAAATAAAGTAAACAATATGTATTTCCATATTAGCCAAGTTGGACAAAAAAACAAGAAAAAGCAATAAAAATAAAAATAATAAAAATATGTTTTGATCTATGTTCAGCCTCCATCATATTTTTAACATCATCAGTCTTTTGGAGCTGTCTTGGATCATTGTATTGTTGAGAATATTTATCATTCACAACAATGTTATTAGAAATATTTGCAATGTTCTCCTGGTTCTCCTCTTTGTTTCACTTCATATAGGTCTTCCCGGGTTTTTATGAAACCCTTCTGTTTGTGAATCAAAGTGTTTGGCACAGTTTTATAGCCCTTTGGGTAATTTCAAATTGAAGTTAATCTTTATTAGACTGACCCAGTCAACGGCTATAGATAATGTTGTTGGTTTAGGAAGGAATCAAAGATAACCAACCCAGTACAGATGTGCAGAAGGCATTTATTAGCACACATTCAAGGAACTTTCATTATTGACTGTTACTTTGAAGAAAAGGAAAAGAGTCAATGAAAATACTTTCTATGGTGCTGGCTTAGGCTTTTATATAATAAGTCAGATAACAAGTATTATTAAGGGCTAAATATATGCCATGAACCATACCAAGTAAAATAAAGACAAAAAAACACCCTCCCCCAAATTAATCCCCTGTTCTCAAGGAACTCACAGTTTAATGGGAAAGATAGCATGTACACAGCTATATACAGAGTATACATATATATATATATATATATGTGTGTGTGTGTGTGTGTGTGTGTGTGTGTATGTTTATGTGTATGTGTATCTATCTATACATGTATGCATTTATGTATGCATAGAATATATATAATATACATATATAGATATTAGTAGAAAATAATTTCAGAGGGAAGACATTAAGATTAAAGAGGATTTAAGGGTTTTTTTTTATAAAATGCAAGACTTTACCTGCTAAGACTTGAAGGAAGTCAAGAAAGCTAGGAGGGAGAGATGAAAAGGAAGAGAATTCCAGAGAGACAGCCAGTGAAAATGTCCAGGCAGGAGATGGAGGCTTTTGGAGGACTGTGTCACTAAATTATAGTTCATGGTGGAGCTAAGAGAAATAGAAAAAATAGTAAGGTACCAGCTTATGGAAGTCTTTGAAAGCCAAATGAAGATTTTTATACTTCATCCTGGAATCAGTAGCATGGGAGTTTACTGAATTGGAGTGAATGTACTCAGATTTATACTTTAGGAGGATAAATTTGACAGTTGATTAGACAGTTGATACATACATATACATAGACATCAAGTGGATTACCTCTGGAGGATCCAGGGAGGATTATAGAAATACTAAAGAACTGATAAATCTGACAAAAATCTTATTTCAATTAAATAGTCTTTAAACATATATATTAGTTTAAATGATGAATCCCTGACAGGTGTTATATATGGAAAACTATATGGGCATATGCATAGTAGACAAACTCTCTATATAGAGAGAGATATAGAAAAATATATAGTCAGATATCTCCATATATCTGTCTATATCTATCAAAGAGATGCTGTAAAGGTAGACACAATCAGATTTTGCAACTGCTTGAATATGGGAAGGGAGATCAGTAAGAGTGAATGAAAAGTGGAGAATGAATCCTAGTTTTGAGTCTAGGTGATTGGAAGTATGATGCTACTCTTTACAATATGAGCACAATTAGAAAGAAGGGTTAAATGAAATCTCATTTTATTCAAACAATATGACTTGGAGGGAGTTCTGGTGTCTGTGTTTTCCTTATTTCATTATATTCTCTTTTCTTCCATTTGTACCTAGGGACATCTTGATTTGTCAGGTCATCCTGAAATCCACAAGAGATCTTGGACACAGAGAACAATATGGGTCTTGGAAATGATGACTTCATGTCACAAGGTCAGTGACAGCTGCTTCTTTTACAATATTCTGTGAATCTCTCTTTTCTCTCTGATGTGTCTATGCCAGATTTCACAGAATCATGATACCTGATAAAAATAGTACAGAAATTGGTAAATAAAAATAAATATACAAGTACAAAAGTATATGTCTCTGACACAGCATCTTAAGCATTTGTGGGAAGTCAGGAGCTTCTATATAAAATCAATGCTTATTTTGATAGTCAAAATAATTTTATTTTTATGTGAAACAAAGGTATGCATTTTTTGGAACTCCTATGACACTGATTTATCTGTCTTATTTTTGTGAGAACTTGAATCCTATTTTATCAATAAAATCAATAAAAATGTATTGGGTGACTACTATACATATGTTCACATGGTATTCCATATATAGCATCTGGTAGGAATTCACTAATTAAAATAATATATGTGCTGACTGATTTCAACTGCAATAAACTTTTGGTCAGATTAATCAGTTATTCTATATTTCTGTGTTCTTCCACAAATCCTCCAGAGATGATTCACTTGATGTATGCTAAAACTTTTATCAATATTAGTTTACACTTTTAGGGTACTATTTATTTATTACATTCATCACACCATACTTGGATCATGTAACTTGTCCATTTCTTTAATTATTCATCTCCTTAATTATATCCCTTGTATCACTTCTTGAGTATGTCATTTAAAATAATAATAATACAATTAGACTTTGATGCATACATGGTTATCCAATTCAGAGGCACTCATGTGGGAAATACTAGGTACCTTCTTCTGGGAGAGGACAATCTATGTTCCTCTACCACATGAGTAGAGCCTGACATTTCTATTGATTTCATAGTTAGAACAGACTACATTTTTAAAACTAATAGACTGGAACAGTCTCTCTCTCTAAATCTCTTAATCAGTCTCTCTTTTCTCTATAAATCTCAGTATCTCCATCTCTGTCTTTCTTTCTCTGTCTCTGTCTCTCTCCCTTGTTCTCTCCCTCCAGCTGTATCTAAAGTGGGTAAAGATCCTATTCATGCACAGGATAGGTGTCATGAACTAAACTGGGTTTTGGAATTGGAACTTGGTGGAACCATGATACATAAAAACTGAATTATGCTCTTAACCTAATGTCCTTCCCTTGCCCAGAGACTGAAGTGATGTATAGAGGAATTGTAACACCATATATTTCGGGGGGAGAGAAAGTATTTGCACATTTGTTATTATTATGCCTTTGAAGTAAATAGTCCTACATAAAAACTACTTAGATAGTTAAGTTATTAAGGATAATTGGAGTATAAGAGAGCTGGTGAAAGAAAGACCAGACACCTCACAAAACAGGTAAGGGAGATCCCTGAGTGAGGGGCAAATTATAACATATCTGGTTTTTAGTTAGTGGCTACCAGGATCATCATTTAAACAGTAAGTCAGACATTTATAAGAATCTTTAAAGAATAAGAGCAGAAAGTTTGAAGTGTCATACTCCTTTCAAATGAAATAAATGGTATTTGTAAAGTTGCTGATATATGTATATAATTCAATTCTTTTTCTTATGCTAGAATTTAGGCATTCTTTTTTTAAGAAATTTATTTTCTTACTACTAACTCATCTATGGCTATTTGTGAAACAGCAATGAATTAAGAAACACTTTTGAAATGTCACCCAGTTATTTATACATTACTTACTTTTTAAAAGAATATAAAACAAATTGTAGAGACACAAAGCAAAGGAAAACATTATACATTTATGGAATGACAAAAAAAAAGCTGCCCATCCAATAGTTCTTAAATCTCATAGAAATTCGCAACAAAAAAATGATATTTAAAGGGAGCATCTTAGATATTCTTTAATTGGAATCCAGATCATGTCAGAATTTAAAATTAAAGCAAGCATCTTGACTTATATTCAAAAGCAAATTTTAAAAATCTTTTTGGCATATTGAGCTCACTTGCAGCATACTGAACATGTGTTGTATAGTTAAATGAGTAATGCACATTTCCCACTACATTCCAAGTACTCTTTATGTCTGTAGCAAATAAGGATGTGGCAATCACCCAATCTGGAAAGCATTAAAAAAGAAGTGAATAAGATGGCCAAATCAATATTAAAAAAGAAAAGCTCACCACCTCCTGCTCAAATATCAATTGAAGGAAGTATTTAACTCCAGATGGATGCACATGGAAAGGCACAAATATAATACATAAGATTTAAGAATTTTAATTTTTTACCAAAAGTGATACATATATTTTTAAATTGAAGTAACAAATTGAACTTTGTTTTCCCCATTTGTTTCTCCTTCATTTCCTTTCCCCATCAACCTAATATTGCTCAACCATGGGAAAAATCATCAAGTTTTACTCTGTGGTGTAGTCATAGCGAATTTCATTATGATATTAAAAACACCATATCAAAATGTTTTCTTTTCAACAGATCTCATGACTTAAGATTGCACTGGTTTTCCAAGAATTGACTAACAAATCTCTGAAGTCACAATTAGCTGCTTAATTTGGGATAACTATTAAATAATATTATGTGAACCCCTTAGCTTAGTTGGCAAGAACATGGTGCTAATGAGACCAAGGTCATAACTTTAATCCCCACATAGACCAATTAACTTTGTTTCATTTCATAGATGTATACTATATAACCTGGTCTCAATCAAATCTGTGTTTTTATACCTTTAAAGAATTAGGTCAGAGAGTAAAGCTGAAAACACAAAACTACAATTATCATTAAAAAGATTACTCATGAAATTCAACAAATGACTGAATATATAACTTCTAGATGCCTCCCATATGTTAAATGGATAGGAGAAAAGGTAAATTGGGAAGATAACTAAAGAAATATACCTGGTAGTCCTTGCCATCATAGAATTTATAAGCTAACTGATAGTGGCCTACCTTTTTATTTACAAAAGAAATGAGTATCAATGAATTAATCAACTATTGTAAATTAAATAACTATTTTGTGCCATCTTTTACTTTAGAGATACAAATATTATAACAAAAAGTATTTCTGTGCTCAAGAAGCTTATTTTCCATTGTTAGAACTATTACAATCAGTCCTTTGAGCCTTTCAATGTTACCATCCAAATATTATTTTCTTCACTCCTAAGCTTATTAATAACCTCCAGTGTACTAAAAGTTTGGAGAATAAAGCATGAAGGATAATGGTGGGGATGTCTTCTAAATCAAAATAGTGAAACTAGTAGATATGTATCTTTGTATCAGTGTCCACCCAAGTTTTTTTGGAGAACTATACATGATTGCATTTAGCCTCTAGAATTCCCAGAGAAGGAACTTTCCATATCAATACAAACTGGAAGCTGATCTTGTTCAATGCATGAATGAGTTTGAGGATCATGTTCCTATCTTTCTGCCTAGTTAGGGGAACTGTTTCCACTTCAGTAATAGTTCTGGAGAGTAATCTGGAAGGTAGAGAGACTTTGAGACTTGCTCAGGGTAACATAGTCGATATTTGTCACAGAAAGGAATTGAAATCAGGTCTGCTTGACTCTGTGGTCAGCTCTGTATTCACTATAGCATGCTCTTATCCAGGAAATTAAGACCAAAAACTAGAACAACACTACATTTCATGGATTCATTCAATCTATTTAAAAGTAATTTAGGTAAATATTTCAGTATAAATGTTTTTTATCTTAGAAATCCTATAATCCTTTCTCTGAATTCCAATCTATAATATTCACTTCCATCTTCTGTTACTTAAAAAAAAATAAAGTTCTGTTAAAGCATGTACTTAGTAATTCCTCTCTGAGAAAGTTCTTTAATTGTTTTGCCCCAGCTACCTACAGGGCTACCACCTGTTTTCTCTGATTTTTTAAAACAAATCTTTATAAAATAGTTTGAGATTTGTGAATAACTTTACCATGTATTATTTCATTTGTTCTTCACAATAGCCTTGAACTATTTGTTGGTTTAACTACATTTTAAAGATGAGGAAACTGAAACATAGGATAGTTAAAGTGATTTGTTTGCCCAGGGGTTACACAGTTAATTATGTCTGAATTGATGCAGAATTTGAACTAAGATCTTCTTGATTACAAATCTGGCCCTAAAGCCATTATGTCACTTAGTTGCCCCTGATTTCAGTCCTTCTCTTTCTAAACTATCTACCACATGTACTATAGAATTAACAGAATTGAAACAGAATCTCAATTCATATATGGGGGGAAAATCCCTATTACAGCATACCTAATAGGTGGTTATCCAACTTTTGTTTGAAGACTTCTTAAGTGAGGTTAAATTCATGACATCCAAAGATAGCCCATTCCACTTTTCGATACTTTTCATTGTTAGGAAGCTTTTCATGACATCAAAACTAAAATCCTAAAACATGTTGTTCCCATGCTTAAAAGCCTTTTATGGTCCTCTATACTTATTAGGATAAAGTCCAAAGGACTCAGCCTTAAAGTCAAGGTGAGACATAATTTGTCCCGAAGCTACATTTGCAGGCATATCTCCAACTACACCTGAACTTTCTGCTATGAAAAAATCTTTTTATTTAATGTATTCAGAACATGATTTAAGTATCTCAATTTCCAACCTGTACTCACACAGCTGTATCTAAGAAGTCCTCTGTGTCTCTTCTCCTTTTACTACTAATTCTTTAAGAGTCAACTCAAAGTAAACTTCTGGGTCACACTATAGTGGTATCTCTTTTCCTATGAATTTCTATAAGAATTGTTATTTATGTGAATTATTTTACAATTCAATGTGTTGAGGTAATATTCCTTCTATTATTTTGGAATGCTTTTATTGAGTATTATTATTATCATTATCATTATCATCATCATCATCATTATTATTATTATTATTATTAAGTTTATCACAAGGTATACTTTACCTCTCCCTTTTTAAAATCTTTGAGAGCAGAGATCACGGATGATATTTCTTCTTATCTCCCACTTTGACTAGAATAACTCTTTGCCCTTAAAAAATACTCGAAAAATATTTAAGATTAATATTTAAATGATCAGGATGTTGCTTTAGTTCTTACCTTCCCTAATTTAAAAAGGGTTAAAACAAGCATTTAATATAAGCAGAATTCCTAGTTGTCAAAATTTCAGGTGACCCCAACACATCCTCATTATTTGTCTTTGAAATGTTTCCTTAGTTTACTTACTAGGTCCAACATTGATTCCATTTGCCTCTGTCTTAATGAGCTATACTTATGGATGTTCCTTAAAGATAGGTCTCTTTTTAAAAGCAGGATCTTCTCTATGCATGATGACTTTCTACTTTCTAGTTACTTTCTCCCACTTGTTCTTTTGTTCATTAAAAACTGGCAGTAGTTGAGTGGCCACACTTCTTGAGAACAGCTTTTCTCTCCAAATACCTGTAATTTGTTCAGTCTCATTCAAAATCTTATATTTGTATTTATTCTCTCATCTTTTCTCCTAGTTACATAGCTTTCAAGACATTGTTTCTTTTAAACATTCTTCTTACCGTTTTGAATTGGATATGGTGTTGCCATATGTGGAGCATTTTTTTTCACTTCTGTAACACCTTGTCATACACCCCCACAACTTAACTATTCCAGAGCATAAAACACTGTGAATTCCAACATCTTTTATTATGTGACTTTTCTTTCCTTCTGACTGTTCATTCATCTCTGTTAACTTTCTTCCATTTCTGGATAGAAGCTCTATGCTGTTGACTTCTTTGGGACTTTTTTCCCTCAACTACATTTGTCAAATACTATACTAAATCTACAGGAGAGTTGTCTCTGAATATTCAAAGGAATGTCACAAGGAAGAATTAGATTAGTTTTATTTAACTCCAGATTTCAGAACTTAAAACAATAGATAAGAGTTGTAAAGAGGTTTTATATAAAGAGAATTTTCCTTAATTAGAGCTATTCAAAATGATAAAGATCTAAAGAAAAGAAACTATGTTTCCCCATGGTGAACATCCACCCTCAGAACTACATTAATCAATTGTCAAATATAGAGTGGAATGATTTTTGTTCAGCGATGAGTTGAACTAGAAATTCTTTGCTATCACTTTTAACTCCGAGGTTCTGTGATTATATGGATGTATGTATGTTCATTCTTAGAATTTTTTTAATCATTAAAATAATTTTTATACTTGATGGACTTTAAAAAAAAGTGTGGCATTGTATCATTTTGTACCATCAGTTCCTTATTGGTTTTATCCTATAACACATAGTATTCAAATTGCTTTAGATTTAAGCTTTACCAGTCTTTTGACTTTAGAGAAGGTGTTGGAAGCCTTTTCCAGTACAAAAAGAAAGTTTTGTTGTTCCCTCTAATACCCAACTCTATTCCACATTTTAAAATAATTTGTACCAGTCTAAGCAAGCTGTTTAAAAAAAAGATTTGTTTCATATCAAAACAAAGTGAAAGGATTTGATCAAAATATCATCTCCAGAATTAAAGCTACTTTACTGTTAACCTCCACCTTACAATTCTACAATGTTATTAATATTATAAAATAATTGATATTATATATACATATAATTGTACCTATTATGTTATTTTTTAGAGTAAAGGGAAAAACACAAATTTCAGTCATCTTGATTTCCTACAGACATTCCTCCTATGACCTAAAATATCACTTTTTTTCATATTTCAGGGTGTTTTTAAATTCCAAATTTTCTACATACTGTTCTCTGTTGGAAGACACAATCTACATAAGTTTTTATTTTATTCCATTTAATGTTATACAGTTAGTTCCCAAGTTTCTGTTAGAGGAAAGAGAGATAACAGATTAAGGAAAACTGTAAAGAAACTAAAATCAAAAATAATAATTTCACAATTAGAAGGGAATTCAAGTACCATCTTGGCCAACAAGTATTTGAAAAATATTTCCTTCTATAGTACTCTGGCCTGAACAAGTCTTTGCTTTATAAAATCCAATACCTGAGACTCACTGTTTTCTGAGGCATCCCATTCTTCTTTTGGAGAATTCAAATGTTATATTTTTCAAGGGGGATGGAGTGATAATATCAACTAAAAAGATCAGGGAAGACCATCTGAAGAAATTGGCACTTGAGAAAAGTATTGGAGGAAACTAAAATTTGTCATAAGGAGAAATGAGAAAAAAATAATTTCAGCAGGCAGAATGGGAAGAGGAACCAAAGCAAAGGCATAAAGATAAGATCTGAAGTGTAATGTATGAAGAGCAAGACCAATTGTCCTAAGATGACAAAGTATATGAAAATTGTCAAAACAAGAAGGAGACGGACTTTAGAGCATTAGAGGACAAGCAGAATACTTTCTATTTTATCATTAAAATTTTGTGAGCCACTGCATCTTATTGTCTAGGGGATTTATAAAGAAAGACTTTATTGGAGGAAAATCATTTGGAAGCTACATGAAGTGAGTAAGAGAGATAAAAGCAAGGAAACAAATTCTCATGACAAAGACTCTGGACCTTTCATTATATTTTCTGCCCTCTTTTAGGAGGTTAAAGTTTATAAATGATCTCCCTATAATGAAGTCTGCCCAAATTAAACATTTTATTCAAAATGTGTATCTGTAGAACTTAGTATAGTGCTTGACTCATAGCAAATAATTAATGAATGTTTTTCCCCTTCTTTCCTTCCTTCCTTATTTCCTTTGTTCCCCCCCCCCCCACCTTCCTCTAACAGATTTCTGGGTTTAGTTTTCTTATCTTCTTGGGCTACTATCTTTTTTGTTCTTTTTGAATTGTTTAATCCACTCATATCTAAACTAATGGGTACTAAACTCCATTATTTTTAAATGGATTTTTAATTCTTTTGTTCCTATGATTAGTTTTGCTTACACTACTTTGATACTAGTTTATTTTCATCTACTTTCCCCACTCTCATTTGCAAACTTATTCCATTGCAAGTTCTTTGAATGTACTTAAATTGGTCTATTTAGCTGGATAAGTAGCTATTACTATATTGCTTTTAATTCTTCTCTTCCATATTTTATTTTAAAACTTAATTTAAAATCTTCCCTCCTTGATAAACTTTGACAAGAAGTTTTCCTTTGCTTTGTCATTATTTCTTTTCTTCTGTTCTATTCTGAATTATATTTTCTGATTCAAGGGTAATATCCTTCATAACTTTTCCCTTATTCTCTCTTGACCAAAATGAGAGCTGAAGTGGACTCATGAAATGCCAGATTCGCAATCATTTTTTTATCCAGTTTCCATATTGTTGTATCTAAACTTTGTCTTGCTATTATAAACATCAATTCATAAGGGAAGCAATTGTTGATGAATGTAGTAGTATGGTATGTAGTAAAAGTTTAATTCTAATAGCCTGAAATTTATTTCTTTGAGACTTGAAAAACAGTCCACTGATATTATGATCATTAGATCTTTATAACAACTCTCTGAGATAGACATTATGAATCCCAATCTTACAGAAGGGAATTTTATTATCAGTCAGAGCTAGAAGAAACATTATAGGATTTCTTTTCTTTTCTTGGTGAGGCAATTAGAGTTAAGTGACTTGTCCAGGGTCTCACAGCTACTGAATGTCAAAGTCTGAGGGCAGATCTGAACTCCGATTTTCCTGAGTTCAGCACAGTTGGTGTTCTGTTAACTGCATCACTTAGCCGCCCCAACATTAGAGGTTTTCAAGACAAGACCCTTCATCTTAGGTATGATGAGACTGAGAGAGGTTAAAAGACTCTCCATGAGTCACACAGCTAGTATCTTGTGCAGGATTTCCTGACTTCAAGTCTCTCTATTATGCTACTTAAATGAGTCTATATCCCAAGTAATAATAGTCATAATCACTACCTTTATTGTGAGCAGGTTGCAAAGCTATGTTGTCCTTTCTTTAATTTTTTATTTCTCTATATTGCTCTATACTATCTTCTCTTAGGAGTTCATATATGCTTTCTCTTTGTGCGAGATGTCCAAAAAAACTGCCATGTTTTCTTGGAGAAGGTGGCCTTTGAAATGTATAGTATTTTACTAAGCAAAAACTATTATAAAATTCCTGCAGACATATGCAATGGAAATATTGTTTATTTGGACCCTTTCTAATCTCCTTCTTAGGCAAGAACTTTCTTCTACTCCTTCTGTCTTAGTTCTAGACCTCCAATACTTTTATTTTATTCTTACAGACAAATCCAACTTTTTAAGAGATTGTAAGAATTTCACCACTAGTCATCTATGAATTAGAAAAAATACATTATTGGTTCCTCTCTGTCCTTTGCCTCCTTTCATTTCATTTATTCAATTCAACATTCTGTTCCCTCCATAAAAGGTGTTGATTCATTAATAGTTCATCAAGAGATTAAGCAACACAATAATGATCTAGATCTATCACCTTTTTGCACTTTTATGTCTTAGTTCTCCTTAAAGTTTCATTCCTTTTCATGCCCTTTTTAATCCTTTGATGGTCCATCTGTTCTTTTAATCATTAGATTAAATTTTCTCTTAAAAACAAGAAAAGAAACCATAACAAATTAGAGGGCAAGTAAGTGACACAAGCCCAGATAAGTGGCACAATAGAGAGAATACCTTGAGTCAAGAAGTCTCATATTTCTGAGTTCAAATCTGGACTCAGGCTACATGCCCCTGAGCAAGACACTTAACTATATTTGTCTCAGTTTCCTTATCTGTAAAATGTCTTACAGAATAAAATGACAAATCACTCCAGTATCTTTGCAAAGATAATCTAAAATGGGGTCAGAAAAAATTGGATAGGGGTGGCTAGGTGACATAGTGGATAAAGCACTGGCCCTGGAGTCAGGAGTACCTGGGTTCAAATCCAGTCTCAGACACTTAATAATTACCTAGCTGTGTGGCCTTGGGCAAGCCACTTAACCCCTTTTGCCTTGCAAAAACCTAAAAAAAAAAAAAAAGAATTGAATATAAGTCAAATGATTGAGCACCAAAGAAGCATTAGAGAATCTGTTCACTGATAATCATTTCTTTACATTTGTACATATTTACCTTCCTTGAACCTGGGAGAAAATGAAGGGACAAATAAAAGATGATAGAGTGAAAATAACTAAGGCCAAAGAGAATGCAGAGTTACTCCATATTTTTTTTCATTTTCTCTACAAATTTTTACTAAAAATAATCTAGCAAAATTAAGGAATTGATAGATATAATAATGAAAGACATAATCTCCCTTAATGACTTCAAGTTACCAATACCAGAAGAACTACATGATGAGATACTTAAAGAATTGGAAGTTATGATAAATAAATCACTGTCACTGATATATGAAAGTTCATGGAGGAAAAAAAGAAATTAGAAGGGCATAAATTGCCCAGTCATTCAAAAAAATGTAAAAAGAATAGAATTTAAATGAGTTTGACTTGAATTCCTCAGAAAATTCCAGAACAGATCAATAAAAAGATCACTGGAAACATTATAGAACAGTTATTATAAGTTTAATCAATAACATTAGTTTAATATTAACAGTTAATTAATAATTAGTTTAATATTAGTTTAATATTAAGATTAATATTAATCAAGTTTAATCAATCATATTAGTTTAATCAAGAACAAATCATGCTATACTAAGATCATTCTTTTTTGACAGAATTGTTAAATTGATAGATAAGAATATCATTAATACAAAGTTTATTTAGATTTTAATAAAGATTTTTCACAAAACTTCTTGCTTTTATGCTTGAGAAAAATAGGAGATTTGGGAAAATGATGACACAATCATATTCAGTATCTAAATGATGGACTTTTTCAAAGTGGATCAATGAATACTGTCAAAATTGGAAGGAAAGAAGAAAACTGGGAAACCATCTTCACAACTAGGAGCTCTGATAAAGGTCTCATTTCTAAAATATATAGAGAATTTCATCAAATTTATAAGGTTGTAAGTCAATCCCCAACTGATAAATGGTCAAAGGATATAGTTTTCAAATGAAGAAATTAAAGCTATGTAAAATTATATGAAAAAAATGTTTCAAATCATTATTAATTGGAGTGATGCAAATTAAAACAACTCTGAAGTAAACCTCACATCTATCAGATTGGCTAAGATGAGAAAAACGGAAAATGTTCAGTGCTGGAGGTTGTGGGAGGATTGGGACATTAATGCTTGGTGGAGTTTGAACTTATCCAACCATTCTGGAGAACAATATGGAACTATGCTAAAAGAACAGTAAAAATGTTCATACCTTATGACCCAGCAAGTCCAATTCTAGGCTTATATCCAGAAGAGATCTTAAAAAATGAAAGTCGGGGTTCCTAGATGGTGCAGTGGATAGAGCATGGCCCTGGAGTCAGGAGTACCTGAGTTCAAATCCAACCTCAGACACTTAATTACCTAGCTATGTGGCCTTGGGCAACTTAACCTTATTGCCTTGCAAAAACCTAAAAAAAAAAAAATGGGAAAAGTCCCACATGTTCCAAAATATCATAGCAGCTCTTTTTGTAGTTGCAGAGAATTGGAAATTGAGGGGATGCCCATCAATTGGAGAATGGTTAAACAAGTTATGGGACATAAATATTATGGAATATTTTTGTTTCATAAGAACTGATGCTGAGTGAAGGGAGCAGAACCAAAAGAACAATGTACACATAAACAACATTGTGAAATGATCAGCCTTGATGGATGCAGCTCCTCTCAGCAATTCAGAGAGCTAGGCTAACCCTATTAGACAAGCTATGGACAATGCTATCCCCATTCAGAGGAAGAAGGACAAAACAAAACAAGATCCTTTAGAATCTGATGAACACTATATTCACTTAAAAAAATCTCATATGTATTTCTTTCCCTTAATCCTAATTCCTCATACCAAAAATGACTAATTTGTAAATATGTTTAACCCAAATGTCTATGTAAAATATTCACCTGAGTGTTTACCACTGAGGGGAAAGGAGTGCAAAGGGAGGGTGGAAGGAAATTTTGTAACTTAAAAATATGCATAGGCATATGGATGAATGTTGAAAAACTTTCATAACATATATTTGGAAAAATAAAATATCAATAAAAAAGTAGACCAATGAACTCATGGGATGGTATCCTGATTTGTGTGATAATGGGATTTAAGTGAGGTAGATTTGAACAGTCTCTAGTCTTACTCTTTCATCTAGAAACATTTTAGTCCATTGGCAAGAGAAAAGTCAAGACGACTGTCAATGCCCCAGAATATAGTTGATGATCTTAGCATCTTAAATGTCTAACCAAGTTCTAAGTGATGCACCACTGCCTGCTTCAGTTGCCTTCTTGGCCATTAAAATGAATTATTCTTATCTACACATTCCATCATTCTTGAGGTAGACATTCCTTTAATCACCAACAGGTTTAAAATCTGTCAATTATCCTCAACCTGATTTAGTCTATCTACCAAGACAATTTTATTAAGGTATGGTCACTGTGCATTTTACAACTTTTTGGAGCCACAAGTTAGAGTTCAGTGTCAGAAGAATAACAAGATGAGTGGGATAGTCCCTTTAAAGAGTTAATATTCCTAGTGAAGTCCTCTCAGGATTAAAAATCATTAAAAAAAAGACAGACTATTACTCTTAGACTATTCTTAGAAGAAAGAGGGAGAGAGACCTTGCATTCCAAGCCAGGCACCCTCCAGATTCTTCTGGGGGTAGGGAAATAATGACCTATTTCCAGAGAGACCTTGCATTTTTAGTTAGTAACCTATTTGATGATAAAATTATCTTAATTGGGAGAACAGTAGACTTGTTCCCATGAGAAAAACCTTGCAGTCCAATGAAGCTCATAAGACTCCTCTTTTTTGATGATAAGCAGACTATACTTCAATGAGATAGCTATAATCCTGAAGGTTATTTTCACCATCTGGATGGTAAGGCAATATTTTATGAAAACCTTTTGTTCTTTTCTTTGTTGCTGGAGTAGATTTTCACAAGTAGAATATAACACTGAAGACTAACCAATGAGTCAACAGAGAAGAACAATAGGAAGGAGGAAGGGATCACATTAGGCCATATAATCTTGCTTGACTGTCAATTTGGGTCAGCTTCTTGATCTTCACTACCTTTGTGAGACTTGGAGTGTACCCTTTTCTTGAGAAAAGTCAAAATAAACTTTCTTTTTTCTTCAGAGGAGTCTCTATATTTTTTAAGTGGATTTTTATCCCACACAAAAGGTATCAACAAATCAGAAAAGGGCTCAGCAAATCCTCCTTGAACACCACATATTCCCCAATGAAAGAGTTCTTACTAGAAATATGACAAGAGAGTTTTACGAACAAGTACCCCAAAGAGATAGTTTATCATTTTTAATTAATTTTTTAATCTGAATTTCAGTGAAAAAATAGAACATTTCTGTGCAAACAGTGGATCACACAAAGAACATTTCTCTGTGATTTTGTGAATTTCTCTTTCATTCCATTTGCTTTTTTAACTGAAAACTATTGATTCTACTTCCAATTCTTTCCTCTATAATTTTATGTAATTTTAAAAATTCTTGGTTTTTTCTAGAAATTCAAGTTGTCCTACTAGAAAGCTTCCTCTCCATTTTTTGTGTGTTTTGATAGAGTTGTTACAATTTTATAATTATTCACTACTTCTGGAGTATCTCTAGGTTATGGTTTTTTAAAGTAGCCATTTTTTTGGCATCTGGCCAAGATGGCGGAGAGAAGACAGACACAGTTCTAAAGTCTCCTGATCTTTCCCCATCAACCATATGAAATAAACCTCTTAACAGAAATCCGACCCACAAAACCCAGAAAGAAAAGCCAGGAGAAAGAACATCTACCTCAGGATTGGTCTCCTGCAGCAGCATTGGATAAATTTGGGTGGGTGAGTCTGGGCTCAGAGGGCGAATCAGCCCCAATCATCCAGATTAGTAACTGAATTGAAGCCAGGAGTCTGAGGGCCCGAAAGCTGCTGGATCAGCTGTGGGTCTAGATGGGAGGGGACTGAGTAAACTAGGGAGCAGAGGAACTAGTGTTGGTGCTGTCCCTCTGGAGCTTACCTACAGGGCTGGGGGGAAAGTTCCAGTGCAGGAATGCTGTTGACACCATCCTTGGGCTCCTCTGGTCTGAGGAACTCAGAGTCCACACCTCCAATGCAGTTCAGGCCTCTTCCAGGGACAAACAATTGCAGACTACTTCTGCCTCAGGCACAGGTGTGTGAGCAGAAGAACCAGCCAGCTGACAATAGAGAGAAATGACCTCAGGCCAGGGTAAAGAGCACCACTGATTGAAGGCAAAAGAATTCAATAGCTCCAACTCCTCCCTTCAAGCAAAGGGAGAAGGCCTCAATCAAGGTCACAGACACTCCAGAGAAAGCAACCAGCACCTCCTACTGGCCAGCCAGAGAAATTGCATTCAGGGAGTAAAGCCTTTAGTGATCCCAAGCCCCTATGAACAAGACCCTCGCCAACTCAAGGTCTTAGCAAAATGAAGAAGGGTCAGCGGAAAGGTGGATCCATAAAAAAATTATTGGAAGGGAAAGACCATGACTCAAAGAGACCTAGAACCTCTCAGGAGAGTACGATCTGGTCTTCAACACAGAAAGACTTCCTTGAAGAAATAAGGAAGGAGCTTAAAAATCAGCTAGAAAATTTGGGAGAGACAAAACCTTGCAATAAGAAAACAAATCCTTAGAAAATACAATTGGACAAATACAAAAGGAGAATAAATCTCTCAGATCCTCAATTGGACAAATACAAAATGAGAATAAATCTCTCACATCATCAATTAGACAAATACAAAATGAGAATAATTCTCTCAGATCCTCAATTGGGCAAATGCAAAAAGAGAATAATGCTCTCAAAACCTCAACTGGTCAAATGGAAAGTTCTTTCAAAAATAGAATGGACCAATTGGAAAAGGAGCTGCAAAAGGTTAATGAAGAAAACTACTCCCTACAAAAAAAATGGAGTCCACAGAAACTAATGACTCCATGTGACAGCAAGAGCCAGTTAAACAAAATAAAAAAATTGAAAAAAATGGAAGAAAATGTAAAATACCTCATCAACAAAACCACTGACCTTGAGAATAGATCGAGGAGGGGCAATCTGAGAATTATTGGACTTCCTGAAAACATTGAAGAGAGGAAAAAAAACCTGGACTTAATATTACAGGATCTAGTGATGGAAAACTACCCTGATATCATGGAACAAGAGGCAAAGTAGTTATTGAATGAACAGTTCTAAAGTCTCCTTCAGAAAGATCCCCTTCAGAAAAAATCCTAAAATGAAAACACCAAGGAATGTTGTGGCCAACCTGCAGAACTATCAGAGAAAAGAGAAAATCCTGCAAGCAAGCAGAAAGAAACAATTTAAATATCAAGGAGCCACAGCAAGGAACATGCAGGACCTGGCTGCATCAACATTAAGGGATGGAAGGGCCTAGAACGAGATATTTCGAAGAGCAGGGGAGCTTGGAATGCAGCCAAGCATCCACTACCCCGCAAAGCTAAGCCTTCTCTTCCAGGGAAAAAGAGGGACTTTTAATGAAATGGAAGAATTCCAAAAGTTCCTGTTGAAAAGACCAGAGCTAAATAGAAAATTTGGACATCAAACAGGAGGCTCAAGACACACATGAAAAGGTTAAAAAAAAAAGAGGAGTGGTACAAAGAAAAAACTGCTATCCAATAGGTTGAAAGTGGCTATATCCTAGCATGGGGGAAAAAGATTCTCATAAATCTTGAGAATTTTAACTCTAACAGAGAGAATATACCTAGCCAGAAATGATGGACAGTCATGACCTATCCATGACACTGCTGTCCAATGGTATGTAACTGGCTGTAACCCCACTTGGGAGAAAGACTCTAATAACTCTCAAGAATTTTAACTCCATTAGATAGAATGTACTTAGCTAGAAGTGACAGATACTCAGAATTTTCTATGACTCAGGTAGAATGATCTAAAAAACACTACCTTCTTTAAAAGGGGGACAGGAAAGAGATGGGAGGAGGGAGGGGATTGAATAGGGTAAATCTCATTACACTAAGAGATACAAAATGCCTATGGTAATAGAGGGGAAGAAGGGAGCAGATAAGAAACAACTGAATCTTCTTCTCACCAGACTTCACTTAACATCAACCTACACTCAGTTAACTTATAAAACATTTAAACTTTCAAGTATTAAAAGGGGAAAAGGGGAGGGGGGATGGAGACAGGGAAGGGGAGTGGGGAAAAAGGGGGAACTAACAAAAGAAAGGGAAGGGAAAAGAGAAAAAGGGAAAGGGGAAAGAAAGCAGAGGGGGTGATATAGGAGGGCAAACACACACTGAAGGGGGTGGAGGGGGTGATATAGGAGGGCAAACAAACACTGAAGGGGGTGGAGGGGGTGATATAGGAGGGCAAACACACTGAAAGGGGTGCTATTCAGAAACAAAATACTAGGGAATATGGATAAAAGGGGAAAGGGGGGAAATACAAACAGAGGGAAGATAGCATGGAGGGCAATAAAGAATTAATAATCATAACTTTGAATGTGAATGGGATGAACTCTCCCTTAAAATGTAAGCAAATAGCAGAGTGGATTAAAAACCAAAATCCTACAATATGCTGCTTAAAAGAAATTCATTGAAAGCAGAGAGATACATATAGAGAAAAGGTAAAAGGTTGGAGCAAAATATATTTTGCTTCAGCTGAAGAAAAAAAAAGCAAGGGTATCAACCCTTATCTCAGACAAAGCAGCAGCAAAAGTAGATAGCGTTGAAAGACATAAGGAAGGAAACTTTATCCTCCTACAAGGTACCATCGACTATAAAGTCATTTCAATACTGAATATATATGCACCCAGTGGGACAGCACCAAAATACTTAGAGGAGAAGCTGAAGGAACTACAGGAAGACATAGACAGCAAAACTCTACTAGTGGGAGACTTCAAACTCCCACTCTCAGATCTAGATAAATCAAATCATAAAATAAACTAGAAAGAAGTTAAGGAGGTAAATAGATTGTTAGAAAAATTAGATATGGTAGAATTATGGAGGAAACTGAATGGGCATAGAACAGAATATACCTTTTTTTCTGTAGTACATGGAACTTATACAAAAATTGACCATGTTCTAGGACATAAAAACCTAATGATCAACTGTAGAAAGGCAGAAATAGTGAATACATCTTTCTTAGATCACAATGCAAGTAAAGTCAAATGCAACACTGGGCCAAGGAGATATAGACCCAGAACAAATTGGAAACTGAATAACCTCATTTTAAAAAATGAGTGGACCAAAAAACAAATTATAGAAAGAATTAACTATTTTATCCTAGATAATGATAATAATGAAACAACATACCAAAACCTATGGGATTCGTTCAAAGCAACTCTCAGGGGATATATTATACCTCTAAATGCTTACATGAATAAATTGGAGAAAGAGGAAATCAATTAACTAAACATGCATCTAAAAAAATTAGAGAAAGAACAAATCAAAATCCCCATTTATATACCAAATTGGAAATACTAAAAATTAAAAGGGAAATTAAAAAAATAGAAAGCAAAAAACTATTGAAGTAATAAATAAAACCAAAAGTTGGTGTTATGAAAAAAACAATAGAATTGATAAACCTCTGGTCAATTTGATTTAAAAAAAAGAAAGAAAGAAGAAAACCAAATTGCTAGTATCATAAATGGAAAGGGTGAACTCACCACCAATGAGGAGGAAATTAAAGTAATAATTCAAAATTATTTTTCCCAATTCTGTGCCAATAAATTTGATAATCTAAGTGAAATGGATGAATATTTTCAAAAATATAAGTTGCCCAGGTTAAATGAAGAAGAGATTAAATAACTAAACAACCCTATCTCAGAAAAGTAAATACAACAAGCCATCATTGAACTTCCTAAAAGAAATCTCCAGGGCCTGATGGATTCCCAAGTGAATTCTACCAAACATTTAAGGAACAATTGGTTCCAATTCTATATAAACTCTTTGGAAAAATAGGGAAAGATGGAACTCTGCCTAACTCTTTCTATGAAACCAATATGGTGCTGTTACATAAACCAGGATGAGTTAAAACAGAGAAAGAAAATTATAGACCTATTTCCCTGATGAATAGAGATGCAAAAATCTTAAATAAAATCTTAGTAAAATGATTAGAACAAGTTATCACCAGGATAATACATTATGATCAAGTAGGATTTATTCCAGGCATGCAGGGTTGGTTCTATATTAGGATAACTGATAGTATACTCAATTATATCAAGAACAAACCTATCAGAAATCATATGATCATATCAATAGATGCTGAAAAAGCTTTTGACAAAATACAGCATCCATTCCTATTAAAAACACTAGAGAGTGTAGGAATAAATGGACTGTTCCTTAAAATAATTAGCAGTATCTATCTGAAACCATCAACAAGCATTATATTCAATGGGGAGAGGCTAGAGGCATTCCCAAATAGATCAGGGGTGAAACAAGGGTGCCCATTATCACCACTACTATTCAATATTGTATTAGAAATGTTAGCATCAGCAATTAGAGAAGAAAAATAAATTGAAGGAATTAGAATTGGGAAGGAAGAGACAAAACTCTCACTCTTTGCAGATGACATGATGGTCTACCTAGAGAATCCCAAGAAATCATCCAAAAAACTACTGGAAACAATTAGCAATTTTAGCAAAGTTGCAGGTTATAAAATAAAGCCTCATAAATCCTCAACTTTTCTATATAAGTCTAGCAAGATACAGCAGGAAGAGCTAGAAAGACAAATCCCATTCAAAGTAACCTCAGACAATATAAAATACTTGGGAGCCTACTTGCCAAGACAGACTCAGAATCTTTTCGAAAGCAATTATAAAACACTTCTCACACAAATTAAATCAGATTTAAATAACTGGGCAAATATCAACTGCTCATGGATAGGTAGAGCTAATATAATAAAAATGACAATTCTACCAAAACAAAACTATCTGTTTAGTACCCTACCAATCAAAATTCCAAAAAATTACTTTAATGAGTTAGAAAAAATTGTAAGTAAATTCATATGGAGAAATAAAAAGTCAAGAATTGTCAGGAGCTTAATGAAAAAAAGGTGCAAAAGGAGGTGGCTTAGCCCTACCTGATCTAGAATTATGTTATAAAGCATCAGTCATCAAAACTGTTTGTTTGGTGTTGGCAAAGAAATAGAGTGGTGGACCAATGGAATAGACTAGGTGTAAAAGCAGGAGATGATTATAGTAATCTGCTGTTTCATAAACCCAGAGTCCAGGTTCTAGGATAAAAACTCCCTCTTTAATAAAAACTGCTGGAATAATTGGAAGTTAGTATGGAAGAAAGTTAGATTAGACCAACACCTCACACCCTTTACCAAGATAAGATCCAAATGGTTACAGGACTTAGACATAAAAAAAATACTATAAGCAAATTAGAAGATCAGGGACCAGTATATCTGTCAGATCTATGGAAAGCAGAGCAGTTTATGACTAAAGAAGAGCTGGAGAACATCACCAAAAACCAATTAGATGATTTCAATTACATTAAATTAAAAAGCTTTTGCACAGATAAAACCACTGTAACCAAAATCAAAAGAAATGTAGTAAATTGGGAAAAAATCTTTACAACTAATGATTCTGACAAAGGACTCATTTCTAAAATATACAGAGAACTGAGTCATATTTTTAATGCAAAAATCCATTCCCCAATTGACAAATGGTCAAAGGATATGCAAAGGCAATTTACAGATGAGAGGATCAAAGCAATCCATAGTTATATGAAAAATTGCTCTAAATCATTAATTATTAGAGAAATGCAAATTAAAGCTTCTCTGAGGTACCACCTCACACCTCTCAGATTGGCCAATATGACCAGAAAGGGTAATGATTTATTTATACAAAACTTATTTAATTTAATTGAAGTTATTTAATACTTCAGGTTGCTCTCCATCTCTTGCTTATTCATAAAGTGTTTGCTTCCCCATAAATATGGCAAGTAATATGATCCATGTTCTTCAATATTTTTGGTAATATCATTATATCTAGTACATACATCAATTTTAAAATTAAATTAGTAGAGGTGGCTAGGTGGCGTAATGGATAAAGCACCGGCCCTGGAGTCAGGAGTACCTGGGTTCAAATCCGGTCTCAGACACTTAATAATTACCTAGCTGTGTGGCTTTGGCCAAGCCACTTAACCCCATTTGCCTTGCAAAAAAAAACAAAAAAAATTATCTTAGTAAATGATGTAAGATATTGTGGTTTGCCAATTTGCTGTCATATTGCTTTCTAGTTTTCCCAACAATTTTTATCAAAAAAAGATGTCTTAAGTTAAAAATTTTAAATCAGTAAACTTGAGAAGTACAAGGTTGCTATTTTTTTGCTGCTATAAATTGTAGATCTACTTTGTCTCTAAATACTCTCATCAAATTAATGAATTTGGTATACAACTAAAACATTTTTAAAAATTTCCAAAAATAATATATCAAAATCCTGAAAACTTGAGAAGGTTTGTTTTATGCAAGCTAATGGGGTACTTGCCCAAGATCACGCAGCTAGGTAATTATTAAGTCTCTGAGACCACATTTGAACTCAGGTCCTCCTGACTCCAGGGCCAGTGCTCTATCCATGGTGAAACTAGTTGCCCCTAAAATCCTAAAAATTAAAGGAAAAAATGTCTTTTAAGCTTTCTTAAAATTAATAAAACAATTAGCCTTTCTGATTTTATACCAAATTGTTTCTTTCAAAAGTTAAAGAAGAGGGGCTGGCTAGGTGGTGTAGTGGATAAAGCACCGGCCCTGGAGTCAGGAGTACCTGCGTTCAAATCTCGTCTCTGACACTTAATAATTACCTAGCTGTGTGGCCTTGGGCAAGCCACTTAACCTGTTTGCCTTGCAAAACTTAAAAAAAAAGTTAAAGAAGAGAACTCAAAACAATTAAAGAGCAACTAATATAAATTATTACAGATCACTTTGCCAGTTTATATACTAACAATACTGATAACAGAGGAAAAGGGGAATGAGATACCTAAATGAAAAAAGAGAAATAATTCAATTTAGAAAATAAGAAATAAACTAAATAACCAATCAAAAAATTAAATTGAATAAGTCATGAATGAATTTCCCCAAGAAAAATCTCTAGGATTAGATAGAAATACTTAAAAGAGAATTTTGTCAAGCTTTATTTTTAGGTTTTTTGCAAGGTAAATGGGGTAAGTGGCTTGCCCAAGGCCACACATATCTAGGTAATTATTAAGTGTCTGAGACTGGATTTGTACTCCTGACTCCAGGGCGGGTGCTTTATCCACTGTGCCACCTAGCCTCCCCAATTTGTCAAGCTTTTAAAGAGCAATTGATTCTAGTATAACATAGGCTAAAATTCTAAAATGAATATTTTTCCAATTTTTTCTGTAACATAAACATGACATATATAAAAAATGAAAAAAGAAAGGAGATAATAACTAACAATATCTCTAATGAATAACAAAACAAATGTTTTAAATTACTTACTATTAGAGGATATAAAAATATTATACCTTTAATAATGTTGGTTTATATCAATAATGTAAGGTTTATTCAAGATTAAGATATAAATATAACAAACCATGTTATTATTGTAAATATAACTGTATGCATATATATTTTATCATATATTATATGAATGGATGCTTTTTTAAAGTATGATTTTGTTTCCATTCTATCCTCATCACTCTCATTTATTCTATTCCCTATCTCCTTTCATCCTGACCCTGTCCAAAAGTGTGTTGTATCTGAGTACTCTCTCCCACAATCTTCTCTCTCTTCTATCACCTATTCCCTCCCCCCCATCCCCCTTATCCCATCCCTTTCTTCTCATTTTTCTCTAGGGTAGGATAGATTTCTATACCCTATTAAGTGTGTATGTTACTTCCTCTCTGAGCCATTTCTGATGAGAATGAAGGCTCACTCATTCCCCCTTGCCTTCTCCCATTCCACTCCATTGAAAAAGCTTTTTCTTGACTCTTTTATGAAATTTCTTAGCTCTTTCTTCCTCTCCTGTCTCTTCCTCCCAGTACTTCCCTTTATCACCCATTGACTCCAACTTTTTACTATATTATACCATTATATTCTGCTCCTTCCTGTGTCCTGTCTATATATGCTCCTTCTTACAGCTCTTATAAATGAGAAAGGTCATATGAGTTATCAATATCGTCTTCCCATGCAACATTACAAACAGTTGAATATAATTAAGTTCCTCATAGTTAGTCCTTCTTGTCCAGCCCTTCTATGGTTCACCAGAGTCCTGTACTTGAAAATCAAATTTTATGTTCAGCTTTGGTTGCTTCAGTAGGAACATTTGAAAGTCCCCTGTTTAACTGAAAGTTCATCTTTTCCCCTGAAAGAGGATCTTCAGTTTTGCTGGGTAATTGATTCTCGGTTGTAAATCAAGATTTTTCCCTTCTGGAATAGCATATTCCAATCCCTATGAGCCCTTAATGTAGATGCTGCCAGATCCTATGTAATCCTGACTATGGAGCCTCAATAGCTGAATTGTTTGTTCCTGGCAGCTTTTAGAATTTTCTCTTTGATTTGGGAGTTTGGGAATTTGGGTATAATATTCCTGGGAGTTTTTCTTTTAGGACTCTCTTTTAAGAGGTGACCAATAAGTTCCTTAATTTCTATTTTACCCTAAGCTCCTAGGATCTCAGGGCAATTTTGCTGTATTATTTCTTGAAAAAATGAAGTCTAGGCTCTTTCCCTGGTTATTACTTTCAGGTAGCCCAATAATTTTTAAATTATTTATTCTGTATCTGTTTTTGAAGTCAGTTGTTTTTCCAATGAGATATTTTACATTTTCTTCTAATTTTTGGCATTTTGGGAAGAGTTTTATTTCTTCCTGATTTCTTACAAAGTCATCAGGTTCCTTTAGTTTCATTCTGCATTTGAAGGAGTTATTTTCTTCAGAGAGCTTTTACAGCTGGTCAGTTTTGCTTTTTTAAGATATTCTTCTCTTCATTTACCTTTTGTTTTGTTTTTTTTTCCATCTGATCTAAACTGGTTTTCAACAAATTATTTTCTTCAGTATTTTTTTGTATTTCTTTCACCAAGCCGCTAATTTGGTTTTCATGATTTTTCTGAATCATTCTCATCTCTTCCCCCAATTTTTCTTCCTCATCCCTTAATTGCTTTTCAAAGCCTTTTTTGAGCTCATCCATAGTCTGATCCCATTTTCTATTTCTCTTGGATGTTTTATATATGGAAGCTTCAATTTTGTCATCATCTGAATATGTGTTTTGATCTTCCATGTGACTAAAGTAATTTTCTATGGTCATATTCTTCTTTTTCTGTTATTTACTCATTTCCTCAGCCTGAGACTGATTTACAGCACTTCCAAGGCTTTGGGGTTTTATAGGGACACCCCACTGGGACCTTTATTCTTCCAAGGTTTTATGCTTTCTTGCCTGTGCTTTGATATGTAGATGACCATAGGCACTCTGCTCTGTCCTGGAGCTGTGAGGAGAATCCCTTATATCTTAGTACCTAAGGCCAAACGGCAATCTGGATCTGAGTGTGAGTAAACAGTAGAGTCCTGCCCCAGGGAGAGCAGTGAGCTTTCTGCCATCTCCCCTAACCCCCTTACCATTTGTGGTCTGTGTTCTGGAGGTGCAGGCTGCTTTCTCCTGATTCTTACAGCAGGTTCTGTGGCCAGTGCTCCTACTTCCACACTCATTCTGGTGTAGCAGAGTTCTCTCAAGGCCCCTTCAAACTGTTCCTGGTGATTCCTGGGCTGGGCTGAGCTGGGCTGAGGCCATAGCTTTTTTCCAACACCCTGTGTCCTGATGAAACATACCTTTCTGATGGAGCTTCTAAGTTATCTTGGACTGGGAAAATGTATCACTCAGTCTTTCTGTGGGTTCCACTCCTCTAAATTTTGGCTAGTGTCATAATTTGATGGCTTTTGGAGTTTTGGGGGGAAGAAGTTCCCGGGAATTGCTGCTTTAATGCTGCCATCTTGGCTCTGCCCCCTGCTTGAATAGATGCTTTTTAAAAAGTTATAAATTCCAAGATCAAATTCTGTTTTTTTTTCAAATTCCATGAACTCAGAAGTTGAAAAAATTTCTTATTATAGTAGAAAATATTTATCTAAATTCAATATCAAAAATAAAATGCAATAAAGAAAAGATGAGGTCTTTCAAATAAGATCAAGAGTTAGGCAAGTGCTCCTTATCAGCATTATTTTTTAAAATAGCATTAGAAATACTAACTAATCCAATAAGGTTTAAAAAAAAGAAATTATCAGAATAAGCACTGACAAAGGAGAAACAAAACTCTTTTTGTAGAATAAAAGATGGTATACTTAGAGAATCCTGTGAAATCAATTAAAATTAATTGAAATAATGTCTTCAGCAAAGTTCTAGGTCATAAAATAAGTTCACATAGATCATCAGTATTTCTATTTATAACTAAAAATTAAAAAAAAGAAAGGAGAGCTACAGAAATTCTACTCAAAATAATTAGAGAAAACAAAAGATTTTGAGAAGTAAATCTCCCAGATACTAAGACATTGTTAATGGAGCTGTGAACTCATCCATCCTTTCTTGAGAGCACTCTAGAACCATGCCCAAAGGGCAACAAAAGTGCGCATACCCTTTGATCCAGCAATATCACTACTGGGCCTATATATACCCTGAAGAGATGATGAAAAAGGGTTAAAACATCACTTGTTCAAAAATATTCATAGCAGCCCTGTTTGTGGTGGCAAAGAATTGGAAATCAAGTATATGTCCTTCAATTGGGGAATGGCTTAGCAAACTGTGATATATGTATGTCATGGAACACTATTGTTCTATTAGAAACCAGGAGGGATGGGATTTCAGGGAAGTCTGGACAGATTTCCATGAACTGATGCTGAGCAAGATGAGCAGAACCAGAAAAACATTGTACATCCTAACAGCAACATGGAGGTGATGATCAACCTTGATGGACTTGCTCATTCCATCAGTGCAACAATCAGGGATAATTGTGGGCTGTCTGCAATGGAGAATACCATTCATATCCAGAGAAAGAACTGAGAAGTTTGAACAAAGACCAAGGACTATTACCTTCAATTTAGGGGAAAAAACTGATATCTATTTGTCTAATTTGCTATTTCTTTTACTTAATGTTACTTCTTTAAGGATATGATTTTTTTCTCATCACCTTCAATTTGGATCAATGTATACCATGGAAACAATTCAGAGACTGGCAAATTACCTTCTATGAAGAGTGGGGGGGAAGGGAAATAAGATTAGGGGGAAAAATTTTAAAACACAAAATAAATAAAATCTTTAAAAAGAAAAAATAAAGATGACAAGTAAATGTAAAGTTCTGGGGGGGGGGGGGGAAGAACTATATCTCCCAGGATTCATATAGGAATTCTGACTCACTCTAACTAAAAGCGTATAAGCAGAAATAGACAGAGCTAAATAATACAGAGAAAAACAAGATGACATTTCCTAAAATAATTTATTCACCCACTGTGCCCTATCACTTGAAATATTACAGAAGCATTTTATAGATTTGAAAACAATAATATTTAAATTCACATAAAGAGCTAGAAATTCAGAAAATTGTAAAATTCAAAACCTTACAAAAATGATAGGTAGAACTTATGATTGTACATAATTAGAAAGCAATTATAATATTTATATAATAAAAAAGTTCAACAATTTTCAGAGCATTAACAGGAAAAAAAATAATAAAGGAAGTTTATTTGTCCTTGACTGTCCTAAAAAGTAATAATGATTAAAATGTTTTCTCACTTAAAAATGAAAAATAAAATCAGTGGAACAAATTATGGACCATCTGATAGAATTTTAATTTAAACTAACACCTTACATCATATTGCAAAATAATCTACAAATAAAATACATACTATGATATGAGATTTTATTATAAGAAAATTGGAGGAATAAGACAAAAAATCACAGGAAGAGTTCTTGGCATGATGAGACAGATTATCACAGAAGATAAAATAAAAAATTATGAATGCACACATACATATATATACATATATAAAATGTACAAATTCACTATAACTAAGGTTAAGACAGAATACTTTTAAAATATAAAAAATGTTAAAAAAAAACTTTACAAATTTTTTTCTGAAACAGTTCATTTCCAAAACATATAAGGAATTGTAATACATTATAAGAATAAGAATGATTCCTCAGTTGGCAAAGGACCAAAAGACACAAACAGGCAACTCTTAAAGGAAGAAATATGAGCTCTCTATAGTTACGTAAATTCTAATTCAGACATTTATTAACAGTGTGATTCTGGGCAAATGACAAATTACTCTGTGTGTTAGTTCACTTAAAATGAGGAGAAGAGCACCTACCTCACAGGGGTTTGTAAGGGTAAAAGGAAGTGACATATATAAAGTATTTTTTGAAAACCTTCAAGCATAAAACAAAGGTAGTTTTTTTAAATAAAAAGATAGAGAAATCACCAATACACTTAGAGATCTGATATACATTAGTATAAATCTGACGCTCCACCTCACCTCTACCCAAATGGAAGATATAGAAAAATGACAGATATAGAGATCGTAGGAACACAGTTACATTCCCAAAGAAATCTGATTTGATGCAGTCATTCCAGAAATAAAAGAGAAAAAGGACCAATATGTAGAAAAACATAACACTCTTATTGTGGCAACAAAAATTGAAACATAAGGGCATGTTCTCTTGTTGGATAATAACTACACAAATTGAGGTTTTAAAATGTATGGCTTAATATTTTGTGGTAAGAAATTGTAAAAATGGACAGTTTCAGAGAAACTTAGGAAAATTTTAATGAACAGATGCAAGATGAACTGAATTAGGAAAATAGTTTATATTTTGATAAGAATTAAACAAATAATTTTGAAAGACTTTATTAGAACTCCTTATTAGAACTCTGAGCAATGAAATAATAAACCACATGTCCAAAAGAGTACATCTGAAACATTTTACTCACCTCATCAGAGAAAATGATTTTACAGTTAGAAAGGAGAATTCCTTTCTAAGGATTTTTTTCACCAGTATATCTAGGTATTAAGGGTTTTCTTTTTTCTTTTCTTGTTCTCTTTTTTTAAAACCTTGCTTTATTGGAGTAATCTAGGGTGGGGGAGTAGTGAGAAGGACATTTAAAAATCAAAGAAAATACAAAAATTTATTTGATATAATATGTATATTTTGATATAATTTATTTCTAGATAGTTATGTTGTTTGGATATTACTTGTGTACCCAGGCTGCCAAAGAGTAATATACATTGCACTGATTGGTAGAGCCAAGATGACAGCATGAAAGTAGGAATTTTCAGAAGCTCTCTTCTAAAATACCCCAAACACTGTAATATTATGACCCAACAAAATTTTAGAGAGGCAGAACCCAGAAAAAGACCCAGTCCAAGGTAACTTGGAAGATCTGTGGGATCCCCACTAGGGTTGGAAGAGACAACAGCATGGATAAGGTCACTCTGGGCTGGAGCTAATGAGCACAAGTCTTCCTGGAAAAACCCACAAGGCACCTGTGTCCCTGGAGGTGCCTATGCTCATGGCATTGGAAGCAGTTTCTAGACCTCCAAATCCAGGGATAATCAAACACAACTTGGGAAGAATAGCATGAAAACTCTGTCAGAGTGAGCTTGGAGCCTAAACCAGTATAGCCCTGGTTCTAGGAAACAGAAACAAGTCTGTGGAGTCACCCAACAGGGAGCTGCCCAGCAACTGCTTTCAAACTATTCATCCCACGGAAGGTAAGGGGGTGGGGAGAGACTGTCAAGGTCTTTCTGTTATCCCTGGGACAGAACTCTAGTCATCTATCTAGAACTGGTTGACATCTGGGGCCCCCTATTGCCACAGCAGATTAGGGATCCTCCTCACAGCTCCTCGGCAGAGGGAAGTGCTAAGTGGTCCTCCATAGACCAGTAAACAAACCAGCACATTAGTCAGAACCTTTCCTTGAAGACAAAGGTCCTTACAGTGTATTCCAATAATATTCAAAAGCTTGGGAAGTACCTCAAATCCAGGGCATGGACTGGGGAAATGAGTAAATAGGAAAAAAAGAACTTGACCATAGATAATTACTTTGATCCTATGGAGGATCAAAACAAGAATTCAGAAGAAGGCAAAGTCAAAGCTTCTGAATCCAAAACCTCCAAAAAATAGGAATCAATTTCAGGCTATGGAAGAGCTCAAAAAAGATTTTGAAAATCAAGTAAGGGTAGGAGAGGAAAATTTGGAAAGAGAAATGAGAGTAATGGAGGAAAATCATGAAATCCAAGTCAGCAGCTTGGTCAAGGAGAAACAAAAAAATACCCAAGAAAATAACATATTAAAAACCATCTCAAATTAAATAGAAAAAGCAGCACAAAAGGTTAATGAGGAGATGAATGCCTTAAAAACAGAATTGACCAGATGGAAAAGGAGATAGGAAAGAAACACTCCTTCAAATGTAGAATGGAGCTAAAGAAACCTGATGAGTTTGAGAGAAATCAAGAAACAATAAGACAAAAACCAAAAGAATAAAAAGCTAGAAGAAAATGTGAAATATCTCATTGGAAAAACAACTTACCTGGAAACAGAGAGAAACAATTTAAAAATTATTGGACTACTTGTAAGTCATGACTAGGAAAAAAGTCTAGACTTCATTTTTAAAGAATTTCTAAAGTAAAATTGCCTTGATATTCAAGTAGCAGAGGTTAAAATAGAAATTGAGGGAATCTACCAATCTCTTCCTGAAAGATCTCCCCCAAAAAATAAGTCCCAGAAATATCATAGTCATATTCCAAAATTCCCAAGTCAAAGAGAAAATATTACAGTCAGAAGGAAACAATTCAAATATCATGATACTACAGCCAGGAGTACAGAAGATTTAATAGAGTCTACATTAAGGGTTCATAGCCCTTGGAATATGATATTCTGGAAGGCAAAGGAGTTGGGAATGCAATCAAGAATCAACTACCCTGTAAAACTGAGCATCCTCTTCAGGGGAAAAAAATGGACATTCATTGAAATGGGGAAATTTCACTTTCCTGTTAAAATGACCAAAGCTGAACAGAAAGTTTGATCTCTACGTACAGGACTCAGGTGTAGCATAAAGAGGGTGGATGGGAAAGGCAAATTATGAGGGATTTAATGATGTTGAATTGCTTGTATTCCTGCATGGGAAGATGATACAGATAATGCAAATGAATCATCTCAATTAATAGAGTAGTTAGGAACATATATAGACAAGGCATAGGAGAGAGTTGAATATAAAGGTATAATATATTATAAAGATGGAGTCAATGGGTGAAAAACGAATGTACTGGGAGAAAGGGAAATGAGAGTTAGAGTGTAAGGGGGAGGGAAGGTGAGGGAAAATGAGTGAGCCTTCATTCTCATCAGAATTGGCTCAAAGAGGAAGCAACATACACATTTTATAGGGTATAGAAATCTATTGTACCCTAGAGGAAAAAAGAGAGGAAGGGGATGGGAGAAGGGAGGGGAGGAGAGGGGGGATGCAAGTGATAAAAGAGTGGGAAGATCGTGGGAGAGGGTAATCAGATACAATACCCTTTTTTATATTTTGAAGTATAGTGGGGTCAGGTGGCCTGCCCAGGTCCACATGGCTGAGTGGTTGTTGGATGTCTGAGGTGAGGTTTGGGTTTGGGTTCTCCTGGCTCCAGGACCAGTGCTATGTCCTCTGTGCCACTTGGCTGCCCCACAACACACTTTTTTTAAGGAGGTATAAAGTAAAAAGAGAAAGATAATATAATAAAGGGGAGTGAGGAAGAATGGATGAAGGAACATATAATTAGCAAGAGCAATTGTGGGAAAAAATATTGAAGTAAATTATCTGATGGATTTATGATAAGGAAAGCAATCCATTCCAGAAACAGAACTGATGGTATCAGAACATAGACTGAAGTACACTTTTTTCTTTTTTATCTCACTTTATTTTTCAAGAGATTTTCTATTGGGGTGGGGAGAGGGAATTAGGTTTACTGTGACAATAAGACTATTTTAGCATTGTGTAAATAAATAAAAAAATGAAAAAATATAAACTGCATCTTTATGATATCTTATTTATATTTAATTTTATTTTATTTTTCCTGGTTTCATACAAAAGCAAGTTTCAACATTCAGTTTAGTATCCTGAGTTCTGAATTCTCTCCCTTCCTCTCACCCTTATCCCATTCACTGAGAAAGCAAGTTACTTGATATAGGTTAGAAATGTATAGTCATGGAAAACATTACCACAATAATCATGTTGTAAGAGTAAACATATTCCCCCCCTCCCCAAGAAAAGAGAAGTCTCAAGAAAAATACAGCTTAAAAAATGTATGTATCAATCTATATTCAGCTCTGTCTTTGGAATGAAGAGTCTTCTTTACTATAAGTCCTTCAGAGTTGTTTTGAGTCACAACTTTGCTGAGAAAAAATAAGTCATTCACAGCTGATCATCCTGCAATATTAATGTTACTTAGTATATAGTACATTTCCCATTGCATCTGTTCATGTAAGTTCTTTACTGAGAGTATCCTCTTCATCAGTTCTTAAATGCAGAATAGCATTCTATCATTATAACATACCATAATTTATTTAACCATTCCCCCACCTATGGGCATCCTCCCAAAGAGTTGCTCTGAATATTCTTTTACATATAGATCCTTTTCCTTCCTATTTTTCATCTCTTCTATTGTATAGACCTAGTAGTGGCCCTGATATTACTAGGTCAATGGGTAGGCATGGTTTTGTGACCCTATGGGCATAGTTCCAAATCACTCTACAGAATTATTGTATCATTTCACAACTCCTCACAACAATGCATTAATATCATTTTCCATCATCATCTCCCACATTTTTCACCTCTTTCTGTCCAATTACTGAATTCAATAAGTATAAGGTCATACCTCAGAATTTCCAACCCACATTTCTCCTATCAATAATGAGTTAGGACATTTTTTAAAAAAAAAGATTTAAATAGCTTTGTAATAGCTGAAAATTGTTCTTACCTTTTGATCATTTATCAGTTGGGTAATGGCTCTAATTTTTTATGAATTTGAGGTCTCTATGTCTGAAAAATAAGGTCTTTATCAGAGAAACTTGTTTTAATATCCCACACACACACACACAAAGTTGATTTGCTAACTGTATTTCCCTCGATCCTGTTCTTCCCACCACCCATTTATTCTTTTCTGTTCTCACCCTGTCCCTTCTCAAAAGTCTTTTGCATCATACCTCTTCCCATAATCTTCCTCCCTTTTATCACCTCTTTTCCCCATTCCTACCCCTCCTAAATTCCTCTACAGTAAGACAAATTTCTATACCAAATTAAATGTGGAAAGATAAATATTTATACCCAATTGAGTATGTATATTATTCCTTTTCTGAGCCAATTCCAATGAAAGCAAGGATCATTCACTCCCCTCAAATCCCCCTATTCACACTCCACTGCAAAAACTTTTTCTTGCCTTTTATATGAAATGATTTACACCATTCTACCTCCCCCTTTCCCTCTCTCCTGTATATTCCAATCTCTCACTAACTCCATCTTTTTAATAAATTATCCTTCAAATTCAACTCCCAGCATGTCATATATATATATATATATATATATATATATATATATACTCTTTAGAACTGCCCTAATAAATGAGGAAGTTCAGATGAATTATCACTATCATCTTCCCATTCAGGAATATAAGCAGTTCAGTATCATTCAGTCCCTTTTGATTTGTCTTTCCTGTGTATCTTTATAGTCTTCACTTGTGTCTTATATGTGAAGATCAAATTTTCTATTCAAATCTGATTGTTTCATCAAGAAAATTTGAAAGTCCTCTATTTCATTGAATATCCATCTTTCTTATGTTCAATTTTGCTGGATAGCTGATTCTTAGCTATAATACAAACTCTTTTGCCTTCCGGAATATCATATTCCAAGTCCTATACTCCCTCAAGGTAGAAGCTGCTAAATCTTGTGTTATCCTGAATATGGTCACACAATATTTGAATTGTTCTTTTTGATTGCTTACAATATTTTTTCTTGACCTGAGAGATCTGAAATGTAGCTATAACATTCCTGGCAGTTTTCATTTGGGGATGTCTTTCAGGAGGTGATTGGTAGATTCTTTCAGTTTCAGCTTCTAAAATATTTAGGCTCATTTTAGATCAAGGCTTTCAGGTAGTCTAATAATTTTTTAATTATATCTTCTTGATCTTCCAGTTGTTTTTCCAAGGAGATATTTCACATTTCCTCCCAGTTTTTTCATTCTTTTGGTTCTTTACTATTTCTTGATTTTCTCACAAAGGCATCAGCTTCCCTTTACTCCATTCTGTATTTTAGAGAATTATTTTCTTCAGTGAGTTTTTGTATGTCCTTTTCCATTTGGTGATTTCTGCTTTTTTAAAGCATTCTTCTCCTCATTGGTTTTTTTTGGATCGCTTTCCCCATTTGACCCAAACTTTTTTTTTAAGATGTTATTTTCTTTTTCTTTTTTTTATGCTTTTTTCAATGCAAATGAGGTTAAGTGGCTTGCCCAAGGCCACACAGCTAGGTAATTATTAAGTGTCTGAGACCAGACTTGAACCCAGGTACTCCTGACTCCAAGGCTGGTACTTTATCCACTGTGCCACCTAGCCACCCCCAAGATGTTATTTTCTTCAGTATTTTTTGTATCTACTTCATCAAGCTGCTGACTGGATTTTCACGGTTCTTCCACATCCTTCTCATTTCTCTTCCCACTTTTTCCTCTACCCCCTTTTTTGATTTTCAAAATCATTTTTGAGCTCTTACATGACCTGAGATCAATTCATATTTTTTCTTGGAAGCTTTGGATAGAGAAGCTGACTTTGTTATCTTTCTTTTGAGTGTGTAATTTGATCTTCCTCATGACCATAGAAACTGTCTATGGTCAGATCTTTTTCTTCTTTGTTTACTCATTTCCCCAGGCTATCATTTGATTTTAACTCTTTGTTAAAGGGGGGCTCTATTTCCAAGAGTATGTACTGTTCACATTTGGGGGGATTTTGCAACTATTTTCAGAGATACTTCTAAAGACCTGCAAGTTTTCAATTCCTTCAATGTCTTATAATAGACTCTGTTGACTCCTCTGGCCTGTGCTCTGGTTTGTGGATGATGACAAGCTCTTCCCTCTGCCCTGGAGCTGTAAGGAGGATCCCTGCTCTGCTACAGTTTTACACTCTGTCATGCTTCTGCTCTTCTTCCTGGGACTGGGGTCCCAGACTGCAACCCAGAGTTTTGCCTCAGTGATAGCAAAGAGACCCCCCCCTCTAATTTCCTTCTGACTCCCTCACCATCTATGGTCTGAGAGCTCTGGGAGCATCTGCTTCTGTTGATTCAGTGACTCCAAAGATCTGCTCCTGGTTTGCTGGAGTCTGGTCCATACTGCTGAGACCTACACTGAACTGGACTCTACTGTCACCTTGAAACTACGGACTTTTCCTGTTGACCTTTCAAGTTGTCTTTGGCAATCTCTGGACTAGGAAGTCTGCCACTGCCATAGACCCAGGTACCTCACTGCCTATTCCTGGATTCCTTAGGCTGGTTCACTCCAGCATGGCCTCATGATTCTGTGTTCCTCTCTCACCTTGGGGCAGCATACACTTCCCATCAGATCTTCCAAATGTTTTGAACTGGAAAATTGTTTCACTCAGTCTTTTTGTGGATTCTGACACTATAATTTGGTTAGAGCTTTATTTATAGTTATTTGGTGTGGTTTGGCAGAAAGCTCTGGAAAGTTCCTGCCTTTACTCTGTCATCTTCCTCTTGATATTTCTTTTTTTTTTTAAAAGTGCATTTCATGGAACTTTCTTGATCAGGTAGCATGGATACAATTAATATTTACTTTTTGTGATAATAATGGGGGACATTTATTGAAAAAATGTATTAAGTGCACAGTCAAAAGTTTTTTCATTTTATTTTTATTTCAATTTTAAAATTCTTGGGTTGTCAAGATATATACTTTGTATTATATATACATTATATATATATATATATATATAAAATTAATGATAAAATTTTAAAATATATGCCATTTAATACATCACACTGGTTCTAGATATCTACTCCTAAACTGTCTTAGTCCTGTAATGAAAGATCAAGTTTATTATTTTTCTTGCTCTATTTGTTATTTTTATGTTGGCTATGGAAAAATACAGTGACAAGTTATATTTTATGTTTGTTTTATTTTCCATTTGTTAAATTATACAGATTGTGAATTTTGGACTAGAACTATTGTGTTGTAAAGATTGTTTATATATGTAAGCATTAGTCACAAAATCCAACCTAGTATCATAATCACAGGAATAGCATGAGATTTTGCTACCCTTTGCTAAAATCTAACATATCTCTCAATACTAGAAAATCCCTGTACTGTCAATAGTTCTTCTGACATAATTTGTTATGGATGAAATTGCTAATTCTTTCAGATCTCTATCTCCTTCCTTTTCTCCATGTTTACACAGTTCTTTTAATAATATACTGTCAATTATTTTTAGTTTCATTGACAGACTTCATCTGAGGGAATGTAGTTTCTTTTCTTCAGTCCTAGAGCACACTTCCAATTTTTTGCTGTCTTTCAAATATGACCCACTGACCTTTCAATCACATCTGTCAGGGGTTTTTTTTTGTTTGGTTTTTTGTATTTTTCATGGAATGGCATTAAGTGACTTGCCCAAGGTGAGACAGTTAGTCAATTGTTAAATGTCTGAGACCAAATTTGAACTAAGTTCCTCCTGACTCCAGGGCCAGTGCTCTATCCACTGCACCATCTGGCCGCCCCATCATCTGCCTGTTTCTTAATATCCTTGTGTGTTTTTTCCAACATTTGGACAAGCTTGTGGCTAGACTGTTGAACCCAGAGTCAAGAAATACAGACTTGGATATTTTCCAGCAGTGTGACTCTAGACAGATCATTTTCGTTAGTCTCAGGAAATGGGGATAATAATAGATCCTAACTCTTATGCATGGTTGTTGTGAATACATGGCTGTTGTAAAGATCAAATATTTGTAAAGAGCTTATCATAGTGCCTAACAAATAGTAGATGCTGTATAAATGCTTATTTCCTTCCTCCTAACTACCACAAAAGATAAAATCAACATTCTTTGTGTAATGACTGAACTGTGATTAGAGTTGGAAAAAGAACCATATAATAATATTCTAATCTATTAGATGGTCTTTTTCTTTTTTTAATACTCTGATTTTCAGTTCTCAAAAGATATGGCAGAGAAATGTAAACTCTGGCAGGTTCAATCAAGTCAGAAAATCTTTCAGTACAGGCAAGCTAAAAAATATCTCAGGACCAGCCTATCGTAATTTGAAAAGATTTATCAACAAGTAGTTAGCCAGGAGATGATAAATTTCATTGACCTTAGCAAATCAAAAAGACCTACTAGGATATAGAGGGGTTGTGACCATATCATTGGAGAGAAAATGCACAAGGGTCAAATCACAGTTCATTGAAATGTTTAGTTGAAATAAGGGCTTTTTTTTGGCAACAACTATGTAGTGGAGACAAGTGCTAGAAAAAAATATTGTCTAAGGGTCACAATGGATAGCATATAAACTACTGTGAGAAGAGGTTTTCAGGAAATACTCAAAATAAGCCTAAAAGTCTGACAGTATGGGAGACAGTTCATTTTTCTCCATAATTCATGGCATGATGTCATTTCAAAAGTTTCAGGATGCCTCTTTAGTTCTCCAAATTGCATCCCTTCAAGTTTATTAATGCCTGAATCTTTATCACTAGTATCTTATCACTTTGGATTTCAAATTTTCTCTCCCCTCTTGCTCTCAGTGTCAGCCACCACTATGAATTGCACTGAGACCATCAGACTCATGAAGTTCATGCCAGAGTTCTTTTATGTAAGCAAATGGTCTGTCATTTATTCTGGTCAGACCACAGTGTTCAAGTCTAAGATTTGAGAAAAAAAAAAAAAACAAGATGTACAAGATTACTTCAGAAGTCGTTTTTGTCTTTGAATTCAGAATCTATTTGCTGGTGGCAAAACTATAGACCTTGGTTTGATATATAATTCCTTTGACTATGCAAAGAATAATGACAGACAAGACTTGAAAGGGATGGCATGAATCAAGGAAAATAAACATCAAGAAAGCACAGAAAAGAACACAAGAACAGAATGAAGAGAGTCAGGAGTATTCTGTACAAAATCAGCCACTAGGACAGAGTTGGTTTGAGTGACCCCTATATTTTAACCTTGCTCAACCTTTGGGTATAAAATTCAGCAGGCCTGCAAGAGACCAATAGGTCCCCTTAGGACTAATCCCATCTCCTGTAGACTATTCCCATCACCTGAGGGCTTTTCTCTTCTATTAAAAGCTAATCCTTATCTCCCAGTGATGCTGAAATTGAGAAGAACTAAGGAGATACTAATTCACCTCATTGGAAGTTCTACTAGTCAGGATTGTTTTACCCTTATATGTGAATTGTTTTGTTGTTATTCAGTCAATTTCAATTATATCTAATTTAATTCCAGTCCCATTTGGGATTTTTTTCTCAAAGATGCTAGAGTGGTTAGCCAGTTCCTTCTCCACTCATGTTACAGAGGCAAGGTTTAAGTGACTTGCCCAGGGTCACACGACTACCAAATGTTTGAGGCCAGATTTAAATTCAGGAAGATGAGTCTTCTGTGAACCCTAAAACTGTAAGAAACTTAAAAACAGCAGAAAAATACAGATTAGACATGAAGTTTAATTCTCTGGAATTTACTGAATAAACCTATAGGTGGAGAACAACTAAAATGGTCACCCAGAACTAGGAAATTAGACTTTATACCATTTGAGAAATAGAGAAAATAATTAACCTTCTAGAAGTTGTACAATATCAATAGCAAGACAACTTCACCAAGATTATCATCTTTGTTGAAATTTTTGAATTTTTCTCTTGTCTCTTCTTGGGAGGATGGTCTCCTTACATCCTGACCATTGTCCTCTTAGGCTTGTAATTAAACCAGAGAAAGCATTTTGGACTCAATTTCTAACTAGCCAGGCAAGGTAATCTGATATGAAATCTGAGTCTTCTTAATCTTTTTCACAATATAGTTTTAAAGAAATTATTATTTCACACTTCCTGATTTCAAGTCTATGAATCTCTCTACTTGGAAACTACTTATGTTTAATAAAAGCATCCTCAGATGCCATAGAATGAACTGGAGAAACAAATGGCAAGCTAGTCTAGTATCTTTGCCAAGAAAATTCCAAATGGGCAATAAAGAGTTGGACATGACTATAAATAATGAACAACAATAAAGCAATTCAAATTTGGTAGCTGACCCTGCTCCATCTGATTGATGCATTGGGGCCAATAAAGTCCTTTTGTCTTATTTCCTCAGTTTTCCTTTAATTGACTAGGGTCAAACAAAAATTTTCTTTGAACATTTTAAAGGCAAATATCTATGCTAGTAAAAAGAAGGGAAAAAAGGCACTATGGATAATGTTTATCCATGAAAATAATTAGAATTTTTCATCAGAGCATAAATATACTATGTTTTGTTTGTGTTTTTTTTTGTTTTTGCAAGGCAATGGGATTAAGTGACTTGCCCAAGGTCACACAGCTAAGTAATTATTAAGTGTCTGAGGCTAGATTTGAACTCAGGTCCTCCTGACTCCAGGGCTGGTGCTCTATCCACTGAACCACTTGGCTGACCCCTAAATATACTATGTAAACATGTTTTTTAAAAATTTAAATAACTTCTCTAGGTAGAATAAAACATAGAAAACTAAATAGAAAATATGTACAAATAAATTGTAGAAAGCACTAACCATTGGAGATCAAAAAAGTGTTAAGTGAAAATGTAAATATCCCCAAAAGGGATATTCTTGATATGTCTTTGGAGTAACACAATTGACTAAGAACCCATTGAATCTGATCTGGAATCAGTTCCAAGACCAGTGAATTTCCTGGGGCTAACCAGACAATATCACTCTGGTCTCTAATTATTTTTTAAATCTCCCAAATTTTTTCCTCTTCAGATTCCTAAACTTTCTTTATTGACCTCTGCCAGATAAATTATTTGAGGAAACTATAAGATTTCAAACACCTCCCTTCCATAATCAATTTATATTTATCTTGGTATTCAATAAAAGCCCTTTTCCTAATCTCCCCCCCACCCCCCTTTCCTTGGGTACTCCAACATTTGTTATGTTTGAAAGCTGCAGTTCATCTTCCCCTGATTAAAATCCTCCATTGTTGTGGTACTGATTGTTTTTATTAAAAAAAATTCAGGTTGAAATTTTATGTCTTAATGCATATTACCTGAAGAAGATCATGACAACAGGGAAAGTGATGCCATGACAAGCAAGTGAATTGGAGTTGAATGAGGAGTGCTGTGCTAAGTTACCAGCTTCACTTCCTTTTTTTATATAAATATTTTATTTGTTTTACAATTATATACAATAGTTTCTACCAATCACTTTTTTGCAAGGGTTTGAATTTTGCAATTTCCCCCCCTCTTTCCTTTCCTTCCCCTCCCCCAAAAAGAAGGCAATCTGATAGTCCTTACATTGTTTCCATGATATGCATAGATCAATATTGAATGTGTTGAGAGAAAAACATATCCTTAAGGAAGAAAGAACACATTGGGGATAGCAAAATTACATAATACTTAAGATAACTTTTTTAAAAATTGAAGATAATCTTTGGTCTTCCTTCAAACTACACAGTTTTTTCTCTGGACACTGATAGTATTCTCCAGCACAGACCCCCCAAAATTGTCCCTGATTATTGCACTGATGGAGTGCAATCCATCAAGGTTGATCATCATCACATGTTATTGTTAAGGTATACAACATTCTTCTGATTCTGGTCATCTCACTCAATATCAACTCATGCAAGTCTTTCCAAGCTTGTTTGACCTCCCATCCCTCCTGATTCCTAACAGAACAATATTGTTTCATCATGTACATGTACCACAATTTGTTCAGTCATTGCCCAATTGATGGACATTACCTCAGTTTTCCAGTACTTTGCCACTACAAACAGAGCTGCTTTGCATATTTTCGTGTATGTGAGATTTTACGGGTTTTTTTTCATGATCTCTAGGGTATAGACCAAGTGGAAGCATTATTGGTTCAAAGGGTATGCAAATTTTTATTGCCCTTTGGCCATAATTCAAAATTGCTCTCCAGAAAGTTTGGATGAGTTCAAAGCTCCACCAACAATGCATTAGTTTCCCAGTTTTCCCACACCCCTTCCAACATTGATCATTACTCTTCTGGTCATTTTCGCCAATCTGACAGGTGTGAGGTGGCACCACAGAGATTTTTAATTTTTATTTCTTTAATTGGTAATGATTTAGAGCAATTTTCCATATGACTATAGATAGCTTTGATTTCCTCCTCTGAAAATTGTCTTTGCATATACTTTGACCATTTGTCAATTGGGGAATGGCTTGGTTTCTTTTTTAATAAATTTGGTTCAATTCTTTAAATATTTTAGAAATGAGTCCTTTGTCAGAAACATTAATTGCAAAAACTGTTTTCTAATTTACATTTTTTTTGTTCTTGGTTAGACTGATTTTGTTTGTGCAAAAGCTTTCTAATTTAGTGTAATCAAAATTATCCAGTTTGCTTTTTATAATATTCTTTATCTCTTCCTTGGTCATAAACTGCTCCCCTTTCCAAAGGTCTAACAATAAACTAATTCCTTGGTCTCCTAATTTGCTTATAATATTGTCTTTTATATCTAAATCCTGCACTGATTTTGATGTTATCTTGGTATATAGTCTGAGATGTTATTCTAATGCTAGTTTCTGCCATACTATCTTGCAGTTTTCCCAGAAATTTTTTATCAAAAAGTGAGTTCTAATCCCAAAAGTTGGACTCTTTGTGTTTATCAAACAACAGATTGCTATAATCATTTCCTGGTGTCTCTTTTGCACCTAGTGTATTCCACTGATCCATCACTATTTCTTAACCAGTACTAGACAGTTTTGATGGCTGATGCTTTATAATATAATTTTAGATCTAGTAAGGCTGTCTTCTTTTGTATTGCTTCCATTAAATCCCTAGATAGTCTTGACTTTTTGATTCTCCAAATGAATTTAGGTACAAATTTTTTTCTAGTTCACTAAAGAAATTTTTTGGAAGCTTGGCACTAAATAAGTAGTTTAATTGAGGTAGAATTGTCATTTTTATCATATTGGCTCAGCTTATCCATGAAAATTTGATATTTGCCCAGTTATTTAGATCAGATTTTATTTGTGTGAAGAGTGTTTTATAGTTGTTTTCATAGAGTTTCACAGTCTGCCTTTACTCCAAAGTATTTTATGATGTCTGATGCTATTTTAAATGAGATTTCTCTTTCTTGCTCTTGCTACTGTATTTTGTTAATACTATATAGAAATGCTAAACATTTTTGTGGGTTTATTTTATATCCTGTAAATTTTTTAAAGTTGCTAATTGTTTCCAGTAGTTTTTTAGATGACTTTTTGGGGTTTTCTAGGTATGTCATCATGTCATCTGCAAAGAGTGAAAGCTTTGCTTCCTCATTGTCAATTTTGATTCTTTCAATTTCCTTTTTCTTCTCTTATTGTTGAAGCTAACATTTCTAATACAGTGTTAAACAGTAGAGGTGATAATGGGCATCCTTGTTTCACCCCTGATCTTATTGAGAATGCTTCTAGCTTATCCCTATGGCACATAATGCTTGTTGATGGTTTCAGATAGATACTGTTTATCTTCAGGAACAATCCAATTATTCCTACACTCTTTAGTGTTTTTTTAGTAGGAATGTGTACTAAATTTTGTCAAAGGCTTTTGCAGCATCTATTGAGATAATGATATGATTTCTGTTAGGTTTGCTATTAATATACTCAATTATGCTGACAATTTTCCTAATTACATATCAACCCTGCATGCCTGGAATAAATCATAGTGTATTATCCTAGTGAAAACTTGCTGTAATCACTTTGCTAAGAATTTATTTAAGATTTCTGCATCCATATTAATTAGAAAAATCGTTCTTAATTTTCTTTCTATGTTTTGACTTTTTCTGGGTTTAGGTTTCTGCACCATATTGGTGTCATAGAAGGAATAAGACAAAGCTCCATCTTCACCTATTTTTCCAAAAAGTTTATATAGAATTGGAACCAATTAATCCTTGAATGTTTGATAGAATTCACTTGTGAATCTATCTGGCCATGGAGATTTTTTCTTAGGGAATTCATGGATTTCTTAAGGAATTCATTAGGTTTGTTGAATTTCTTTTTCTGAGATAGGATTATTTAGGTATTTAATTTCCTCTTCATTTAACCTGAGCAATTTATATTTTTGTTAATTCCACTTAGACTATCAAATTTAATGGCATACAGTTGGGTAAAATATTTCTAAATTATTACTTTAATTTCCTCCTCATTGACAGTGAATTCACTTTTTCATTTTTGATACTAGTAATTTAGTTTTCTTCTTTCTTTTTTTAACCACAGTAACCAATTTATCTATTTTATTGTTTTAAAAAAAAAACAACTCTTGGTTGTATTTGTTAGTTCAATAGTTTTCTTGCTTTTGATTTTATTAATTTCTCCTTTAAATTTTAGAATTTCTAATATGGCATTTAATTGGGGGGCTTTTAATTTGTTCTTTGACTTTTTTAGTTGAATACTTAATTCATTGATTTCTTCTTTCTCTATTTTATTTTACTTTATTTTTTTGTTATTCAAACCACACAGTCATTTCTTTTTTAAATTTTTTTCTGTTTATTCTTATTTTTGTACAAATGTTTTTATGCATTACTAAAATATTCTTGTTTAAGAGTTAAAAAAAGAAAAAAGAAAAATACCCCCTCTTCCCCAAAAATATATAGACTCACATGAGCACTAAAGGAAAGAGAAAAAAGAAAAAGTAAAATTAAAAATAATAATAAGTCATACCAAACCATTGCCCTGTCAAAACCAAAAAAAAGACTCAAAATGAAATAAAATGATAATAATAATAATAATAGTAGGGGTGGCCAGGTGGTGCAGCAGACAGAGCACTAGCCCTGGAGCCAGGAGCACCCGGGTCCAAATCCAGCCTCAGACACCCAACAGTCACCAAGTTGTGCAGCCCCAGGCAAGCAACCCAACCCCATTTGCCCTGCAAACCCCCCAAAATAATAATAGTAACAATAAAAAATGTGCTACAGTCTGTGTTCCAACACCTCCAGCTCTGTCATGGGTGAATCACATTCTTTATGATAAGTCCATCACAAATGTTACTTTCATATTTTTCCACTATTGCCATTGCTGATCACAACTCCCGCTATTCATACTTCCCTACTATCATATACTATATTCTCTCGCCTTTCACTCTGTCCCTCTTCTTAAATGTGCTGTAGGGTAGCTTAGTGCTACAGCAGAGTTCCCTGGCCCTGGGTCCAAGAGGCCCCAAGCCCACATAACAAACCTTAGGCCCAGCATCCACCCAGCCCTATGGTCCCAGACAGGCCATCCAATCCCTGCCCCTTGCAAGAAGTAAAAAAAAGAAAATGTGTTATATCCGACCACTCTCCCCTCCACAGTCCATCCTCTCCTCCATCACTCACATCCCCCCCTTACCCCTATCCCCCTTCTCTCCTTCTTACTCTACATGTCTATACCCCATTGAGTAGATATGCTGTTTCCTCTCCTAGCCACCCCTGATGGGAGCAAAGATTCCCTCATTCCCCCTTGCCTTTCCCCATTCCATATCATTGCAATAGCTCACTGTAATTAAAAAAATTTTATTATATGAAATATCTTAGCCTATTCCACCTCCCCTTTTTCTTTCTCCCATTACATTTCCTTTTTTAGCCATTGACTCCATTTTTACACTATAATATATCTTCAAATTCAGCTCTCTCCTGTGCTTCATCTATAAAAGTTTCTTCTACCTGCTCTGTTAAATGAGAAAGTTCATATGAGTATTATCAGCATCATTTTTCTATACAGGAATACATGTAGTTCATCATCATTAAGTCCCTCATATTTTCCCCCTCTCCTCCACTCTCTATGCTTCACCTGAGTCCTGTATTTTAAGGTCAAACCTTCTGTTCAGTTTTGACCATTCCAGAAGGAACATTTGAAATTCCCCTGGTTCATTAAAAGTCAATCTTTTTCCCCTGAAAGAGGCTGTTCAGTTCTGCTGGGTAGTTTATTCTCGGTTGCATTCCAAGCTCTTTTGCCATCCAGAATATTATATTCCAAGTCCTATGAGATTTTAATGTAGTTGCTGCTAAGTCCTGTGTGATCCTGGCTGCAGCTCCACAATATTTGAATTGTGTCCTTCTGGCTGCTTGTAATATTTTCTGGAACTTGACTATAATATTTCTGGGGGTTGGGGTTTTTTTTTGGCTCTCTTTCTTGGGGAGATTGGTGGATTCTCTCAATTTCTATTTTGCCCTCTCCTGGGATATCAGGGCAATTTTCCTGTAGTAATTCTTTGAAGATGATGTCAAGGCTCTTTTCCTGATCATGGCTTTCAGGTATTCCAATAATTTTTAAATTATCTTTACTGAATCTGTTTTACATATCGTTTTTTTCAGTGAGATGTTTCACATTTACTTCTAATTTTTCATTCTTTTGGTTTTGAAGTATTGTGTCCTGATTTCTCATAAAACCAGCAGCCTCCCTCAGTTCCATTCTACATCTGAAGGATTTGTTTTCCTCAAAGAGCTTTCTTATCTCTTTTTCCATCTGGCCAATTCTGTTTTTTAAAGCATTCTTCTCCTCAATAACTTTTTGAACTGTTTTATCCATTTGACCTATGCTGGTTTTTAACAATTTATTTTCTTCAACCTTTTTTTTGGATCTCCTTGACTAAGTTGCTGACTTCTTTTTCATGTTTTCCCTGCATCACATTTCTTTTTCCAATTTTTCTTCTATCTCCTTCATTTGATTTTCAAAGTCTTTTTTGAGCTCTGTCATAGCCTGAGCCCAATTTCTGTTTTTCTTGAAGTCTTTAGATGTATGAACTTGGACTTCCTCATCTTCAGATTGAGTATTTTAATCCTTCTTGGGATGAAAGGCAAAGTGTTTCTCAATGGTGTTCCTTTTTTTTCTCCTTTTACTCATTTCCCCAACCTGTGCCTGGTTTGGGGGTGCTTCCTGACTTTTTGAGTATTATTTGGGCACCCCCCCAACAAGGATCTCCATGTGTGAGGCTCTGTCTTCCCTCTTGGTCTGTGAATGACCACAAGCACACCCCTCTGCCACAGGCTGAGGTGGGGGGGGGGGGGGGGTCCTGCTGTTCAATGGGGGGCCTAGACTGCAATCAGGACCTGAATGTGTTCAGAACCCCAGGATCCTGTTCCAGGGACAGAGGACAGAGCTCAGCAGTCTCTCTCCACTCCCCTCCCTAGGCTCAGCATTCGCACCTGGGGGCTCCTGCTTACTGGCTCTGCCTTCTTCTGGTTCCTGGATCTGGGTTGCGAGGCCCCGCAATTCTCTGAGTGCCCTGAGGGCTGGGCTTCATGGCTGGCTCTGGCAGAGGTCCCCCCACAGATCCCCCAAGTTTTGCCTGGTGCTCCCTGAGGTGTAGATCAGGAAACTGCCCCTGCTGCCATGAGCCTCAGCTCCCAGCACCCTAGGGCTGCCTCCAGGAGGCTGAAGTTCCTTTGCTCTGCCCCTCTAACCCCATGGAGTGGAGCTTTTCCACTCTTTTCCAGCTTACCTTGGGCTGGAGAACTGCCTCACTGGATCCCTCTGTGGATTCTGTCTCTCGAAAATTTAGTTAGAGTCCTTAGTTTATAAATTTGGAGAGAGAGAGCACCTAAGAGACAATCTCTCCTATCGCCATCTTGGCTCCACACACCCTTTCTCTATTTTAATAATGTAAGCATTTAGAGATAAAATATATACCCTAATAATTGCTTTGGCTGCATCCCTTAAGTTTTGGTGTGTTGTCTTGTTTTTGTCAAAGTCTTGGATGTAATTATTAATTCTTTCTATGATTTGTTGTTTGATCCACTCATTCTTTAAAATAAGGTTATTAGTTTCCAGTTAGTTTTAGGTTTATCTCTCCATGGCCCATCATTGCATGTGATTTTTATTGCATTGTGGTCTGAGAAGTAAGTATTTAATATTTCTGCCTTTCGCATTTGATTATGAGGTTTTTAATGTCCTAATACATGGTCAATTTTTGTGTAGGTGCTATGTACTGAAAAAAATAGGCATACTTCTTTCTATCCCCATTCACTTTTCTCTAAAGAAATGTCAGCTTTCTAACATTCTATTTTCCTCCTTAACTTCCTTCTGGTTTATTTTATGGTTAGATTTATCTAAATCTGAGAGCGGGAGGTTGAGGTCTCCCATGAGTAGAGTTTTGCTGTCTCTGTCTTCCTGTAACTCATTCAGCTTCTCCTCTTAGAATTTGAATGCTATACCACTTGGTGCATATATATTTAATATTGAAATTGTTTCATTGTCTATGGTACCTTTTAGGAGGATATAATTTCCTTCCTTATCTCTTTTAATAAGATCTATTTTTGCTACTACTTTGTCTGAGATAAAGATTGTTATATCTGTCTTTTTCACTTCAGCTGAAGCATAATAAATTCTGCTTCAACTTTTTACCTTTACTCTGTATGTATCTCTCTACTTCAAATATGTTTCTTGTAAGCAGCATATTATAGGATTTTGGTTTTAATCTCTGATGAGAATAAGATGTAGGGGTTCTCGCTTCCTCTTTATTGCAACAGGTCCTTTGCAACTCTTCATGTGATATAATTTACTCCATTCAGCCTCTTTCTTTCACCCATCTCTTTACTGTCCCTCCTTTTAACGGAGATATTATTTTTAAATTATTTCTTCAGATTCATGGACAAGTCATGAGTGTCCATTACTTCTGGCTAAGTATATTCCTTCTTATAGATTTACCATTCTTAAGAGTTATGAGAATCTTTCTTTCAGGTGGGGGATATAACCAGCTTCAACTTATTGGATAACAGTTTTTTTCTTTCTCCTTTTTACCTTTTCATGTATCTCTTGAGTCTCCTGTTTGTAGACCAAATATTCTATTTATCTCTGATCTTTTCATCTGGAAAAGTTGAAAGACTCCTATTTTTCCCTGGAAGAGAAGGTTTAGTTTTCCTGGATAGAGAATTCTTGGCTGCATTCCAAGTTCACTTGCTCTTCAGAATATCATATTCAAGGCCCTAAATCTTGATGCAATCAGGTCTTGTGTAATCCTTACTGTGATCCTTTCGTATTTAAATTGTTCCTTTCTGGCCACTTGCAGGATTTTCTCCTTGATTTGATAGTTCTGGAATTTAGCCACAATATTCCTTGGTATTTTCATTTTTGGATCCCTTTCAGGAGGGGAACAATGTATTCTTTCAATGACTACTTTGTCCTCTGATTCCAATAGATCAGCAACTTTCCTTCACTATGTCCTGATTTCTAGACTTTTTTTTACAAGGTTTTCAGGAAGTCCTGATTTTAAATTATCTCTCCTGGATCTATTTTCCAGGTCTGTTATTTTTGCCAATGAGGTATTTTACATTTTATTCTATTTTTTCAGGGGTTTTTTTGGTTTTGTTTAACAGATTTTTGGTGTCTCATGAAGTTATTAGTTTCCACAGATTCCAAATCTTTTTTTTAGAGAAAAGTTTTCATTCACCTTTTGCATCTCCTTTTCCAAATGGTCGGTTCATTCTATTTTTGAAGGAGTTGGTTTTTTTTATTTGCTCAATTATGTTGTTGAGGGAATTATTTTCTTTTTGCACTTGTCCAATTGTATTTTAAAATGATTTGTTTTCTTGTTGCAAGATGTGAATTTTCTCTTGAGTTTTCTTTTCCAAATTTTCCCATTTGATTTTTAAATTCCTTCCTGTTCTCTTTTTTTTTAGGTTTCTACAAGGCAAATGGGGTTAAGTAGCTTGGCCAAGGCCACACAGCTAATTATTAAATGTCTGAGACCGGATCTGAACTCAGGTACTCCTGACTCCAGGGCTGGTGCTTTATCCACTGCACCAACTAGCTGCCCCTTCCTATTCTCTTCTAAGGAGTCCTCTTGGATTGTAGACCAATTCATATTCTCCTCAGAGATGGTTTTCTTATTTTCAAGGTAACATTCAATGGACCCCATTTTTCACTGACCTTTCTTCATTTTGGGTTCCTTTCTTAGGGGAGTGTGTGGGAGAAGGACTGGTTCACAAACCTTCAGTGTTGAGATTCCTAGAAGTCAAGCTTCCTGGACTTGGGAACTCCAAGTGGGCTGGTCAGTAGGGGGTGCCAGAAGTTTTCTCTGGATTGTCTGTGATATTAATTGGTGGCCCACTAGTTAGGCCTGAGGGCCAAGAGGTGAGGGTTGGCAGGGCAGCAAGATCTGCTGGGCCCTTGAGCCCAGCTTATCACATCAATCACAAATCAGCTGGGGAGAGATCTCCTGGCAGTATAGTGTCTTGGAGTAAAGTGTAAACATCTGGGGGGTTATTTCTGTATTTGTCCTGGAGAGTCACACCCTCCTGTAGGAATTGGGAATAGGTGAAGGACTCAACTGAAAACAGAGACTTGACTGAAAAGAGTTGAAAACAAGGGGCTTGTAGCCCAGGTCTTCTAGACCAGTGGAGCTTACTGGATGGATGTCTGGGCCATTCACACAGCAACCCCCCCCCTACTGTTCTCAGATCAGTCCCCTACCTCACCTGCTAATTCAGCACTGGGTCTCTGTTCTCTGCCCTTGGCTCACCCATTCTCCCTGTAACAAACCTTGTTAGCAGATGTTCTTCTTGGTTTTTCCCTGGGTTCTGTGGATCCAAAATCTGTTAAAAGGCTTGGTTCATGTAGTTCTGAGGGAAGTACAGGAGACCTTAAAATAGTGTCTGGCTTCTCTCTGCCATCTTGGCTGAAAGTGCCAACAGCTTCACTTTCTCCTCTTCCTGAACTTTCTGGGATCAGATGATTGGAGATGATTATAGATGTAAGACAATCAGGGTTAAATGATTTGCCCAAGGTCATGCAGCTAGTAAGTGAAAAATTGTAAATATGAGGTCAGATTTCTATTCAGGTCTGGTGTTCTAGTCACTGCACCACCTGATTGTCACAAAAAAAAAACTGAGGGGAAAAATCCATCTTACTTTGCATGTTTCTTACTTTATTGAGGACTGGTTTTCATAAATGACAAGTAAAGATAGAAAGGAGCCTAACAAATTAGAAAGTGAGAAAAAGAGGTCCTGAAAGGGAAGAAATCATACAACCCCCAATAAGGAATCCCCTAGTATAGGATTATCTTTGTCTCTCCTCTGAGATTGAGTTCACTGACTGAATGAATGAATGAAAGGAAAACATTTATTGAGAGCTTACTATTTGTACAAGTTAGCAAGGTATAACAAATACAGTGATCACACTTGACTATTGGTTTTTGTGCTTCATTCTGGAGGACCATAATTACACCACTATCTAAGAGTCAAGTCACAGTGTGTTCACTGTGGCTATTCAGACCAATAAAAGCTTGGAATGCTCCACAAATAGTCCATGTAAATGTTTGGGGTGAATTCTCTAAATCTGTGCATCTCACCTTTCTGTTTTGCTTCAGTTGGCTTCAATTCTGTTTTGCTCATAGAACAAAGCAACTTTGATGAAGGCATGCCATATTAGATAGCTCTGGGCTAGAATCTCTCATGTCATACAATCAATTCCAAAATTCTTCCAAGAGACTTTGAAAGTGAATATTAAAATACAAAGACATAAACAATCTCTGCATTTCAGGGCTTATATTCTGATTAAGGAAGACAATACATAAAGAAGGGCAGCTATGACCAACAGTGGATAGAACACCAGCCCTGAAAATAGGAAGACCCCTGTTCAAATTCAGTCTCTGATATTTATGAGCTGTGTAATCTTAGACTTTGCCTTATACGTAAGATATTTCCTCATATGTAAGATGATCTAGAAAAGGAAATGGCCAACTATTTCTGTTTCTTTGCCAAGAAAACCCCCAAGGTCATATGAAAAAGTCAGATAATACTAAAAACAACAGAATAATAATAAAACACCTAAATGAGTGGTGATTTGGGATTTAGCTTAATATATTCAACCAGAAACAACAGTAAGGATGATTCAAAAAAAAAGCTGCAGAGCAGAAGGAAGAATGATTAGATTGGTTCACCTGGGGTATCTGAAGAGAATCAAATTATTGTTAGGTCCTGCAGGAAATAGAAAACCTGGTGAGACAGTCACCAATGGGGACTGCACAGCCCCAAGGAACAAGTTCTTTTGGATGCAGCTCTTTTTTTTTTCCTTTTTATTTATTTATTTAGTTAGTTAGTTATTTTCATCCATGTGTTCATCTATATTTTTAAGTTATAAAATATCCTTCCACCCTCCTTTCCCTCCCCACCCCCAGCAAAGAACAGTCAGATAAGCATTGTACATACATATTTTCGATAAACATGTTTACAGATTAGTCATTTTCATATGAGGAATTAGGATTAGGGGATACATTTAGGATACATAAGAGATAATTTTTATTAAAAAGTTCATCAGATTCTGAAGGGTTGTTGTTTTGTTTCTCTTCCTCTGGATTGAGATAACATTGTCCATAACTAGTCTAAAAGGGTTGTCTTAGCTCTCTGAATTGCTGAGAGGAGCTGCTTCCATCAAGGTAGATCATCTAAAAATGTTGTTGTAAATATGTACATTGTTCTCTTAATTCTGCTCCCTTCACTCAATATCAGAACCTATAAGTCATTCCATGATTCTCTAGAGTCTGAACATTTATGGTTTCTTATAGAACAATAATATTCCATACTATTCATGTACCATAACTTGTTTAGCATCCCCTCAATTTCCAGTTCTTTGCCACTACAAAAGGAGCTGCTATGAATATTTTGGGACATGTGGGACTTTTTACCATTTTTATGATTTCTTCTGGATATAGGTCTAGAATTGGAATTGATGGGTCAAAGAGAATGAACATTTTTATTGGTTTTGGGCATAGCTCCATATTGTTCTCCAGAATAGTTGGATATGTTCATAACTCTACCAGCAATACATCAATGCCTCAATCTTCCCACAGCCTAACATTGATCATTTTCCTTTTTTTCTCATCATGGCCAGTCTGATAGGTGTGATGTGATACCTCATTGTCATTTTAATTTTCATTTCTCTAATCAATAATGATTTGGAGCATTTTTTCATATGATTATATATAACTTTAATTTCTCTATTTGAAAACTGTCTATTCATATCCTTTGACCATTTCTCAATTGGGGAATGACTTGTAACCTTATAAATTTGATGCAATGCTCTATATATTTTAGAAATGAGATCTTTATCAGAACTCCTAGCTGTGAATATTGTTTCCCAGCTTTCTGCTTTCCTTCTAATTTTGGCAACATTGATTTTATTTGGATGTAATTCTTGTCTGGTCAAGTTTCTTGCACTTGCAAGAATTCATTTTATGGCTTCAAAAGGCTGAGATGAATGGATTTAATAGTCAGAGCAAGGCTGCAGTTTTGCAAGCAAGCACATCTCATTGTAACCTGATTTTGAGCTCCATTATCCTTGCCCTGATAGCACTGGAACTCTATGTGCAGAACTCTGATAAGCTCTTGACTTTACATCTGTTCCACTTAAGCCCTCTAATCCTTTTGGATTTCCTTTTCTATCAGATAATGCTTCTTGTTGACTCTCTAACTGTTTATCATTTGAATATCTATTTATAAGACCTCTGGTTGTTCCCACCTGGGACATCCAGGTTTTGCACATCTCATGGGTAAATTATCTGAGCTGGGTAGATTTCCTTAGAGCAAGACCATATCTGGGCAAAATGAATTGAATTGAGAACTTATTTGCTCTTTCTCACAAATCCCTCTTCCACATCATTGCTTTTGGGATGAAATAGAGGCATCTATTCAACATCTGGGTACCAATCAGTAACTTTAATAACAACTGGCATAGAGGTTATATATAATTTTACATGTACATGCCATCTTTCTACTAGGATGTGAACTTCTTGAGAAACATTTTTTTTCATTTCCTGTGTTCATGTAAGAATGATGTCTGCATGTTTAGAGTCTCAAATTAGTTCTATTATTGTTGAGTCATTTTAGTCTTATCCTACATTTTGTGACTCACTTGGTATTTTCTTGGCAAAAATATAGAGTCATTTGTCATTTCCATCTCCATCTAGAAAATGTCTGAGGCTGGATTTGCATTTAGGTCTTTCTGACTTCCCAATAAGGATTCAAATGATTGGTGAACTTCCCCTGAGTAAAGATTTGCTGACTCTAATGTGGATGAGAATTGGAATCTCCCATAGAGATTGAGGGTTAGTGAAAAGTAAATGAATTCACATACCCCCTGGGAGGTAAAATTGCTCAGGATTTATTATAGATTGCTGCAAAGTACCCAGATTAACGCCTTTATCTCCTCTTAGAGAAGAGACATACACTTTGAGGACAGAAGTGAATAACGAAAGGCTAGACAAAGTTGCTTTGGAGCTTGAGAAAGATAGATAAGGAGAGAAACAGAGAAAGATAGCAGAAGCTGACTGGGCCAGAGAGAATGCACAGCCAGGGCAGTCTAGGTCAGATTTTTATAGCCTTGCCCATTATCTGGGTTCTGAGGGCAAAGGGGAAATCTCTCCCTCATTACGTGACTGAAACTAGGTAGGTTGGAGGCTGGAGGTGAAGGGTACAAATTTGACACTTAACAATGGAACAATAGAAGTCAATTTGTATCTCAGGAGCAGTTTGCATTCTACACTTTAACAAAATTCAACAACATAAAAGATTACAAAATTTGTTTCTCATTACAAATTTCCTATATTCATAATCCTCTGTATCAACAAGACCTTCCTACTACAAATATGTATGTTTCTCACAAGCCTTATTTCCCTCTATTTCTAGTGATGGTTTAAATCTAGCAATTGAGACTTCATGAACCCAATGTAGTTTAAACTCTGGGAAGGTAGTTTACATGACCAAAGCATATATTTGTGAATAAAACTGCTACTTAAATACATGGGTAACCAGTAGTCACCCTTCCCCATTAGAAAAGACTGATCATTAGCTAACTAACCAGAACAAGTCAGTAAGCTTTTAAGTAACTACTATATGTGCTAAGCCAAAACCAGTTGCTAAAACAAAAAAAAACCTTTATGGACTGCTAAAACAGAAGAATCTCCAAATCCTAAAGGGTGACCTGGAATGAACCAGAATCTGATCACAGTTTACAAAGATTATGATGGAATTTATTGTCTAAAAAGAAGCTTGCAAGTTGGAGTAGTGAAACAATGTTCTTATCTGCTCAGAAGAGAGTTCAAAAGGTTGAGATATCTATACACATTTGAAGCTTTTAAAATATTTTGAGGTATTTATGGCAAATTAGAAAGTCAAGAAAATGGGGGGGTCTAGGGAGAAGAAATCAATAAATAGAATAAATGAGCAAGCAAGAGAATTGCTGCTCTTTAGATGTCAGAAAATAAGATGCTTGATTTTTCTCTTTGAGTTAATCAGAACTGGTTTCAGCAGTTATAGATGTGAAACCTAAAAACTATTAAAAACCTTAAAAATATAGGGTTAAGTGGGGTGGCTAGGTGACACAGTGGATAAAGCCCTGCCTGACCCTGGAGTCAGGAGTACCTGGATTCAAATCTGGTCTCAGACACTTAATAATTACCTAGTTGTGTGGCCTTGGGCAAGGCACTTAATCCCATTTGCCTTGCAAAAACCTAAATACATACATACATATATATATATATATATATATATATATATATATATATATATATATATATATATATATATTTAAAATAAAATGACAGAAAAATATAGTTAGACATGCTTGTTTTAGCCTATAAAATCTTACTCTACCCTATAGGAGACAATCATAAAGAAAATTACCACACTTGAACTAGGAAAGAATTTGAGTTTAACATAAAAAACAGAGAATAGGGAAAATTATTAACTTCCTTTGTGTCCTGACCATGAAAGTTGTGCAATATTTAGTTGCCCAAACAGCTCCTCAAAGACTTTCATCCTTGTACAATACTATGTGATCTTTTATTTTCTCTTCTTGTCAGGTCAAGTCTTCCAGCATCCTGAACATTATCCTCCTGAGTTTGTAATTATCATAGGAGTGTTAATTTCTTATTAAGTTGGCAAGGTGACTGATATGGAGGCTGAGTACCTTCTAAAGAAATTAAATATTTTACCAGGAATATAGTTTTGAGAATCTTGTTATGCTTAAAATTATTCCCCATTTTTATATCATTATGTCTGTTATAGAAAAACTAAAGATTTATAGAAAAAGGAAATTTCAGGGACATGTTGAAGATAGAGATAATTCTCTTGGAAACCCAGAATCACTTGAAGAATGGACAGGTGACAAACATGAGATCTGCCTATAGAAGGGGAGGGGCATAAGAATGGATAATGCATTTGTAGAATCAGGGGAAAGTTATAGAGATCATAAAGGGATAGTCCCCTTTGATCAAATAACCTGTACAAATATATGCAAGAGGAAGAATGAAACAATAACAAAATTCTGGAGCATTTCTTCTTTCATTTGGGGACATCTGATATCCTTCTGTATCTATGGAGTTAGTCAATGACTAGGCTTTTCCAAATACATTCAGGTTACCTGTAGATATCTTTCTTTCTGGTAAAAGAAATATCTCAAATAAAAATTTTAAACAGCTAAAAACTCATATTTAAACAGGTCAAAACTCTTTGATTTGCCAATTGTCATTCATAGAATCTTACTTAAACATAGAGAACTTTAAGAAATAAACTGGTTCTGTTTTTGACATTATCTTATTAATTTATTTATTCATTCCCCCATTTGAAGGATTCTATTATAGTGAACAAAATAAATTTCCATTAATAATGAGGATTCAATTACAAAAGTGAATTTTTTAAAGTTATCCTAAATTAATTGTGAGTTTATACATATACATTTGATAATCACTTTTGAATAGAATATCTGACAAGTTATTTTACAAATAAAAGTTTTAAATTTTTGCTAATTTAAAAAATTCTTTACTGAAAAATGTATTTTTCCTTACAATATTTTAAAAATAGATTATATCTACATGTGACTGAAAACAGAAGTATAAATTACTAGTCTAACTATTAGAACATGGAATAAATTTTTATATTTAATTTCACTATTAATTAACTGACATGATTACAGAAATTTACCATAAAAATCAGGGACATAAGAAAAGGAAAAATTTCTTCATTTATTTTGGTGTCAGTTTCCAGGCAGAGGTTCATGTGGGTTGGCAAATGCCTTAACTCAACCTTTAAGTTTGCCAGGGGAGACATTTCCATAATGACATATTTGGGAAATAAAAATTCCAACTTCAGAAAATTCTGGGTAGCTGTTCTATAAATTTTGCCTCATTGAGTTTCTCACCTGCAGTGTCTTATCCAACACCCCATAGTGTTACTGGCATCAATAGAGCATTGGACCACTAGCATTTGCTTTGTTGATCATACCTCAAGACATAATAAAGTCTATTCAACAGTCCCATGACTTCTTAAATAGCAAATTTCAAATAATCAGAATTTCAGGTATTCTCACACTGACAGGACAAGAAAGTATCAGAAATTATTATATCCACATTCAAATAAACATTAGTAATAAACCATTGCTTCTACAACAATTAGCATGTCTTTAGGTAACTTTCAAGTTATTTGCATAAAATTCTACAGTTGTTTTAAATTTCAAATGTAACAACAACATCAAATACATTAGATTTCTTAGAACAAAGCAACAAAGTGGTTTTGTTAACTTTAAACTTATCTTAGTGGATTTTACTTTTTGTTTCATAAGTTTATTCATTTTGACCCAAATTCATTCATATCAATCTAAAAAAAGTATAATGAGATTCTTTGGGAACTTAATCTTATACATATTATAATTTCAAAATACCTATCTAATTTTTACTTATGTCATGAAATGGACCAAAGTTAGATCAAAACAGCAAGATCCTTTCTACTTGAAATTCTTTTAATATTAACCCAATGACTAATTAATTTAGTATTAAAAGGACAACTTCAGTTTTCTATGTAAACAATAAACAAGATCTTCACATTATTACAATAGTGTACATATTTGAAATTTAGTAAACCCTTTACAAATCATATTTTTTTTTAGGTTTTTGCAAGGCAAATGGGGTTAAGTGGCTTGCCCAAGGCCACACAGCTAGGTAATTATTAAGTGTCTGAGACCAGATTTGAACCCAGGTACTCCCAACTCCAAGGCCGGTGCTTTATCCACTGCGCCACCCAACCACCCCTCCAGATCATATTTTACAAAGCAATATTTTTCTGAGTGTTTCTCTTTTAAAAAACAGCACATAAATGTCCTAATGTCAAAAGTACAAATACAAAATCTTTATGAAATGCAATATAAATACATTTATGAAATGCATACTTGTAAAATAATAGCTATCTCTATCTTATTCAATCTTAAAATAAAAATAAATCTTTCAAGTTGGAATTTCTCAAACCTAAGTAGGGATTAAACTTATCTTTAAGTATCATAAATAAATCCCAAATAGTTCATCACCTACATTAAATCTCTAATTATCACAAAGTTTTCTAAATACCAATTTCCTTGAGCCAAAGTTATTTACAAAATGAAGGGTCTGCTTGCTTAAGATAGAGAGAAGATACCCATTGACAAAGTTCACCAAGGTTTTAAGATTACTTAATACAATTATTTTTCTTTACCTTTATCACTAGAAATAATCCCACATTAAATCTTTAAATTAACTTATATATTTCTAATAAACAAAAATAATACATAATAGATTGAATTTTTCTTCATTCATTCTTTTTGTTGTTAATGGCACAATTTTAAACTCTCAAATGTTTAGTTTATAAAAGAATCTGTCCCTACTAATAATTCTAGCTATTTCATTTACCAATATTTCCTTAGAACACTCAAAAAATACAATTACAAATATGCATTTCAAAAACTTAAAAATGTTTTAATTTAAGTTAATATAAATCATTTTTAGTAATGCACAGAACAGTCCATATGCATGATTATCTAATTAAAAGTGATAATATAGCTTAAACTTTAAAGTACTTAAATTTTCTTTTTGCCTCCATGACTACATTTTTGGATTAAATCAAACCAAATCTAGATTTATCGATCCTTAACTCCTGATACATTTATCCCTCTCTTTTTTCACAGACTAACCTCTAAAAAAAAAAAAACAGAACACTTTTCTCTCTGAAATTTCTAATTGAAATGTTAATATCAGAACAGGATTTTCAGATCCATCCTTTATTCTGCTAAGAAACACTTCATTATTTCATGAAAACTCACCAAAACCTCCTTGTGCTTATTTTCATGATGCTAGGATTCAATCTAACTCAAACATGAGCACATCCTAAAAATCATTTCAAACTGGGGTCCCATACTTCCAGAGAAAATCAAAAATAACTTAACTTTTGATCTATAGTTTTAATACATACAACATATATACTCATACACATACCATTTTTAAAAGTTACTCATACCTTCTTTACATGCATAAAACTATCTTTCCTATTAAATATGCTCTCATGTTTCAGAAAAATCAACCTGCCAAAACTTCCATTTTCCTTTTAACCTTTCCTATTCTCTTCTCAAGTTTTTCAAAATCCATTTTGTTTCCTTTTTTAATTTTAATATTCTATCTGTTTAACCATATTTCAGACTATTTATTCTTTCTAAATAACATTCCTTTTTTATTAATATGGTTAATGGTTCTTACTCTTAAAATCAAACAGTAATAACATACTTAAATATCTATCAAGTTAATTTTTCTTTGTTATAACTTAGACATACCTTAAAAGAAAAAATACAACAAAATTCTCAAATTATGTTTTAACCCTTTAAATTATTCATAGCCCAGCAAAAAGCATTTTCAAATTTCTTTCCATCTTATATGAAGAATAAGACAGTTTTTAAAAAATTTAAATTGCAGATTTAAAAAATGTATTTGTATCACTTGTAATTTGCATCCAAATTCTAAATGTTCACAATATACCTTTCAAATCAACAGAACATTTTACATAACATAATCCTTAATTTGCAAACTTTAAAATAACTAATCAAATCTAAATATCTCTCTATTATTTTGAGTTCTATTTCCTTGAAGCAGCTAACCTGTGCTATCTTTTAAATTGAGAGAGAGAGAGAGAGAGAGAATGAGGGATCCAGGAGAAAAGCCTCCAGTGTGAAATGGAATAAGATAGAGAGAGAGAGAGAGAGAGAGAGAGAGCTAGAGAAGGAGAGCTGCACACTCAAGGTATCAGAGCAGAGTTTAAGAAATGAATGCATCATTTTTACCCAAACTAGTATTAGGAAAAACAAGATTCTATTTCCTCTTATTCTAAGAGGGAAATTCTAATTCTCCCCACATTTTATAACAAAAAAACTCATAGCTCATTTTAGAGAGAGAGATTCAGAAAGGCCACAGTCATTCAAATCCAAACAACAGACATGATAATAACCATTCATCTGGGAAACACTTCTAGCTAGAAAAGGAAAGGGGACTTCAGACACACATGCATACATAGAAAATGTCACAAACAACCAATCCAAGCAACAGCTTTTGCCTTTTGCTTACTATTTGCAGTGACTAGGAAAGGGCTAAAGGGGGAATGAGAGAGAGACAGATTCCTTCTGGCAAATAAGAACTACAGGAATAAAAATGGGCAGCCAATCAAGAGAAAGAGAATGAGAGAGAGGGAGGGATAAGATTTCCCATGCTAGTTGCAGTACTGTTAGACCAGAATTTAGAAAAAAAAAAGTTCAGATGAGAAAACCAGAAATCTTTTCCCTTTTTTTTGTTTGTTTTTACAAGGCAATGGGGCAAGGTCACATAGCTAGGTAATTATTAAGTGTCTTAGGTCAAATTCAAATGTTTGGAATCCCATATCCAGCATTGTTAAAAGGCAGTCGAACCCATTTCCAAGTCAAAATTGTCTAAATCCACATTTGTCAAACAAAACATTGGTTCAGAATAGAATGAGATTTGAAAAGTTACAGACCTCTGTCCTCCCAAAGAGCATATCTGGGCATAGACTGAAGATCTGTACCTTCTCAAAATTTCCATCCATCCAAGCCACAGACTAAAAACTTTGAAATATAAAACTATAAAAACCTTAAAAATATAGGGTTAAAATAAAATGATAGAAAATATAGGTTAGACAATTTTAAGCTTTATTCTCTAAAATCTCACCTCTAACCTATAGGTAGGTGAAGGCCATTAAGAAAATGACCACAGGGGCAGCTAGGTGGCATAGTGGATAAAGCACCGGCCTTGGAGTCAGGAGTACCTGGGCTCAAATCCGGTCTCAGACACTTAATAATTACCTAGCTGTGTGGCCTTGGGCAAGCCACTTAACCCCATTTGCCTTGCAAAAACCTAAAAAAGAAGAAGAAGAAGAAAATGACCACAGTTGAACTGGGAAAGAATTTGAATTTTATAGACAGAGAATAGGGAAAGTTATTAGCCTCTTTTGTGGCCTGACCATAAAAGTTGCACAAAGTTAAATTACACAAAATGTTTCTCAAGGACTATCATTCTTGTTCAATGCTTTCTGATCAGTTCCTCCTGAGTTCTTAATTAACATAGGTGAGATACCTAGGGATATTAATTTCTTTCTAAATTGACAAGGTGACTAATATCAGGGTTGAGTAGACTCTAAAGAAATATAGTTTGTCAGAAATACAGTTTGAGAATCGTATTATGCTTCACACAGACATCCCCAAGTTAAGTTAAAGTTCATTTTGCAAAGAATCACAGATATTTCAAGCTGGGCAGCAGAAGTCCTCCCAATTGCTTAATTTTTGTGCTACTCCATTGTCTGGTTCTCCTATGTAAAAAACAAGTTCTAGCATGTTTAATCATAGAGCTTATGCCCATGTTGTTTCATGAAAGATCTATAAGAGAATATTTTTTTTTGCATACCCACAAGCCCCCAAAGCATTGATTAGAGGTTTAAAAAATAAACAACAACAACAAAAAACATGTATTTGAGATCTCTGTGTGTGGTGAGGAAGGGGAGTTAGGTTCATGGATTAAGAAAAGTTTACCTGGTGTTCAACGACAGGAAGAAGGAAGGTCAACCATCTGGTAGTTTCTTAATTTAATTTTCTTTCATGAGGAGCATAGTATCGTAGATAGTTGACCTTAGAACAAAGAAAACCTGATTTTAAGTTTAACTCTCATTTTTGTTTTGGTTATAGAACTATTAGTTATGGAACAGATACCAACCTGTATTGGTAAAGGGAGTTTCAGCTGGGAATTCTCTACAGCTATGAAATCACAGGGTCCATTCTCCTATCCATTCTATCTTTCTAATGAAGTAATAAACTCAGTTATTTCAAATGCCATCAGGACAACCTAAATTTCTACACCCTATGTGCAGTAAGGTCCTAATTACTGTCCTTCCTTTCATTAAATATCTTATTTTTTTTTATATCTTTTGCTTTTGAGAGTTTGAGATCTTTTCTCTTCACATTGAGTTTTTTATTTTATTATTGATTTGATTCCCATATTTCAGATATATACTTATGTTCTTTAAATGATTCCAAGAGACTCAGGCCTTGGGAATATTCCTCTGTCTTTAAGTTCTGCTAGGAGTTCATTTGGCCTCTTCACTCTCCCACTGAGTATTTGGTTGTCCACAAAAAAAGAGAAACTCAATTTGTATAGCAAATATCAGATACAAATTGAGTTTCTCTTTCTTCACTCTGTTGGACTCATACCGCTGGTTTTAATCCTTTGGCTGAGACCATTGAGGAAAGTGACAGTGTTCATGATGATGAATCTGACTAGTTTATATAACATTTCAATTCCTTTGAATATATGCTTAATATATGCTTCCTTTATCATCTATCTATCTGTCTGTCTATCTATCTTAGATGTATAGATATTGAAATAATATATAGTAAAACAAAATTACTCAACAAAGTTTCTTTGAACTAGATAGGCAATGGAATGAAAGTAAAATAAATTTGGTGACAAGGAAAGGGAGAGACACGATGTTCTTAATGAGACAGTGATTTCCTTGATTAGTCATGTTAAAATCATTTCTTTAGTCTGAGTTAGTATTAGACTGTCTCTGAGAAAATTATCCCTTAACTTCTGTGGCAAGAGAATTTATTATGAAAAGGGTTTTGTGTATTTGTTCAATCATTTCATTCAAGTCTGACTCTTCACAATTCCATTTAGGATTTTTGTTTTGGGGAGGTTTGCTTGTTTGTATTTGTAAAAATACTGTAGTGATTTGCCCTTTCCTTCTTCAGCTTATTTTAAAATGAAGGATTGAGATTAAAAGAAAAAAAAAGTTAAATGACTTGCCTAAAGTCAAGTAACTATTTAAGTGTCTGAGGCAGGATTTGAACTGAGGAAGATATCTTCCTGCCCCCAGGCCTGGCACTCTATTTGTTATGCTGCCTTGCTTCTTAGTTTATTTGCTCATACATGAAATATCCTTAAAAAAGGAATGGAAATTAGCATCATAGTGATGCAGGGAATGATGAAGAGAATTGTGAATGTAACAAAGAAAATTAGGTGGAGATGCAAATTGACTAAAACCTAACTGAGATGTAAATTGACTAAAAGTAGAGAATTATGATTGTAACAGAAACAATTAAAGGCTGCTCAAAATGGGTGGAGATCTCCATTCTTGATGTACCATTGATTCACGGTTTAATGTAAAATTTGTATCCTGCTCTCCTTAGGTTTTACCCTCTACCTAACTCCTGGTCCACTAAGAGAAAGGGAGTTCACCTTTTGCCCTCTGGATGAGAGGCAAAACATAAAAACCTGGGTTGGACCCTGACTCAGAGCCACAGTCTTCTCTACCAACCTGTGGCTGTTTCTCTCTCTCTCTCTCTCTCTCTCTCTCTCTCTCTCTCTCTCTCTCTCTCTCTCTCTCTCTCTCTCTCTCTCTCCCCCCCTCTCCCTCTCCCTCTCCCTCTCCCTCTCCCTCTCCCTCTCCCTCTCCCTCTCCCTCTCCCTCTCCCTCTCTGCCTCTGTTTTATTTCTACCCTTGCTTTCCTAAGTCTGAATAACGCTTCTGCATATGCAGAACTGAACTGAACTCAAGTAGCCTTTGGCTTCAGTAGTAACTAGAATTTCTGGTGTCCTTAGGTCTATTATCATCATAATAGCATGTTTGAAGTATGAACTCTGTTCTTACACTATGGACCCGGCTGAGAAAAATCAAGATTTTTTTTCAAATTATTCTCATCCTTTCATAACCCTAGGAAACTGTGTGGGTGAATTTTGCCACTAGCTTGCCTCTCTCCCAAGGAGAGGATTATGAAATGATGGTAGATAACCTCACTAAAATGACAGCTTCCTCCATTTCTATATCTGACAATTTATAATGGGTTTTCAGATATAAACTGCAAAAAGAGATATAAGCCAAGTAGACTAAAGGTCATTCAGAATAATAATGAATAAAGTGACTAATTAATTAATAAGTGGCTAAAGAGTATATGATAATCCATATTGAGTAAGTATTAGAATCAGGATTCATTATGAACATGATATATATGTGTAGTAGCTGGCTACTTGTGCTTGGCTCTGCCAATGAAGAATCATTCAGACTTAGGAAAGCATGAGTGGAAATAAAACAAAAATTTATTTAAAAAAGTTACAATACATCTCCCTTTCTCTTACTAGACCAGGAATTAGGTAGAGGGTAAAGTCTAAGGAGATCAGTATACAAATTTTACATTAAACAATGAATCAATAAATAGTACATCAAGAATGGGGGGGGGGGTCTCTCCACCCAAGTAGCCTTTGAGATTCCAATTGTTTCTGTTACAATCATAAATCCAAGGAGGATCAGGATACAAATTTTACATTAAGCAATGAATCAATGGTACATCAAGAATGGGGGTGTAGGGGGTGTAGGGGGTTGCGGCTAGGTGGCACAGTACATAAAGCACCAGCCCTGGAATCAGGAGTACCTGAGTTCAAATCTGCCCTCAGACAATTAATAATTACCTAACTGTATGACCTTGGGCAAGCCACTTAACCCCATTACCTTTGCAAAAACTTAAAAAAAAATAGGGGTTCTCCACCCAATCAACCTTTGAGATTAAAATTGTTTCTATTACAATCATAATTCTCTACTTAAAGTCAATTTACATCTCAATAGTAGGTGATAGTCAACCCCACCCAATTTTTACATTCACAATTCTCTTTATCTTTCCCCTGCATGGAGTTCCAATGTATGGAGTTCCAATGGCAGTGAAGAAGGTAACAACCAACCCACAATTAGACTATTAAATGGACTTTGCTTAGGGTTCCAAATTCAATCTGAATTTTATGTATATCTGTTCATGATTTTGTATAAATTATGTGGCCACCATTCTTCCTACCCATTAGGCATAGCTAAGCCCCAGGGATGAGGTTTCTTGGAGTAAATTAATGAAACACATATTTTGCCATATCTAGAATGCTCTCTTTATCCTTTTTTTCCTGCATACTCTGTATATTCCTTTTCATTTGTCTAAGTCATAACATTCTCAGGCAGCTAGGTAGTACAATGAATAGAGTACCAGTCCCAAAGTCAGGAAAACTTGAGTTCAAATTCAGCCTCAGACACTTGACAACTAGTTGTGTGAACTTGGGCCAGTCACTTAACCCTGATTGCCTCACCAAAAAACAAACATTCTTTAAAGTCATGATTCAAGATTTACAGTTTTAGCTTGAAGTCTTTAAATCTCCATCACACCAGAGTACAATTTATAAGCACAATTTCATGAAAACTGCATCAAATGGTTGTGGTTTCTCTTTGATTAAGTCTGATAAGCAATGTGGTACAAAGAAATTTCAATTCAAATATCACCTGTGATGAGAGCTTCATGACAGTGAGTAAATCAAAACTTTTCTGATGCTCAGAAAACTCTAAGATAAGTATAGATCTCAGATTTTTAAAAATTTATGTTTATTTATTTATTCATTCATTCGTTTGTTTGTTCATTTATTTATTTATTTATTCATTTTGTTTATTTATTTGTTTGTTTGTTTGTTTGATGAAGGCTGAAAGTATACACTACTATAGAGTCCACTGTTAATTATCCTGAGAGATTTTTCTTGCTTCATTTGTGATCTAGACCAGTTCACCTCTCCTTAGGAGAGGTTCTCCCATGGAGAACAATATTCTTGCTGACCGTAATACTGACATCTCATTGGCATAGTCCACTAAAGGTCAGAACATCTAAACTCAAGATCTCTGCAAGGAACTATAAGATTAATGCCTGAAATAAAAGACCATTTTTTTTTGCCAAAATTTGATCTTATTGATATAGATTTTGATTTACTTATGGCTGTGGTAAATCTATGAGAATTTAAAAGTGTTTTTAAACTGGAATTGGAAGTTAAAAGAAACTCATTTTACTTTAACATCAGGTTATTATACTAAATAGGAGACAGGGAAAGCCTAGACCAATTGAGTCTTCCAAACCAGTTGATAAAATTATAGGGGATCAGATCTAGAATAAGCATATTTGCAATTACTAAGGATATGAGGCAAAAAGCCTTTCAGATTTTGAGTGTTTCATTTACATTTGAAAGGGTCAGGAAATGAGATTGATGATTGGCAGACAATGGACTTGCCTTTGAGTAAGAACTGCCACCCCCTCATTTATATAGGCAAATGGGAGAGTCACAGAGTTTTAAAGCGAGTTGGGAAGGAGGGACTATATGTTTGAGAGAATAGAGAAAAGAGTTTGGGGAAAAGATTTCTGCTTTTAAGGAAGTTCTAGAGGACTTACATGCAGCATATCTCAATTCTTTCCATTCCCCTTCTTTACTTTCCCACTCAACTTTGGAATAATTCAAGAGAAGTGAGTGACTGGAGGAAAAGTTCTACATGCACACACACACTGAGAGCTGTTTTTAGAGACATGGTTTTCTCAGCTCCAAGGCTGTATCTTGAAGGATTATAATGGGAGAAAGAGCTTGTGCTTATGAAGCAGAGTTATAAAAGATGTTGTAATTGGAAACAAATTTTGTAATCTTTTACACTGTTAAATTCTGTTAGAGTGGAAAATATAAAGAAGGAGAAATATAGAAGAAATGCCTGGCCAGTAAGAAGATGTCATCTGTGCCTGTGCTGTAAATTGATTCCTTTTGTTCCATTATTAAATGTAAATTCACCACCTCTCCTAATTTCCTCTTCCCCTCTAGTTTACAGTCTATCTGATTTCAGTCATGCAGAAAGAGAGGGATTCTCCCCTTTGTCCATAGTTTCCTATGGCTTCTATGTCTAGAGCACAGATTCTCTTGCATCTCATCCCAGTCAGTTCTTCTGAAGGTCTTTCTCTCTCTCTCTGACTGATCTTCTCTTTCTCAAAACTTGTCTAGTCTTTTGTTATTCACCCCAGCTTCAAGGTACTTGCTGTTCCTCCAGGAGGAGAAAAGGTTTTAATCCATAAACTTTACAGGCTGGTGAAAATAAATCCTAAACTTCCAACTCCAGGTCTAGGTCTGTATGTGAATTCTTTCTCTTGTGAGAACCATTAAATCTTAATTGCTGACACCAATCTTCTGGCAACACTTGAGTTGTGATCCTGCAGCTTTTGAGATTTGTAAGTATAATGGTTAATACTCATAGGGAAGAGAACTAAAGAACCTTTTTACTAGTCCTTTCCTAAAGGTGCTGGTTCTTTATGAAATATCCTAGAATTTAACTAGCCAAGATTTTTAAATTTAATTCACAAACTGAGGACTCCATGCTTTCACTGTGCTCTGTAAATTTCAGAAAAATAACATATCCAGTCAAGATGTCTTGTCCATCTAGCAACAGTGTTGAGATTATTAAGAGAATACATTAGAGAGTATAAGGGGTCCTGAGAAATCAGAATGATATACTGGTTATAAAGTTAGTTAGCATTAAGAAGGTGTGAATTTAACCAGTTTCTCACACTTACTAGCTGTGTGACTTTTAGGAAAGTTACTTAATCCCTCTAGCACTAAGGCAATTCTTTAGGACTATGTAATACAGATATATTAATTTACATCAGTGGGAGGAGTTTCTACACTGAAATTTCCATCCTTCAATACCAATCACAATACCAAATCCAGTACCCATTCTCCTTCCCCAATTTTTTATTCAAATTCAGAACATGGTAGGTAAGCACATCCATACTAGATAAAAAGTAATTATGTTAAAGTGATTGGCTCACTCATTTTCATTGCAACCTGTTATTCTATTTAATATTGGGACTACATCATTATTTTTTTAAAAAACATTCATATACAACTTTCCACATTTCACATTGTAAAACATAGTTAAGGTTTCATTTCTACAGGGGTATAAGAGAAATAGATTGAGACCAGAAGCTTACTAAAAGATGATTAGGAGAAGACAGAGAAAGATTTGGATTAGGATGTAGGAAAGGAAGTCAGTAATCTACAGTGGACTGAAAGGAATTTGATTTTACATTTGATTGGTAAGAATCTGAACTGAAAGGATGAGGGACACCCAGATTCTCATCTGGATGTGCACAACAGGAAACATATCTTTATACATTAAATGTTATGTAAACCAACAAGTTTAGAGGGATCCAAATTGCTTAATAAAGATATTAAATCAAAGTTGTTTTTACTATAATCATATAAGATATTTCAGGGACATGAAATTAATTAAAAATAAGATTGTGTAGGACTGAGAGAAATATGCTAGGCTGATCATATAGAGTTGTAACCTCTGGACTACCCAGCCAGTGGGGAAGCAGAGGAAGGACTAAGCATTCAAAATAGGATAAAAGACTGAACAGCCCACAAGTTTCAAATTGTTTCTTTCCATGGTTAGATACCCCCTCTTGCAGGGCTATATCAATAAAATTTTCTTCCTGATTTCACCAGTGAACATGTGGTCATTTTAGTAAGAAATAACCTCTTTTTCTTGATTATTTCCGACCACATGAATGTTATTCATATAAAGAGATGTGCCATAGCTAAAATTAGATTGGGAATATAATTCGGTCATTCATGCAGTCCAACTCAGTTTTATAGCTAACTCCATTTGCAGAAGACTGGTGGTTGGATCTTAAAATGACAGACTTGAACAAATACATCTATCCTGGAAGCCTGTTCTGTCCTAGCTATTAGTAAGATACTATTAGGTCAAATCTTCTGTCAATAATCTTCAGCAGTCATTAGGTTCTCAAGAGCAGATTGCACTTGATTTTGGACATTGTTTCTTAAAAGCAGGGAAATTTCTACTTATGTATACTATGACTTAATTTCTACTTATGTATGCTATGACTTAATTTTTTATTGCCTACTATTTCTTCAGTTCCAGTGTCCAGAAATACTTTTTCAGTTTTGGAGAAAGCAAGTAAGTATTCTATGATGTTTGCATTGGAGTATTTTTTTTTTTGCATCTTTGTAATCCATATAATACATCATTAAAATATGTCCCCCTTTGGACAGATCTTTAAGACAGATCTAGAAGCACCAAATGGAGCAAAATGTAATTGGCTTTTTTAAATTATTCAGGTTAATTATGTACAAGACATATTATCCTAGCCTAGACTGTATACTTCTGTAAAAGACACTTTTTTTCTTGGGAAGAGTTCAAAATGCCATTATTTAATGTGAAAAGAATTAGAGACCATCATTACATCAATGACCAAATCACTGTCTAAAGGAGAAAATTGTGGATTATATTCTCAGGAAATGAGTGGAGTGCTCCCCCTATTGGTGAAATGAAATGCTAGATCTTGCACTGAGTTTGAACACATAGAGCTTTCTGTTACCTGCAAGACTGGTGAAGAGGATGGGACTTTGTGCAAAACTGTCATTTGCTAAAGGTCATTTCAAATGACATTTTGTGATCTTTGGAAATCTGATAAAATTTCAAAGGTTCTTTTTTTCTTGTTACATTTTACCTGCTGAGAACTTCTCTTTTTTTTTTCTTATAAGAACAGGATTCAATAAGATATCTAAACAATAGATCGAACTAAAAATTGGAGCCTCCTCTTTGATATGATGTCCTTTGGAATCATACAATGGAATCATATCAAGATGAAAGGTCTGTATTTTATACATTAAAGCCTGAACCTGGATTCTTTCAACATGCTAACTTAAACATTTCCCTTCAACCCATGAAGGTTTGTGGTGCTATAGCTCTATATAAGCTCATCTCTAAGGTTGTTTTAAATCCATTGAAAATGTCAACAAGATTTGATATTTCATATTTTAAGCTAATACTGTCTATATACTTGGGCATAGGCAATCTAGAGACTAATAACAGCTCAAACAGGGAAGGGAAAAATTCAGACAGGATTAAGTAATGTAAATATAGAAGACAGCTAAGACTTTGAATATGTCAGGGATAAGTTTACAAAGTCATGAAAACTAAGGTAGGCCTAAAACCTAAAAAGTAAATTGAAAGAATTTGTTGGATGCAAATATCATTAACAAAACTTCCAAACAAAATCTACCAATTGTTTCTGTTTGAACAGTTGTACAAGTAATTTCCAAGTGGTAGAAATCCAGTATGTAAGTGGAATCATATACATACCATATGTCATCATAGAAGAACTGTTCTTAATGTCCTCTCACAACCATTAGATCGGGCCATTTTTCAATATCTATACACTGTTCTTCCTTTTACCTTTTGAATGTATCTTCACTATCTTCAAGCTAAATCTATTTCCTAAATCATAAAGGGATAATAAACTATATAATTCACAAACCTTTAGGGAACCCAAATTATAGACCCTTCAAATGTTGAAATACTATCTTGCCCAATATCATGAATTGGTTCTAAGAAAACATAGTATTAGAAGAAATAATATTACAGGGGTCAGTTAGTCCATTAGCTTTACCACAATTGTCTGGGTTTTTTTCTTTTTCCTTTTTTTTTGTTTTTTGCAAGACAATGGGATGAAGAGACTTGCCCAAGGGCACACAGTTACTGAGTATCAAGTGTCTGAGTCTGGATTTGAATTCAGAGCCTCCTTACTCTAAGACTGATACTCTAGACACTCGTGTCACCTAGCTGCCCCCACAATTATCTGGTTTTTGATAAAAATATATTGACATTACTGCAAAAACAAAATTGGTTAGGGCAACATTATGAAAAATATTGGTCATAGTAAATTGTAAGCTCATGAAAAGTAGAGTTTACCTTTTTTCTTTGTATTCCCAGTACTTAACAGTGTCAGGTATATATGAATGCTCAATAAATTCTTACTGAACTAAATTGAAATGTTCATTCAATGTCAGTCAAAAGTCAACATTTTTTACTTGTCAAATATTCCTCTTACAAAATTCCTCACCTTTTTCTAATTCTAATTCTACTTTCCTTAAAATCTGCTGCCATTCAGGTATTTCTGAACAACCCTAGCTTTTCCTACTCCCCATTTCCTCTGATTACCTGAAATAATTTTTGTCCCTCTCACTCATTTAAGCTTGAACATTTCACATTTCAGGTGGTAGGATAGGTAGAGGGCTATGTCTAGAGTCAGGAAGAACAAAGTTCAAATTCAGCCTCAGACATTTCCTAGCTGTTGTGCTTCACTGGACAGAACTTTGGTTTTGGAATCAGGAGAATGGGGTCTGAATCCAACCCAGACATTTGCTTGTTATGTGAACTTGGATAAATCACTTAACCCTGATTGCCTCATATTCAGGATCATTTCCAGTCACATCCTGATTCATATCTGGCCACTGGAACCAGATGACTCTGGAAGAAGTGAGACTGGTGACCTTAGCACAATGCCCCCTCACTCATCCAATTCACATACTTGTCATGGCATCCCCCACCCCCCGATATCATGGTCTTATTTAAGGATGAAGGACAAATTATTATTATTATTATATCACAACTTTTTTTGGCCCAATTTCCTCCTCTGTCAAATGAGATTAATAATAGCATCTACCTCCCATAGTTGTGAGGATAAAATGAGTTAATAATTGCAGAGTGCTTGGCCCATAAGAAGTGTTACATGAATGTTAGCTGTTATTATTATTTGCCATATATATGTATATAAATACACACACGTGTGTGTGTGTGTGTGTGTGTGTGTGTATGCATATGTGTCCTATCTCCCCACCTGGACTATAAATCTTTCAGAGGATCCTCTTCTTATACACATTAGCAGTTCCAGAATATAATAAGCAAAAAGAAAATCAATACCACTGCTGATATTTTACTCATTTTCCATTCTTTATCCATTTATTCCCATTTTTTTATCCATTTTTCACATATATTCAATGCTTTAAAAATTGAATTTCAGTGAACTAAGCTTTGATTTATGCTTCCAAATCTTTTAGCTAGTATTATCACATTAACATGGATAATGTGGGGCATCTAGGTGGCACAGTGGATAGAGTATTGGCCCTGGACTCAGGAGGTCATGAGTTCAAATCTGACCTCAGACACTTAATAATTTCCTAGCTGTGTGGCCTTGGGCAAGTCACTTAACCCCACTGCCTTGCAAAAAACAACAGAACAAAAATATAGATAATGCATTGATGTTTTTGCTAAAAGAAATCCAAAATGCAACTGCAGTGCTTGGAGCAGATTCTTGTCTCATAGTTTTGTGGTTTTCTCTCATAGATACCCTATATGGTCTGAAACTAAATGACAATTTTTTCATATTGAAGAAACACATATTCAACATATGCAACATATTCAAGAAACACATATGAAATATCTACTGTTTTCAGGTACTACTCTTGGCCCTAGAGATACAAAGACAAAAATAAATAGCCCCCTGGCCTCAGGGAGGTCCTGAGTCATCTGTTCTAATAATGTTTCTTCATTTATTAGAGCAACATTTGGCAACACTGAATAGACATAACCTTCACCTCTCTAGCTTCCCAGTAGGAGGAATGGGTTTGAGAAGGGAAATTAGCTGAGAGAAATGCTACCACCCCTTCCACTTGGTGTGTGCTTCTTCTCCCACTCAGTTTGAGTTTCTGAAAGTTTCCCTCATAGCTAAAAATGTGTCAGGAATATATAGAGTTCTGAGGTCCTTAGTATCTGGGGCCCACTTGCAAGGTAATCAGTCCCAGTCTTTCCTGAACTGTTAGAGAATCTACCTTTTCATTTTCCAGATAAGGAAATAGAAGCTCAGAATGACTAAGTGACTTGCCCAGGTTCATATAACTGATGATAAAGATGATGTTTTGTCCTTTGTTTTAAAAGAAGGCCATGATATCAGGGGAGATGGTGCCATGAGAAGCACATGAATTGGATTTGAGTGAGGAGGGAATAAATCACCAGCCTCATTTTCTCCTTCTTGTATATCTGGCTCCAGTGGCCAGATGTGGATCAGGACGAATGGAGATGAGCCTAGATGAGAGGCAGTCAGGATTAAGTGACTTGACCAAGGTCACAGAGCTAGTGTCTGAGGCAGGATTTGAACTCCAGTCTCCTGACTCCAAGGTCACTGCTCTAGCCATTGTGTCCTTAGCTGCCTTGTACATATATTAGTGTTCAAGATGATTTTTGAATTCAGATCTTCTTGACTTCATGTATAATATTATAGCACCTTGCCTCCCCTTGGCCTGCTTTAGCTATTCTGGATTCTATAAGCACTGCCTTGACCAGAAGTGTGAAGTGCCTGATAATTTGAAAAGGAATATACATACATATATACATAATATATACATAATACAAATGCACATCTCACATACATACATACATATGAATATATATATATATATGGCACCAAAAGCCTCTTGACTGCAGTCTCCAATTTGCTTGTTCTCTGTTAATGCAAGCTATGTTAATTATCTGAAATAAAATTTGAGTTAATATAGTGAACTTGGAGAATATGAGAATTCTGTATGGTGACATCAATTAAAAACCATTTTATTAATTTTTTTGGTATATTAGGGCAATAGTTCACAATAGCTTTCAGACAATACTCTCACCACTATCACCATCTTCACTACCCCACCATCATCATCATTACCATCCTTACTTTTATCTCATTCTTTCCATCTTTTCTGATAAGAGTCACAAGTTGAAAATCCACTACTATTATTTTACTATTTATTTGCTATTAATAAATATTTGTAAATAAACATTAAGCTAATAGGAGTAGAGTTAGGCTCAAAGTACTGGAAGCAATAGAGTAAACTTGAAAAAATGAGAAGGGCATTATTATAGTCATCCTAGTAACAACATCTTTTATTGAATAACTTTTACATCTTGATTTTTAGTTCTCTAGAGAAGACAATTATTAGGTAATTCATTATTGTTAATTGGCATCATTAAATTCTAGATTTTCTTAAGAAAGGAAAATTTAAAATTATTAAGTATTAGTTTTTAATTTGAGTATTTATTTTTACCTAATTCTACTCTATTTTTCTTAAAATGTAGCTTCCTAATTTTCAAACACAAGAGGTAAAAGAAATAGACAAGTAAGTAACCCATAGGTGACTCTTTATTGGACCCTTAGTATAGGACCATTATTTTGTAAACCCAGATAGGACTCTCCAAGTTGAAGCTATAATCTCCTCTTGGTATGCTGTTTGGCTAGAACTTTGAGTCTGAGGTTCATTTCATGAAGTGCTTTGTTGCACTAGCTAGTAACCTCGTGGGCTGTCTCTAGTATTTCCATTGTTACTGGTCCAAGTTGGAGCTGTGGCAACCAAGACCTATGATACCGGTCTACACCAGCAGTCCTGTCTTAGTCACTTGACTGTAAGCAAAAATTTCTATCTTCTGAGGGAAAGATGACCCACTATAATTTCTCCTTCCATTTCTTGATTACTTATTCCTGGCTTTCTTCTTAGACCATTGTTGGAGTAGTTTTGATCTATTCTACTATCCTGTAGGCATAAAGATAAAAAGATATTATTGTTTATAAACATTTCAAATACTGCCTTTTATATAAATAAAAATCAGTTTTCCTATTTGATCTTTCTCTAGGAGTATCATTCAGTAGCAAGTCTGTAGGTGTGAGGTTTAAATTCCAAATGAGACCTGGGAACCTGGAAAGACCATGAGGACAAGAATCATAATGTCCTCTTGGTCAGTCCATCTGAGGTCTCTAAAAGTTTGCAGCCCCTTACTTCAGGTAGGCCTGATAGAGGCAAGCAGAGCCTGGTCCTTACACAAAATCCCAAGCCATGAAATAAGGCTAGAAGGATGAAGTTTTTTGAGGGTTTTTTTTTTAACCTTCCAGGTTAGACAGAGCTGGGAGCTGCAAAAGGAATGGCAGAGAGGATTAGTCACTGGCAACAAAATTTATATTCAAGAAGGTGCAAAACCAAGAGAATAATTTATGCTATCATAACATTATAAAAACAAACTTTTTTTAAAAGTCATGAACTTCCATAAGCATAATGATATCACAATGATAAACATGATAATATCATATGACTCCAGAGGGCTTATAACTTACCTCCAGAGAAGTAACAAACTAAGCTACAGAATGAGAGATATTTTTGGAATTGGCCAATATGGAAATTTGTTATGCTTGACTGTATTTACTTTCACAACACTTTTGTTTATCTTTTCTTTTTTTCAATGAGCAAGGAGATAGAAGGCAGAAAAAAGTTTGAAAAAATTTTGAAAATAGATTTGAATAAAAATATAGGATAAATATAATGTTTGACAGAACCATTATAAAAGAAAAAGTAGCAAATAATTGCATTGTAGTAAAGGATCAAACTTATTAGCTCTAATTTTAACATTATCTCGCACCCTGAAACCTCTCCAATATATACAGATATATTAATTTCATCAGGATAACACTCTAATGACTTGTGGATGTTTAAGCTAAAAACTGGGTCATTAAAAAAAATCACAACTGAGAACTCTTTGATCTTCCTCTTATTTACCCAAATTAAAGTTATAACCAATGCTTGTAGATTTAGAGCAAATTCCTGTTTTTAGTAAATTTTCTATTCTGTCACTGTATCATTGTAAATGTTTCTGGGATATATGAGTGATAGACTCAGCCATAAAAGTAGCCCTGATGTTAGCTTAGGGGGAATTGCAAGACTAAGATGGCACTTTTTGGAAAGGTAAATAGAAGCTCAGAATGAATAATCATGTAAAAACAGGCATCATTGAAGAATATTATTCAAAAATTTTAAATGTGGTTAGGGTTTCAAATTTGACTTACTTTCCATAAAATATATTTTTTCCTGAATTTTTTCTTCTAGAAATATAGTCAATCCAGTACTTTTGCCTAATTAAAAAAAGAAAGCCAAAAAATATAACACATTGTCTTGGGGAATAAAACATAGATAAAAATATACTGAATAGAGAAAAAAAAAGAAAGAAGAACCCATCTTGTCAGATTTTTGCAGTTTGGGAACTTTAGCAGCTCTGGTTTTTCTATTTTATTTTTTAGGTTTTTTTTTCCAAGGCAAATGGGGTTAAATGGCTTGCCCAAGGCCACACAGCTAGGTAATTATTAAGTGTCTGAGGCTGGATTTGAACTCTGGTACTTCTGACTCCAGGGCCAGTGCTCTAGGCCACCTAGCCGCCCCTTGGTTTTTCTATTTTTAGCACTTTAGATTATTATGTTGGGTTTCAGTAGTAGTAATAAGTTGTTGTTTTTACAAATAAAAATAAAATTTCTGGGGTGAGGAATAAAATTAATGGGTTATTAAAGAACCTGGAAACAGAGTAGGTCAGATCAGCATTCTTTGCAAAGTTTACACAAGTTATCTGAGTTGATTGTGAAAGCATTGACCAGTCTGAAGTACTCTAAATGAAAGATTTAAAAAAAAATTAGTATTTACTTCCTTTCTCTTCCTTTTACTGTCCCCTTTTTTGAATAGGTTTAATTAAGCAGTCATTCAGTTTCAGTAAATGGGAGGAGGGGTAGATACAGAAAGTATTCTTTAACTGGTTCTTTGCACAATCTGGGAACTTGAAAATAATCCAGTTGAGAACATGCCTATATTTCCAATGACAAATCAGAATGGAGGTCATAACTCTAACACTGAGTGGGAGGACACAGAATTCTGTTCAAACACTGGAAAGGAATGAGAGATTTGCTGAGATTTTTAGTTTGATATTTTTTTAGGTGTGGCTTTTTTTTTTTGAGATTTGCTCAAATTTCTAGTAGGTGGGACCTTTAGTTAGTGGACTTTATTCAGGCAGTATTTTTTCAACTTTTGTCTGAAACAAGATCTCACTTGGAGCAGTCGGGAGAGAACATTACACCGAATCAGTAATATCTAACTCCTAAATGTATCTTGCTTTCAGGTCCAAAAAATGAGATTTTTAGCAAAGATTGTTTTATTTCTATTATGGACTATCTGTGATTCACAAGGTAAGGAGAGGGGATTTTGGTCACCTCTAAGGAAACTAAAAAAATTTATTATTATGCTTTGTAGAGAAGTACTAAAATGGGGTGGGGTGGGGAAAGATTAAATTATTGATTGCAATCACATTCCTGTTCTATTTCTATAGTTCATGCATGTTTTGATATGTAAAAAATGTTAACTATTTCAATGGCATATTTAAATGATTCTTTTTATAATTTTACTTCCTGGTAAATATTACAACATTGTTTTTTGAAGTAGTCCTTTTTGAGGCACTAAGTTTCTTAAAGAGTACCTATTCTTGATTCATATTGCTGACAAAAAATTTTTGCTGAAGTATTATTTTACTCTTCTGAGGATTTTTACATGAAATGCTATAGACACTAAAAATATATATACTATTATTCTGGATTTATGGCTAACCTAGACCATGTCTATGTCTAGAGATCAACATATTTCTTTTCAATTTTCAATATCTTTGGAGGGTTTGGGAGAAAATAATGCTGATATACCATGAATATAAATTCCTTATTGGACCTCTATAAACATCTTCATCAATTCAAGTTAGTGGAAAATTCAATCTATAAATTGATAGCTTTATTCCATAATTAGGTTCCTTTCAAGAATTACTTTTGCTATGAATTGAAGAAAAAATGCTCTATTAAATGCAATATTCTGGTAGGGAAATAAAATGAGATAGACTTTTCTCAGTATAGTGAAAAAAATGATGAATTAACTTTTGTTATCACATATTTTTAAAAAATCTACTGTTACACAGCAAATTGAGTACTTTGAATTTGCATGTAAGATAAGATGATTGTTAACTAGGAATAATATTTGATGTATCTGCTTTATCAAACTGTATTAAGCATCTTTGATTTGAGGAAGTCATGATGTAGGATAAAGTTTTGAATTTGAAGTTAATAGGGAGCTGAGTTCAAATCTTACCATTGACACTGACTAAATGTGTGACAGTGAACAATTCACATGATTCTGGATTTGTTTCCTTATCTGCAAAATGGGGATAATCATACCTTTAGTATCTACCTTACAAGGTTGTTCTGATGATCTAATAAGATATTGTCTGTGAAATGTTTTACAAACCTTAAAGAACTATATAGATCTCAACTATTATTTTTCTTATGATTAACAGAAATATGGTATGTAACATTTTTATATGTTTAAATTTTAAGTTCACAGATCCCATGTTAAGAATTCTTGATTTAAAGGTTAAGTTGAAACATTTAAAGGATTCAACAAATCAGCGTGTATGTGTATAGAGTTAAATTAGGCAGTGGTGGAAATTTTAGGCAAAGGAAATGGGGGGGAATAAATTAAGACAGGGAAGCATTAACCATGTTAAGGATTGGATGGAAGAGGCAAAAAGTGGAACAGGGAAGGTGGTAACTCAGTTTAAACTGGAAGATAATATGGAAAACAAGTAATAAGAACAAAATTTAGACAGATAGCAAGGTGCCAGATTTTGGAGAATTTTAAATGCAAGATCTAAGGCATTTCAACATTATCCATATTTGTATTTATTTCTCACTTAAAAATGTTGAATTTGCTGTTCATATATTTATTTATGACTTAGGTGGTAATGAGAACCTATACATATTAGATAATAAGGAGAGGGAATACAGAAAAAAGGTAGAATAAATTATACATGTTAATTCATTATAAATGAGGCATGAAGAAGTTCTAGCATAATTAAAGATAGCCATAAGCTTTCAAAAATAGGGGGGTTGTTGAACAACAACCATGAAAACAAAGCTAAAAATTATAATTATAATGTCCCATCTTGACTCTAGAGAAAAGTAGCAAATGCTAATCTCCCTCCCTTCTTTGCCAAAGACAAAGGATACCAAATGTGAAATATTGTATATTTTCTGTCAGTTAGAGATATGTTAATTTTGCTAAACTCTATTTTTCCATTTGCTAAAAATCTTTGTTGCAAGGAATGGTGCATATGTGGGAGGGATGAGGATTATGCATATTTTGAGAGAGAGAAAGTGTTATAAAAGGTATCATCCCTGTCCTATTGTGCTTTCATGCATTTGCACAGATGAGATTCATGCTTAAAATGTATTATATTCATTTAAGGTCTTGGTCTAGGACCGATAATTCCCCTGTCATGAAATCTCTCTTGGTCTCTACAGCTTCTCTTAAAGTCCACTATTCCATGAAAATTATTAGAGTTTACTTTTTCCTTAATGCATTGATTTACCTTTCATAACTTCTGGTAGAATGTAATCTTCTTGAGAATAAGGACTACATCTATTATTATTGTCTTCCTTCCTTCCTTCCTTCCTTCCTTCCTTCCTTCCTTCCTTCCTTCCTTCCTTCCTTCCTTCCTTCCTTCCTTCCTTCCTTCTCTCTCTCTCTCTCTCTCTCTCTCTCTCTCTCTCTCTCTCTCTCTCTCTCTCTCTCTCTCTCACTTTTATTTTTTCTTTCTTAATTGAACTACATGGCATGGGACTCCTCCAAGTTACTGATGATAAAATGTAAAAAAAAAAGCTGGATAATGTAAAGAGCAGAGTCCCTTGATGCACTGTTAGAAATTTCTTTGGACATATCTAGCCCAAACTTTTGTAAATTTGTCTGATGGGGCTATTATGTATTCCATGTTTCTATACTTTTTTTTTTAACAAGGGTATCATTTGGATCTTTGATAAATGAAAATACATTACAGTATTTCTGTGGAACCTTAAATTCTTAGACTATTCAGGACAAAGAACAAACATATATGTGAAAATTTCTTGAAGAGTATGGAACATTACTCTCTACTGCTTCTTGATACAAACTGTCATGCTCTTTACCATGGTTCTTATCCATGGCCATTGCCCTTTTTATGTGGAGTTGTTCTGATACTTACAGTCACATTTCTTCATCCCTAGGACTTCTCCACTTAGGAACTTTCATCCTGCCAGCCCCATTCTGCCTTTGATCTCTGACCTGTATTCCCATTTCATCTTTGGTTACAGACAAAAATATCTGGTTGACTCAGATGACTAGATCTCTAGAGTCAGATAGGTGAGGGTACTCTGTAATCTGTAATGTTGAAAAACACATTTTTTTGAAGACTGGTTTCAAATACAGGAAAAGTATAAAGTTCTGAACATTCTGTTTTCCATGGTGAAATAGTTTTGCTCTAATCTTCACATCCATGACTGTCTTTGACTATCCTGAAAAAATCTTGCACTTTATTCAGTATCACCAGGTTAGGTACTCTTCTTTTCCCTTAAATTTATTCCCAATAAGTTCATTGATGACCGTTGTAGCAAGTTATAAAATGGATAAAAATTGTTTTCCCATCTTGCTTTCAATACATTTTTGCTTTCTCAATATTCCATGTTTATCCAGAATCCCTGAACTGATGCTCACAGAAGCAATGTGGTATACTGGAAACAACAGAAAATGAGGAGGGGATCAGAAAGATATAATGGAATGAGTATTGAACTTGGAACTTGAGATTCTGAGTTGGAATAATGCCTCTTTTACTTCCTATCTATATGATTTTGAATAAATTTCTTCATTTTTTATCTTTAACAATTTCATTTTGTTTATTGCATTTTAGAGGTTATTTCATGTTCGCTGTTAGGAAAAGTGCATTTATCATAATTAGTGATTTGTTATACAGAATTATATTCAGAAAAGTGTATTTTCAGCAATCTCTAATGAAAGGTTGCTGGTTTTGGTGGTTATGAGGACTTTACCTATTATTTCCTATAGATTCAATATATCAATATTTGTCTTTCTGATTTTCATGGAGTTTTCTAGGAATATTATCCTCACAACTGAAATTTGAGGATTAACTATAATTTCAGAAGAAAGAATGCACTTCCACTTAGTGGTTTAGGAAAACCTCATAAAAAGTGTTACCTGAACTAGGTTTTCAAATAAATTTAATCAAAAGTAGAAGCAATCCTTTTGCTTCTCCTTAATTAAATCTCTCCAACTCACCTGAGTAACTTTTCCAACCCTTTTAATTCCTCCCCAATCTTCCTATGGGGCCATTTACCCTTACCTTCTCACCCAAAAGCCTTGTCTCATATTTCAACAAGGGCTATTTGTCTACCATTTTTCATCTCATAGCACCCAGATGCCTTCTGGCCTTTCTCCTGTTTCATCCCTGTCTCAAGTAATAAAGTGTCAAGGCAATATCCTCTCCATCTTCTTCAACAGATTGCTTCCTTCTTCATCCCCATCATGTTCCCTAATCTTCAATCTTTCCCTGTCTACTGGCAAATATGTCATTGTCTCCCACTTCCTAAAAAAACCCTTATTTTAATCCATCTACTTCTGACAGGTAATGTTCCATATATATATATATATATATATATATATATATATATATATATATATATATATATTCTCCCTTTTGTGAGATAATATTTGTAAAGTGTTTAGCACAACTTCTATTTTGCTCCCCAAAATAGTTTTTTTAAAGGTTAAATTTGTTTTAAATTTTTTTTGTTTTCTGTTAGCGAAAGAAAATAAATAAAAAGCAAAAACATTTAAATTGTCAGCTTTAAAAATAAACAGTAACAACAACAAAAAAACCCTGAGTTCAAATCTAGCTTCTGACCCTTACAAAGTGTGTGTCCCTGGGCAAGTCACAACCCTTGTTTTTCTCAGTTTTCTCATCTCTAAAATGAACTGGAAAAGTAAATGACAAGCCACTTTAGTAACTTTACCAAGAAAACACTAAATTAAATCATAACAATTGGACATGGCTGAAACATGACTGAACAACAATAATATAAAATAATTTGCTATATTTTTAATTTTTTAAAAATATTCTTTATTAGTAGTTGTTAGCTTTTTATGGGAAAAGGTTAAAAATAATAAATGACTGAATTTTCTAAATTATTTTTAATTTTAGTTAAATAAGATTTTATATATATGAAAATGGCCCAAACTTCATTTATGACCATTCAATAAACATTTATTAAATGCCAACTATAGCTTTTAATTTGGGGGATGAAAATTTTTAGTTTAGGAAATATTCTTTTCTATATATTACAATTATAAGATGGGAACTTACATTCTGCATCTTTTGATAGGAAAAGAGAAACTGCTAAACTATTATCAAATGCATTGCATTTGAATGTATATTAAATATATTTATCAAAAAGTTCAATTTCTATTTTTAAAATATATTATGGATACTGTTGAAAAACAGATTAAAATCCAAAACAAAGGATCAAAAGTCTGAACTTGAATAATCAATTACGAATTAGAAAAACTCATTCTGTTCACATAATTCTAATTAGAATTCATAGTAAGATTAAAAACTATTCATATATGTGTCACATTTTAAAAAGTCTGTTTTCAGAGGATCAGTTGGTTTTGAGGTTGAATTCTTTGTTGAATTCTAATTTGAGTCCTGTTTTCATTCATTCCTAGTTTATTTCCTCATTATATAGAATTTAACTAGTTTTAATATTAAGGGTGATTATGTTGCTAAAAATGTAACTCATGATTATCTTAATTTCTTAAAAATCTGAATATTTTAATAATATCAATGGCAAAACAATTGCCTCACATATTGTTGAAAATAAGAGCATAAAGAACTGAAGATGCTGTAAATCCTTATTAACTGAAAATAAATTATCTAAAGAAAGAAAAAATTTTAAAAGATTGAATTTAGTTTAATTTTTTTATTTGTGTTGGCAAAGAATAGGAAACTGTGGGAATGCCTATTAGCTGAGGAATAGTTGAACAAATTATGGTATATGAATGTGATGTAGTACTATTATGTTATAAGAAATAATGAAGGGAATGGTTTCAAACAACAAAAACAAACTGGGAAAGCATATAAACTGATGCAAAGTAAAGTGAATAGAACCAGGAAAACAGTTTACACAATAATCACAATATTGTTACTAATCAATTTTGAATGACTTAATAACTCTGATCAATAAAATGACTCACTCTCAACTCAAGGGACCCATGATGAAAACTGTTATTCACCTCCATAAAGAAGTGATAAACTCAAGAATGCATATTTCAGCATTTTTTTCTTTTTCTTTTTTAAGAACATGACTAAATTTGTTTTTCATTGGTTCACATTGTAAAGGGTTTTGCATTTCTTATCCTCTCAATGGATGTAGAAGGGAAAATATTTAGGACTGAAAATAAAATTTACCGAATAAAAATATTCCTGTATATTTGTTGACATTTTAAGTGTGACAATTTAATTCAATACTATGCTAAGTGAAAGATACAGAGATGAAAAAAATGACAGATTCTAAACAAAAGTAGCTTAAAATTTCTGGTGAGGAATATGACAGGCGTAAAAACAATGCAATGTATGGTTGACTCTGAGAAAGGCAAAGGATTGATCGAAGGAATTTGTTAGGAGGGAAAAAATATTTCCAGATGAGGAGGATAATGAAGAAGGTGTCATTTGAGCTAAGCTTTTAAGGAAGAACTCTAAAAGGTGGAATTGAGGTTAAAAATATAGTAACAAGAAATGGCATATATATACCCATATCTCTCTAACCCATGTTTGTATATACATCTATATATGTCTTATCTTTTTTATATAAGGAATAGAGGAATCTTCTATTTCATTCCTACAATCCTAGAAAATCTATTTGTAATGCCTATATTTCTTTTTTCTATTTTTTTTTCTTGAGACTTGCCATCTGGCTTCAAACCCATCATTTTACTGAAACTGCTCTTTCAGTATTTGACAATGATCTTTATCCTTAAGATGCCAAGTCTATAATAATAATATTTGTCCTTCATTCTCTTCCAAACTTTCCAATTCATTTTTAAACTCCTTCCTTATTTCTTCAAGGAAATCTTTCTATGCTGAAGAGCAGGTTATATTCTCCTCAGAGGTTCTAGGTCTCTCTGAGTTAGTCTTTTCCTTCCAAGAATTTTTCTATAGAGTCTCCTTTTACTGGCCTTTCTTCATTATCTTAAAACCTTGTGTTGGGGGGGGTTTGGTGTCGGGATCCTTAGATGCTTTACTCACTAAGTGTAATATCTCCAGTTGGCCAGTAGGGGGTGCTGGTTGCTTCCTCTGGAGTGTCTGTGACCTTGATTGAAGCCCTCTCCCTTGGCCTAGAGGGAGTGGTTGAAGATGCTAAATACTTTTGTCTTTGATCAGTGGTGGACCATACCCTGAGGTGAGGTGATCACTCTCCCTATTGTCAGCTGAGGTGGTTCTGCTGCTTGGCCTTAGCCTGGGGCAGAGGTAGTCTGTAATTGTGTATTTTCCTGGGAAAAAAGGCTTCAACTGAAATAGAGGTGTCACTCTGAGTTCCTCCTGACCAGAGGGGCTCAGGGATTGATGTCTGCAACTCTCAGGAACTCTCCCTCCATCCCTGCCGACAAACTCCAGAGGGTCAGAGCCACCACCAATGCATCTGCTCCCTGGTTGGCTCCTGCCCTCATGGTCAACCAGGCTCTAGCCCCACTGCTGATCAAGTCTGTTGGTTCTTGGGCCCTCAGGCTCCCGGGCTCCAGCCCCTCTGCTAATCGGGCTAATCTGTGGCTGATCCAGGCTTCCAAGCTCTCACCAGTCCTGTGCTACTGGCAGAGTCCACTCTCTGCACGTGGACTCAGTCAGGATCTTGAAAGACAAATCCTGAGATGTATGTTCTTCCCCTGGCTTTTCTTTCTGGGTTTTGTAGATCAGATTTGTGTTAAGAGGTTTGTTTCATATTATTTATAAGGGAAGATAAGGAGACTTTAGAACTGTGCCTGTCTTCTCTCTACCATCTTGGCTGGAAGTCTGTTCTTCATTCTCAAAGAAGACCATAATATCAGGGAGATTATGCCCTGACAAGCACATGAATTGGATTTGACTGAAGGAGGCTGTGCTAAATCACCAGCCTCACTTTCTCCTCCAGAGGCATCTGGATTCAGTGGTCATTTATGAATCAGGATGACTGGAAATTGCAAGGCAATTAGGGTTAAGTGGTTTGTCCAGGTTCACACAACTAGTTAGTGTCAAGTGTCTGAGGCTGGATTCGAACTCCTCTCCCCCTGCTTTATCGACAGTGACAGCCATTTGCCCAACTGTCAAGTCTATATATTTCCTCTTAAAGGATAAATTCACTAGCTTTTCTGGATCTTCACCAACTTGATTTTTATTTATTGTTTGATAATGCTGGACACTCACTCCTTCAACAATCCCCCCCCCCACTTGGCTTCCAAGATAATGCTCTCTCTTTTTTGGGTGTAGTTCTCCCATTCCTTCCCTTTGTACCCAGGCTCTTTTCCCCAGGATCTCATGTTTACTTTTCTCCTGGATATCTCTTCTTGGCTGAGCACTAGCACATTACCCTGAATAATCCAAAACCGAACTCATCACTTTCCAAGCTAAAACCTTTTTTATTCTTTCCCAACTCCCCTATTTTTGTTGCTATGCAACCATTATCTTGGCTATCTGTTTTTGAAAGCCCAGAGACATCTATGACTTTCATTTCATTCATCTTTCACATCCTCTCAATTGCTAGGTTTTGTCTCTTTTATCTTTACAATATTTCTTTCATCTTTTTTTATCAGTGCAGTCAAACTGTCACCTTAGTTATGTCCCCCATCACTTCTTCCATAGACCACTTTAATAACCTCTTACCTATCTCCTTTATCTAGTCTTTCCCCTTTTTTATCTACCCTTCTTACAATTAGAAAAATAGTTTTCCAAATACATAAGGCACTCCCTTGATCAGAAATTTTCAGTGACTTTCTGTTGCCTCTTAGATAAGTATGGTTTCAGTTCAATTTAATTCAATAAACTGTATTTTAACCACTGTGCTAAGCTCTGAAGATACAAATAAGAAAAAGACAGTCCCTGATGCCCTCAAGGACAATCTGGGGGTGGGGTAGATAATATACAAAAGAAACCTCAAAAGTGGTTGGGAGGAGGTGGATGTTCTGTGAAATAAAAACCAAGGAAAACAGCCGCTGCAAAATGGAGCATTCAAAGATCTTCACAACTTAGCCCTTTTCTATTTTAATGTACTTCTCCAGTCTTATACTTTGCTACCTCCTATTTATTCTTCGGTTCAGTGACATGGATCTCATTCCTGTTCCACAAAGAAGACACTACACCTCCCTACTAAGGGTATTTTCTCTGGCTGTCCTCCATGCTTTGAATATTCTGCATTCTAATCTTTGCCTACTGACTTCTGAAGCTTCTGTTTAGTTCCAACTAAAATCTTGTCTCTTACAAGAAGCCTTTCTCAACCCCTCTTAATTCTAATGCCTTTCCATTTTCAATTACTTTGTATTTTATCCTGTGTATAATGTGTTTGTGCATATTTGTTTCCTTTGTTGTCACTCCCATTCAACCAGGAGTACCTCTTTTTGTATCCCCAACTCTTCACACAGTGCCTGATGGCTATAACCCATTGTTATTATAATGCTAAACTGATTGATCCTTTCACCTTGCTGCTGATACAACTCTTCTCAGGGTGGCTTGGAGGATCAGGGGGTAGAATTGTTGCAAAGGTGGTTGTTTTCTGACAATAAGAGAACTGAAAGCTTCTATCCAACTTTTACAGGAAAAGGGAAAAGATCTTCAGAGGTCCTATATGTGACAAAGATTTTGTATTATCCCATTTCTCTGTCACAATATGCTTCCAGTTAGGGGGTGGTCCTGATTGATAGGTCAGGGAGCAGTAATGGACAGAATAATGATTCCTGAGCAGTGGGGACATTTGGAGACTATGTAAGAAGTTTCATTATCTTTTCTATAACCCTGATGTTTGGAGACCCACTATGAACATCTCTTATCAAATCAACTTTCTTATTTAGATCTGGGGATTTGGCCCTTCCTAGGATTTACTGAGATTTGAACTAAACGTTTAAATGTTTGGGAACTAAAATGTTTGGGAAATCATCTAATTATTTTTTTCCAAAGAAAACAGACTATTATGAGGTGGCTGGGAATGGCAAGTAGAACAATATATATTTCAAAATAGTGTATGTCTAACAGGTTTCCAGTTTTAAAAAAAACCCTTAAATTTTTCTGCTAGAAGTAAAAAAAAAAAGAATCAGAAACAAATAGATAATCAACTTTATTGGCTTTACTTTGAATCATAATGTGATTTTTTTTCTGATAGAACTTGACCACCCTCTAGTGGACTTCTCAAGTTTTGCCTAAATCTAAAATAGTGAATTAATTTCCTGGTAATGCTCATGGTAGGGTCATGGAGTCCACATCATTTCACCACTTTGTCACATACCATTTTCAAAAACAGAAGAAACCACAAAATGATTGTACTTCTTTTTTTTCTTTTCTTTTTTTTTAGGTTTTTGCAAGGCAAACGGGGTTAAGTAGCTTGCCCAAGGCCACACAGCTAGGTAATTATTAAGTGTCTGAGACCGGATTTGAACCCAGGTACTCCTGACTCCAGGGCCAGTGCTTTATCCACTGTGCCACCTAGCCACCCTGATTGTACATCTTAAAGCTAAGAAATGTCTTCATTATAGCAAAAAGTAGATTTTCTTTAGAAAACTTATTGTTACTCATTGGAAATTTTCTGTTGATTCTTGATAACTTTCCAAAATTGGCTTTAATTTAAAAATTTCTTTTTGGGTTTTTGCAAGGCAAATGGGATTAAGTGGCTTGCCCAAGGCCACACAGCTAGATAATTATTGTTTGAGGCTGGATTTGAACCCAGGTACTCCTGACTCCAGGGCCAGTGCTTTATCTACTGTGCCACCTAGACACCCTTAATTTAAAGTTTAAAAGTATATTTTTCTTTAGAGAGTTCAAAACAAAATTGTACCTTCTCATATTCCCACCATAATGTCAAAATGTATTAAAGCCATCAGTGTGGCTTACTTGTTCTTTCCCTGTTCAGGGAATTACATTTCAGAATGTTTTCCCAAAGGCTCTTCTCCATTCTGGGAACAATTGTTTTTCTTCTCTTAGAATCCCTACCTCCATTAAACCCTCAGAGTCATGTCACTTCCTAGACAGGATCTTTCCTGAACTTAAGGTGGCTAGTACTATCCCATCACCTTTACTTGAAGTGATTTTATATTTATTTTGCATTTACTTGTTTGTGTAGCCTGCAAACTTCCTGAGAATAGGGCTTGTATTATTTCATTAGTTTCATCTCCTGAACCTAGCATGGTATCTGACATAGAGGGAATTAATTAATTCTTGCATAAGTGAATTGAATTCATGAATAATAAATTCAGCATTTAAGGAAATGAGAGACAGCAAGGCAGTGTAGTAAGGAGTTTTTAAATTTAAGATGTCTCAGATTGGGGCGGCTAGGTGGTGCAGCAGATAGAGCAGCAGTCCTGGAGTCAGGAGTACCTGAGTTCAAATCCAGCTTCACACACTTAACTTGGGCAAGCCACTTAACCCCACTGCCTTGCAACCCCCCCCTCAAAAAAAAAGGTCTCAGATATAGATAGTAGCCTATGACCATGGGCAAGTCACTTAACCTCTTAGTATGGAATCTGGATCAATGATGGTGTCCCAGTTGTATTCAGGCCTGTGACACCACTCTGACCCATCTCAGAGTAGAAGAACTTAAACCTAATAATGTCAGTATTGAGGGTAATATTTGACACTGCCATAAGTGAAAGAACTATTCGGAATTATGAAGATTTGGCATTAGCTGTCACATTCAATTGATTCTTTAGACCTGGGACTCTATCATGATTGAGACCTTCCCAGATTCAATCAATCCTTCAGATACCTGTTTCATTCAAAGTTAGCGATTCATTCTTTTATGTTTGTTTGACTCAAGGGAGTAACTCAAACCACCCTTGTCAGCTTTTTATAATCTAAGTACAAAGCAGCTATAGAGAGCTTCAGAGGTGCTCTAATATTTGACTGGTAAATTTTAATGGGCAACTTCAGGCAACAGAGCTTTGATGAGTTGAAACAAGTTGAGATTTTCTCAAAGACCAACCATGTTGAAAATCCTTCTCCTGCAATGACTAAGAAATTATCTTTTTATTAACTGTTGAATGATCTAAGAATTTTCATTTTATTCCAATATTGAATTTACCTACTAAGCAATTGACTATATTAAGTTCTGTTCTAGGATAGCCACTTACATTTCTCTAATACATATAATAATTACCTTTTTATTTAGAAAAATATTATGTGCAATATTAAGAAAGACTTTATTCCTATCATTTCTAAGGTCTTAATGGAAATTTGCTAAAAGCATTTATTGGTATAGTTAGATGATCTTTATTTTTATATTCTTAATAAGACCTAATTATTTATATACATATATGTATATGAATATATATTAATGTGTGTATATATAAATATACATACATACATACTATATATACATCTTGCATGGCATATTTGGTATAAAATCAATAAGTTATCAGTGTATTTTTATTTTAAATTGTCATAGTACTAGCTAATATTTTTTTTAATAATTTGGTGTCGATATTACTGGCAAAAATAATATATAGTTTGCTTTCTCTATTTTGTCATTTCGGCCATATTTTAAATGTGGAAAAAGATTAGAAAAGTGAGTTCTTCTGTTTTTATTGCACAATTTATGTAATTTTGAAATTATTTATTCTTTAAATTTTTAAATAGAATTCATTTACAAATACAAATCTAGATGGATCTAGATTTCCCTTTGAAGCTCATTTATGATTTGTTCATTTTTTTAGAATTCTGTTATTGTTGTTGCTGTTAATCTAAGCATTTCATGTTTTTGTAAATATCCGTTTCCTCTAAATTTTTAGTTTTGCTATTACTAGGCAAAATAGTTTCTGATGATTTCATTTATTTCCTCTTCAATATTATAAGTATTCTCTTTTCATTTTTATTTGAATTATTTGATTTTCCCCACTGTTTAAAAATCATATTAGTTGTTTATCTGTTTTTATGAATTTTCTTACATTTTTATTATCAATTTAATTACTTTTTGCTTCAGTTTTGTTAATCTCTTAAAACTTTCATAATTTTTGTTTTATTATTTTCTTGAGACTTTTCTGTTTTTTTAACTGTATACCTAAGTCACTGTTCTCTCTCTCTCTCTCTCTCTCTCTCTCTCTCTCTCTCTCTCTCTCTCTCGGTGTTGAAAGCATTTAGAGATATGTAATTTCTTTTCTTTTCTTTTCTTTTCTCTTTTTTTGCAGGGCAAATGGGGTAAAGTGGCTTGCCCAAGGCTACACAGCTAGGTAATTATTAAGTGTCTGAGATCGGATTTGAACCCAGGTACTCCTGACTCCAGGGCCAGTGCTTTATCCACTGTGCCACCTAGCGGCCCCGAGATATGTAATTTCTTCCAAAGAATTGTTTTATCTTCATCCCTGTTCTAAGGGGCTAAACGAGGACAGATTGGCTACATTCTAACATGGGAAGATGATACATTAATGCTCTCAGAACCTTATCACCATTAATAGTCAGAGAAGGAGACTAATTAGTACTTCCTTTGGTATCTTCTCTTTCATATTTCTTAATTTAATATTTTACTTCCTCTACTTACAGGTAAAATTATTTTAAAAGTTATTATTATTTATCAATTAAAATTTTTTGAGATATGAATGATGATTCATTGTTTGGTTCTTTTTTTTGAGGCAATTACGGTTAAGTGACTTGATTAGTTTCATATAGCTAGCAAGTGTCTGGGACAATATTTGAACTCCTCCTGACTTAAGAAATGGTGCTTTATCTATTACACTACTTAGCTGCCCCCCAAAATGATTCTTAACATTTTTTTAAATTTGCATTCTGAATTCTCTTGTTGAAAAGGCAAGCAATTTGATATAGGTTATAATATAATATAATATAATATAATATAATATAATATAATATAATATAATATAATATAATATAATATAATATAATATAATATAATATATATACACATATGTAGTTGCACAAAATAAATTTCCAAGTAGTCATGTGAAAGAAAACACCAATTAAAAAAGAAATGTGAAGTAAAGAAGAAGTATGAAGTATTTGATATGCATTCATACTCCATCAGTTACTTCTTTTGTGATGGATAGCATTTTTTTTACTATGTTTTTCAAACTTATCTTGGATCTTTATATGCAGAGAATAGTTAATTATTCACAGTTGGTTATCATAATATATTACTGTTATTGTATACAATGTCCTCCTGGATTTGTTCATTTTAATTTAAATCAGCTCATGCAAATCTTTCCAGATTTTCTGAGAACATCCTACTCCACATTTTTTAAAACACAATAGTCTTCATTCCTTCATTTTCCAATTTTTGCCATCACATAAATACTTGCCATAAAGTTTTTTGTGCATATAGTTTCTTTTATTATCTTTTTAATCTCTGGGGTGCAGATGTAGTAGTGATATTATTTGGTCAAATGATATGTATCATTTTACTTTAGTCATTTATTTATTTATTTTTAGTTTTGCAAGGTAATTACTAGGTAATTATTAAGTGCCTGAGGTCAGACTTGAACTCAGGTACTCCTGACTCCAGGGCCAGTGCTCTATCCACTGTGCCACCTAGCTCACCCCTAAGACATTTTTTCTTTTTTACTTTAGTCATTTATTTATTTATTTTTAGTTTTTGCAAGGTAATTACTAGGTAATTATTAAGGATATGTATCATTTTATAGCCCTTTGGGCATAGTTCCAAATCACTCTACAAAATGGTTGAATCAGTATACAGCATCACCAAAAGTCCATCAATGTCTCCATTTTCCCATATGCCCTCCAAATTTTGTCTTTTCCTTTTTTCTGTCATATTAACCCATTTTATAGGTATGGGGTGGTAACTCAGAGTTGCTTTCATTTGAATTTCTCTCATCAATAGTGATTTTGAGCATTTTTCATATTATTTTATCTGAAAACTTCCTGTTCATATATTTTGACTATCAATTGAGCAGTGGCTGTTTTTTCTCTAATTTGACTCAGTTCTTTATATATTTGAGAAGTGAGGTCATTTATCAAAGAAATTTGACGTAAATTTTTTTTTCACAGTTATACTTTGCCATGTGTTTTCCTTTATCCTGTGATCCCCTATTTATCTTACTCTCTCCTTTCACCCTGTCTATTCTCAAAAGTAATCTTTGTCTGACTTTTACCTCCCCCCCCAATCTTCCTTCCCTACTATCAATATGCCTTCTCTTTTCCTCTTCTCTTCCAATTTTTATGTGGAATTAGATAGCTATTCAACTGAATGTGTATGTTATTCTCTCTTTGAAACAATACCAATGGAATAAGGTTCACACATTTTCCCCAAGTTATCCCATCTTCCCTTCTGTTGCAAATCTCTTTTGTACCTCTGTCATATACTTTACTCAACCCTACCTCACCCTTTCCCTTTCTCCTAGTATAATCCTTCCTCACCCTTTAATTCTATTTCCTTAGAGAATAATATTATAATATTCAATTCATATCTATTCCCTTTTATATGTATAATCCTTTTAACTACTCTAATAATGAGAGAGATTTTTTAAAGCTATAGACATTTTTTTCCCATACAGGAATATAAATTTAATCCTATGAAACTGCCAATATTTCTTTTTTTTTCCTCTGTACCTTTTTATGCTTCCAAATTTTCTGATCAGCTCTAATCTTGAAAGCCCTCTGAATGTTCCCACTGACCATCCATTTTTTCCCCCTAGTTTTGCCAGAAAGGTAAGTCTTGGTTGTAATCCTAGCTCTTTTGCCCTCCATGATATCATAGTCCAAACCCTCTGATTCATTAATGTCCAAATTTTATATTATTCCATTAATTTTATGTTATTGCATGAATTTTATATTATTCCTATGAATTGTTTCTTTTTTCCATTTTCAATATTTCTTCCTTGACTGGGGAGTTCTAGAATTTTACTAAAATATTCCTGGAAGTTATCATTTTGGTCTCTTTCAGAAGATGTTCAGTGTATTCTTTCAATTTCTATTTTGCACTCAGGTTTGAGAACTTTAGGATGGTTTTCCATGATAGTTTTATGAAAGATGATGTATAGGATTTCTTTTAATCATGGTTTTAGGTAGTTCAATAATCACTCATCTATTTTCGAGGATGTTGTTTTTCTAATTACATATTTTGCATTGTCTTCTATTTTTCTGTTATTATGATTTTTGTGTCATAATTTCTTGAAGTTTCATAGTCATAAGTTTCTACTTCCCCATTCTATTTTTTTTCAGTGAGCATGTCTGCATCCTTTTTCATTTGGTCAGTTCTGCTTTTTAAGAAGTTCTTTTCAGTGAATTTTTGTGTCACTTTTATCATTTACCAATTCTATTTTATATACTATTTTCTTCAGTATTTTTTGTCTCCTTTACTAGAACTGGACACAGATTTAAATGTGAGCCATGCAATAGAATTTTTACTCCATTGCCAGTAAATCTCCTTCTGACCAGTTGTCTGGTCCCCTTACCATCTGTGGGTTGAGATCTCTAGAAGCAGCCTTATGCTTATTCATTCATGAATAGCCTGCAATGAATTGAGCTCTACTTTCAACCCAGTGCAACAGATCTTTCCTGCCAACCTTCTAAATTGTCTTGGACCAGAAATTTATTTTACTCTACTGTTTAGTGAATTCTTCTGGTCCAAAATTTGTTCTGAGGTTCAAAGGTGATTGCAGATAGTGATGGTAGCCGTGAAATTAAAAAAAAAAATCCAACATTTGCTCCTTGGAAGAAAAATTATAGAAAATCTGCACAGCATGCTAAAGAACAGAGGCATCACCTTGTTGACAAAAGTCCACATAGTCATGGCTATGTTTTTTTCCAGTAGCAACATATGGCTATGAAAGTTGAACTTTAAGGAAAGCTGAACACTACAGAATTGATGCCTTTTTACATTTGCACAAGGTGGCTGATATTAGGCTCTACCCTCAGCTTCAATTCTTGGCTATTTCTTAGTAGTCTATTTGGAACTCAAAATCTTACAAAAATGAAGTTGAAAACTGTCTTAAATATAATTGAAAAATTATATTTTAAGTAGAAAAAATTTCAGACTTTCTTTTTTTTAACTGAAATTTTATTTGTCCAAATATATGCTTGAAAGTTTTTCAACATTTTATCCATATGTATATTTATATTTTTAAGTTAGATAATTTCCTTCCATCCTCCCTTCCCACCCCACCCTCCCTCTTCTCAGGACAAAAAAAATCAGGTGAATATTACATATACACATTTGTGTTAAACATGTTTGCAGATTAATCATTTTCAGAATGAGGAATTAATATTAAGGGAAAGAAATATGTAAAAGAAATTTTTCAAAAAGTCATTGTAGTGTTCATCAGATGCTAAAGGGTTTTTTGTTTAGTTTCATTTCATTTCTTTTGTGTTTTGTTTTGTTTTTCTTCCTCTAGATGGGGATAGCATTGTCCATGGCAAGTCTAATAAGGTTGTCCTAGCTCTCTGAACTGCCTAGAGGAGCCATATACATCAAAGTTGATAACTTACAATGTTGTTGTTGTTAATATATAGAATCTTCTCTTGGTTCTGCTTCCTTCACTCAGAATCAAAGCCTGTAATTAATTCCATGTTTCTCTAGAGTTCATTCATTTATGGTTTCTTATAAAACAATAATATTCCACAGCATTCATATTTCATAACTTGTTCAACCATTCCCCAATTGATGAACATCCCCTCAATTTCTAATTCTTTGCCACTACAAAAAATAATTGTTATGAGTATTTTGGAACATGTGCACTTTTCCCAATTTTTGTGATTTCTTCTGGGCATCGGCCTAGTATTGGAATTGCTAGGTTAAAGGTATGATCAGTTTTATTGCTCTTTAGGCTTAGTTCTATATTGCTCTCTAATTTGGTTGGATCAGTTCACAACTCTACTAGCAATGCATTAATGTCCCAATATTCCCACACCCTCTTCAACATTGATCATTTCCCCCTTTTTGACACTGTAGTAAATCTGATACATGTGAGGTGATACCTCATAGTTGTTTTAATTTGAATTTCTCTAAACAATAATGATTTGGAGTATTCTTATATGATCATATGTAACTTTAATTTCTTAATTTGAAAACTGTCTATTCATCCCTTTGACCATTTACCAGTTGGGGAATGACTTGGAATTATAAATTTGGTGCCAATTCTCTATGTAGTTTAGAAATGAGACCTTTATTAGAATCCTGATCTGTGAAGATTGTTTCTCAATTTTCTGTTTCCTTTCTAATTTTGGCAGCATTTATTTTATTAGTGCAAAAACTTCATAATTTAATATAGTCAAAATCATTCATTTTCCAATTGATAATGTACTCTATTTCTTGCTTGGTCATAATTTTCTCCCTTTACCATAGATCTGATAGTTTCTTCATCTATTTATTTGTCTATGGTCTTTTCCTTTATGTCTAAATCTTGTACCCATTTTGACCTTATTTTGGTAGAGTGTGTAAGGTGCAGGTCTATGCCTAGTTTTTGCCATATGATTTTACAGTTTTTCCAACAATTTTTAATTTTTTTAATTTAATTTTTTTTGCAAGGCAGTACAGTTAAGTGACCTGCCCAAGATCACACAGCTAAGTAATCATTAAGTATCTGAGGTCAAATTTGAATGCAGCTCCTCCTGACTCAAGGGCTGGTGCTCTAGTCACTGCCGCACCTAGCTGCCTCCTTTCCCAACAATTTTTGTTAAATAGTGAGTTCTTATCCCAGAAGTTAGTCTTTGGGTATGATAAACAGTAGATTACTATAGCCATTTACTACTGTTTCTTTTGGACCTGTCCTAATCAACTGATCCATTACTCTATTTCTTTACCAGTACCAGGCAGTTTTGATCACTGTCACTTTACAGTATAATTTTGGACCTTTTAGAGCTAGGCCATCTTACTTTATTTTTTTTTCATCAGTTCCCTTGCTATTCTTGAGAGATATGCCTTTTGTTGCTCCAGATGAATTTTGCTACTATTTTTTATAACTTAGTAAAATCATTACTTGATAGTTTGATTGGTGTGGCACTGAATAATTTAATTGGGGTAGAATTGTCATTTTTATTATATTAGCTCATCCTAATCATGAGCAAGTGACATTTTTCCAGTTGTTTATATCTGACTTTATTTGGATGAGATGTACTCTGTAATTGTGTTCATACAGTTTTGGGGTTTGCCTTGGGAGATAGATTCCCAAGTATTTAATATTATCTACAGTTATTTTAAAAGGAATTTCTCCTTCTATTTCTTGCTCTTGTGTTTTATGGTTCATATATAGAAGTGTTGATGATTTATGTGGGTTTATTTTATATTCTGCTGAATTTGTAAATTTTTTCAAGTAATTTTTTTTCTTTTTTAAATTTATTTTTTATTCTCATTTTGTACAAATTTTTTTTACATTAATAAAATATTCTTGTTTACAAGTAAACAAAATACCCCTCCCCCCATGAATATAGATAGACTTGCTTGGCCAAAAGAAGTAAAGGGGAGAGAAAAAAAATTAAAATTAAAAAAAATAATAGTAATAATTGTAGGTATGGCCAGGTGGCACAATGGACGAAGCACCAGCCCTGGAGCCACGAGCACCCAAGCCCACATCCAGTCCCGAAGACCCAACAATCACTCAGCCATGTGACATGCAAGCCACCCGATCCCCACTGCCCTGCAAAAACCAAAAAGAAGGGGAAAAAAAAGACCCAAAATAAAATAAAATAGTAATAATAGTAGGGGTGGCTGGGTGGCAGACAGAGCATTGGCCCTTGAGCCAGGAGCACCTGGGTCCAAATCAAGCCCCAGACACCCAAAGATCACCCTGCTATGTGGCCCCAGGCAGGCCACTCAGCCCCACTTGACCTGAACCCTCCCCCAAATAATAATAACAAAAAATGTGCTTCAGTCTTTGTTCCAACACCAACAACTCTGTCACGGGCAGATCACATTCTTTATGATAAGTCCATCACAAAAGTTACTTCCATATTTTTCCAACATTGCCAATGCTGATCGCAACTCCCTCCTTTCTTATTTCTCCAAGACCATGTACTATATTTTCTCTCTCCTTTCACTCTGACTCTGCTGTAGGGTCGCTGAGTGGCACAACAGACAGATCCCTGGTCCTGGGGCCAAGAAGCCCTGAGCCCCCATACCACCCCTTAGGCCCAGAATCCACCTGGCCCTATGGTCCTGGGCAGGCCTTCCAATCCCAGCCCCTTGCAAAAAGTAAAAAAAGAAAATGTGTTATATCTGACCACTCTCCCCCCATGGTCCATCCTCTCCTCCTTTATTCACATCCCCACCCCTTCCCCCTGCTCCCCCCTCCTTCTTACTCCAGATGTCTATACCCCATTGAATATATTTGCTGTTTCCTCTCCTAGCCATCTCTGATGAGAGCAAAGGTTCCCTCATTCCCCCTTGCCTTCCCCCCTTCCATATCATTACAAAAGCTCATTGTAATAAAAAAAATCTTATTATGTGAAATATCTTAGACTATTTCCCCTCTCCTTTTTCTTTCTCCCATTCCATTTCCCTTTTTTTCTGACTCCATTTTTACACCATATTTTCTCTTCGAATTCAGCTTTCTCCTGTGCTTCAACTATAAAAGCTCCCTCTACCTGCTCTATTAACTGAGAAGGTTCATGTGAATATTATCAGTATCATTTTTCTATACATGTAGTTCATCCTCATTAAGTCCCTCATATTTCCCCCCTCTCCTCCAATCTCCATGCTTCACCTGAGTCCTGTATCTGAAGATCAAACCTTCTGTTCAGCTCTGGCCATACCAACAGGAACATTTGAAATTCCCCTGGTTCATTGAAAGTCCATCTTTTTCCCTGGAAGAGGACATTCAGCCTTGCTGGCTAGTTCATTCTTGGCTGCATTCTAAGCTCTTTTGCCTTCCAGTATATTGTATTCCAAGCCCTAGGAGCTTCCAATGTAGTTGCTGCTAAGTCCTGAGTGATCCTGACTGCAGCTCCATGATATTTGAACTGTGTCCTTTTGGCTGCTTGTAATATTTTCTCTTTGACTTGGGAGTTCTGGAACTGGGCTATAATAGTCCTAGGGGTTGGTTTTTTGGGATCTCTTTCTTGGGGGGATTGGTGGATTCTCTCCATTTCTATTTTGCCCTCTGCTTCTAGAATATCAGGGCAATTTTCCTGTAGTAATTCTTTGAAAATGATGTCAAGGCTTTTTTCCTGATCATGACTTTCAGGTATTCCAATAATTTTTAAATTATCTTTCCTAAGTCTGTTTTCCATATCAGTTGTTTTTTCAATGAGATATTTCACATTTTCTTCTAATTTTTCATTTTTTTGGTTTTAAAGTATTGATTCCTGATTTCTGGTAAATTCATCAATCTCCCTGAATTCTATTCTTTGTCTGAAGGATTTGTTCTCCTCAGAGAGTTTTCTTATCTCTTTTTCCATCTGGCCAATTTTGCTTTTTAAAGCATTCTTCTCCTCAATAACTTTTTGAACTGTTTTATCCATTTGACCTAAGCTGGTTTTTAGCATGCTATTTTCTTCAGCATTTTTTTGGATTTCCTTGACTAAGCTGCTGACTTCATTTTCATGTTTTTCCTGTATCTCTCCTTTCTTTTCCCAGTTTTTCTTCAAACTCCCTCATTTGATTTTCAAAGTCTTTTTTGAACTCTGTTATAGTCTGAGCCCAATTTCTGTTTTTCTTGGAGTCTTTAGATGCAGGAGCTTGTGCTTCCTCATCTTCAGACTGAGTATTTTGATCCTTTTTGGGCTCATTTGCAAAATATTTCTCAATAGTCTTTCTTTTGTATCTCTGCTTGCTCATTTTCCCAGCCTGGGCCTGGTTTTGGGGTGCTTCCTGAGCTTTTGGGGCACTCCCACAAGGGTCTCAGCATGTGAGGCTCTGTCCTCCTGGTCTGTGAATGACCATAAGCACCCCCCTCTGCCACGGGACTGAGGTGGGGGGGCTGCTGCTGTTCTATGGGGGGGCCTAGACTGGGATCAGGATCTGAATGTGGTCAGAGCCCCAGAGTCCTGTGCCAGAGGCAGAGGACAGAGCTCTGCAGTCTCTCTCTTCATTCCCCTCCCTCAGCTCAATGGGCTCATGCCCTGGGGGCTCCTGCTTACTGGTTAGGCCTGCTTCTGTTTCCTGGATCAGGGCTGGGGAAAGACCAAGCTGCTGGCTGTGTGCCCTGAGGGCTGGGCTCCACGTACTCGCTCTGGCAGAGGTCCCCTGCTCTTCCCCCACTTTGTGCCAGGTGCTCCCCGGGGTGCAGCTCAGGAGACTCCCCCACTACTGTGAGCCGCAGCTCCCAGCGCTCTGGGGCTGCCTCCGGGAGGAGGAAGTTCTTTCATTCTGGTGGGCCACCCCTCTGGCGGGCCGCCCCTCCAACCCCAGGGGAACAGAGCCTTTCTGCTCTTTTCCAGGTTACCTTGAGTAGGAGAACTGCCTCACTGGGTCCCTTTGTGGGTTCTGTCTCTGGAAAGTTTAGTTAGAGTCCTTAGCTTATGAGTTTTATCAGAGATCTCCTAAGACTGGATCCTTTCATGTCACCATCTTGGCTCCACCCTCTCAAGTAATTTTTAAATGAGTTTCTCAGGTTCTCTAGGATACCATCATATCATCTGTAAAGTGTGCATGATTTGCATCCTTATTGCCAATTCTAATTCCTTCAATTTCTTTTTCTTCTCTTCTTGCTAAAGCTATCATTTCTAATACTATATTGAATAATAATGATAATAATGGGCATCCTTGTTTCACTCCTGTTCTTATTGGATATGCTCCTAGTTTATCCCCATTACATATAATATTTATTGATGGTTTTTAGATAGATACTACTTATTATTTTAAGGAAAACTATTTATTCCTATACTTTCTAGTGTTTTTTAAATGGAATGGATGTTGTATTTTATCAAAGGCTTCTTCAGCATCTATTGAGACAATTATATGATTTCTGTGGATTTAACTATTGATATAGTCAATTATGTTGAGTGTTTTCCTAATATTCAACCATTCCTGCCTCCCTGGTATAAATCCTACCTGATCGTGGTGTATTATCCTAGTAATAACTTGATGTAATCTCTTTACTAAAATTTTATTTAAGACTTTTGCATTAAGGTTCCTTATGGATATTAGTCTATAATTTTCTTTGTTTTGGTTCTTTCTGGCTTAGATATGAGCACCACATTGGTGTCATAAAAGGAATTTGGCAGAACACCTTCTTCTCCTATTCTTTAAAATGGTTTGTGTAGAATAGGAATTAATTATTCCTTAAATATCTCCTTCCTTTTTTTTAACCAGATTAACCAAAATTTTATCTATTTTTATTGTTTCTTTTTCATAAAACCAACTCTGAGTTTTATTTATTATATCAATGGTTTCCTTGCTTCAGTTTTATTAATCTTTCCCTTGGTTTTCAGATTTCTAATTTGGTATTTAATTGGGGATCTTCAATTTGTTATTTTTCTGCCTTTTTTAGTTATATACCCAATCCATTGATCTTTTTTTTCTACATTTAGAGATATAAAATTTCCCCTCAAAACTACCTTGATTACATCCCATAAATTTTGGTGTGATATCTCATTGTTATCATTTTCTTGGATATAATTATTGATTATTTCTATGATGTTCTGTTAGAACTACTCATTATTTAAAATTGTTATCTAGTTTCTAATTAATTTTTCCTTTATCTTTCCATGATCATTTATGACATGTAATTTTTATTACATCATGATCTGAGAAGTATGCATTTATTATTTCTGCCTTTCTGCATTTTATTATAAGGTTTTCATGCCATACTGCATATTCAATTTTGGAATAGGTGCCATGAGAGAAAAAGGTATATTTTATCCCTCTATGGCACTATTCAGATCTCATGTTCCTTAATGGTTCATTGTTTTTAGTTAGAACATATTCAAAAATGTGTGGTGGCACTCCCAGTTTTCCACAACTTTTTATTTTACTAATTCACCCAAAGAGTCAAATTACTTCCTTTTATATTTTTAAATTGTCCCTACCAGTTCAATTTATGAGGACAGAATCAAAGTATACACTTCACCTTATCCAAAAGTCTTTTTGGTTGTAACCCTCGCATGAAAAACTACCTTTTAATCTTCTCCAAAGGTCTTTAGCATAACTATTTAAACCAGGCCAAAGATATAATATCTTCTCTAAGAATCAGCTATTTAATATTCATGATAATTTTGTTATATATATATTTGAAAGAATAAGAAAATTATTCACAGTAGATTTGCAATTTCATGTGTAATCATCTCTTTTTATTGTACTATTATGAAAATACTATTTTATTCCACAAATTAAAAGCTAAATTAAAAAATAACCCTTCTAAGTCTTAAGAAATTTGTTTTGTAATCTTTATTGATTCAGAAAGGTATACATGCAACATTTTTAAAGAGCTATTTTTCTAAAAATTCCTCAAATCCTTTTAATTTCACTTTTACTTTTTCTACTTGTATAATTCCTCTGTATTTATATCCTGATCATATCCAAGACTGTCTACAGAATTAATCTTTTTTCTAGATAATTTTCCTTTAAACTTTAAGGCAGATTTTTATTACACAAAACTAATTAATCTCAGTTATTTATACTTTTGGGTTCTTAAAGGCATATAAATACAATTCATTCCAATTTCTTTGAGAGTTTTTGGGAAATTAGAGATTTTGTAAATAAGTCAATTAAACTCAAATATACCTTACTGAGTAGAACTGCAAATTTTAAAGTTCTTCCTCTCGTTGTAGAGTGATAAAGATTTCAGTAAACAGGATTACCTTAGAGATGAAGTAATCTCTACTCTTCTCAAATTATCTACCTTTATGCTAGAAAAGCATTCATCATGAAGGAGTTCACTTGGTCTTAATCACGCGGATCTGCTGAAGTCCAATTATGGTTTCTCAATATATAGTCTATTGTTTAAAAGCAACTTTTATTTTGAAACTAGTACTTTAAATTTGTAAAGAAGCTTGTAAACAGTTTTTTTTTTCATTGTGGATGATCTTTGTCCTAATTTTCTTCTTCTTTTAAAAAGTTGGTGATATTTCCCATACTGTAGTTTATGAAGTTATTTATTCAATTGAGTAGTTGAGTTTTAAGTGTGTTTTTCCAACAAAAGGAGTCAATTTTGCAATGACTTTAAACAAACAGAAATTCTTATGATAGAAATTTACTTGTAGATTTAACAAAATCAAAGATGGAAGCATAATCATTAATGTAAAAATTTAAAACCTCAATTTTCATAAGGGCCATTTCAAATTTCAGGGCCCGGTGTTATTATTTTGTTTAAGCCTTAAACTTTAAATTAAAAACCATACCGCAGATTAAAAGGTGATAGTGAAATTACAACTGCTGCAGTACAATTTTAAAATTTGAATCATATTGGTTCTAGTTAAAACAATTAAATATAATGAAGTGAATATAATATCATAATATAAAAATAAAATTTGCCACATTGTGAAGTGCTCAACAATAACTTACATTACAAGATCCTTTGATTTGGATCATGATAATTTCTTGATTGAAAGTATCTGCTTTTGGGATGGCTAGGTGGCACAGTGGATAGAACGCCGGCCCTGGAGTCAGGAGTACCTGAGTTCTGAGACACTTTCTAATTACCTAGCTGTGTGACTTTGGGCAAGCCACTTAACCCCATTGCCTTGCAAAAACCTAAAAAAAAAGTCTCTGCATTCATTAAAACTTCATATATTGATTATAGATAACAGGAGTTACACTAAGATGATATCTGATGGGGACTGTAATTTTCTGAATGATTCAAGGTATGACTTTTTCTCATTTTCCTTTCAAATGTCTCAAAAGCTACTAAATTTATTTCTACTATTTTCTTAACATAACATTTACAGGAAAAACATTAAATTTTATTCACTTTTTGGTAGCTTCCTGGTTTTAAAACAAAACATGTTTTTTTTTCTCTTTGAGAGCACTGGAATTTATCTTCAATTTGGGAATCCCAACAGTTTTCTTACCCATTAAAACTGAAAGGTTGATTGTCTAGAAGTAAGCAACAGAAGGGTAAATAAAACAAATCTCAATTTTCTTTAACTTTATTCCTTTGGAAGCTAAAGGTGGTCTAAAAAATTTACTGTTCTATCTTTTAAAAAATAAAATTTCCATCCTATAGTAAACTCGTTATTGTTATTTCCTTACTTCCTTAAGTTGTTAAATACATCTTTTAAAGAATGTGTAATCTACCCTAAAAATCAAAACCAATTCTACAAAATGACACTCAAAAACTTCGACCTAAAAGAATAATAAACCAAATCTACCTTGGAAGATTTTTTTTTTTTAGGTTTTTGAAAGTCAAAGGGGTTAAGTGGCTTACCCAAGGCCACACAGCTAAATAATTATTAAGTGTCTGAGACCAGATTTGAACTCAGGTACTCCTGACTCCAGGGCCGGCGCTCTATCCACTGTGCCACCTAGCCGTCCCTGGAAGATTTCTACTGAACAAAAAGTGGAAGTGATAGTATTAACCAGGGTTGATATTGCCAATTTAAAGATTGAGAGGCCTTTTTTAATGGTTAAAAAAAACTCAAACACAATTCATAATTTTAATTATGCTCAGGATTTATTATACAGAATTGTAAAGTATACAGATAGAGACAGACATAAGGGCTGGCTTAGCCTGGCCATGGTATAGGGTGCTCCAGGGGGCCTAGGCCAGGAGCATGTGGCCTAACTTTAGAAAGAAAAAGAGCCACCCTTACAAGGTTAATGTACTTGAAAAAAAGAGAAAAAGGGTGGTGTTTCTCTTCTGGATGACTTAAATGGACTTCTCTAGTGGGTTAGACAAGGGTGGTGGTCTGGCTCCAGCATTCTCCAATAAGCAAACTATATACTAGTCCTTCTTGTCCCATGGTACATGACTCTCAATTCCAACACATCATTTCCTGTTATGCCAGTACAAGCTAAACCCATCAATGGTCAAGGTCAAGTAGACTGGAGAACCTGAAGCTGATGGAAGGGGAACAAGCTAAGGCTGCTCCCATTTTGATTAATTCACATTTAACAATGTTTTTGAACAACAGAGTTTGAACAACAAATGATATTTTTCCTTCCACAAAATTTGTCTCTAATCATAACATCTCCTATGTCCATAACTCCCTGCAACAATAGTTCTTGCTGAATGTAGAGAATTGAGCAATTAGTGATCTCCATCTTGATTTCTCTAACAATACTCTTAAATAGCAAGCATTTCATTTTAAGTTCTGAGTTGTGGAATTATTTAAATGAACAAGAGTTTTACTCTTAACTTCTCTATTCATAACTTCTTTTTATCTTAACACTTCTTTGAATTTTATTCAATAGTTTTTGAACAGATTTCATGATTAATAAAACAGTTCTTAAAATTCAAATTTCAATATTAAAAGTGATGAAGAGAAACCAATTGAAGAAATTTTAAAATGAGGTTTGAAAATAGTTTTGGAAAATGTTTTAGGCTGGTCTAGTTTCAGATTCTATTGTGAAGTTCAGTTCTGAGCCACTTGTATTTAGCAGAAGCTAAAGGAAAGAAAGATTAGCAGCAGCAAACAGAAACAGCAACAATATCATCTCCTTGAAATTATAAATACTAAGGAAAGGTAAAGAAGCATGAGGGTTTATTTGTGGAAGAACACACCCCAAGAGGGGATAATGAGCAACTCAGCTGAGTAGAAGGTGAGCTTTTAAATCGGCAAGAAGAGAAGGTAATTAGGTATGCATTGAGTGGGGCAGTAACCCTGGGAGCAGAGATGAGGAAATGAGGGATATTTAGATGGGTGGTGTGGTAGCTTAAAGATAATGCTTTCAGACTAGGGCAGGGATCCATTGTTTTGTTGATGGAGACCTATCTTGTACCTCAGGATTTACCAAGTCCTTGAGAGAGAGGGACATTTTACTAAAGGATTCATTGATCTCATCTCTACTTTAAAGTTCATTGACTTCATCTGGATGGCTTGTACATTGGAATGGGGTTCACTACTAATGTAAGACCATCTCAGAGGTTAGCTATTTGACATAGTCAGTACAGAGAGAACAGATTAGTTATAGAACATATTTCTCTACTCAATATTTTCTAGCAATCTAAAGTCATACTCTTATGGTTCTTAATTGATCTGAGTTTTTGATTTCATCAAAATTTACAAAGTTTATTGATACACCAAAAACTCATCAAAATACCTTTAAAGCATTCAAATTATTAATTGTAAATTTTCAGTAAAGAATAACAAATTTAATCTCTGATTAGTTTTAGTATGTCTCTTCTCCAGCCATCTCCAACATGGCCAGTGTTTGAAATATATAGAAAAAAGAGAGACTTGTCTTTTCTAAAATCTTTTGAAAGTTTTACTTTTTTTGCAATCTTTTCCTCTTCACTGATCAGACCAAAGGAAAATTAGAGAATATATAATATATAGAGAGAGTTATATATATGTAGTTATAAAAGACTCATAAATACGTATTCAAGTGTGATTAAATTGGCTTTTATTAAGACAGTCTTAGTTAAAAGGCCACCTCATCTCTCTCTAAAAGAGAGAGAGGGACACTGAATGTAGGAAATGCTAGGTTTTATATGCACTTTGAAAGGCTAGTTCCTCCCCCTTCATGCCAATCATTGACTGGGGTCACTATCTAATTGATACATTCTCTCCCATATCTTTTCCCTGCCCAGCTCATTATATTAATGAGCAAGGGGAGGAAACAGTTATCTCCTTGTGCATGCAAAAAGGAAGACAAAGACCCTAGGTTAACTCAGAATTAGGTGGAGCAGACCTGATTTAATCTCAGGTTTTGATCAGGTAGAGGCTAAATCTTTTGCCTTATTCTCACATACCTGCCCACAGGCACCAATATAGGTAAACCCCATTCTTTATAATGTAAACTAACAATCTCCCTTTACATTCTTGTGGGACCCAAACACCCCCATATTCCTCAAATATATGCCAGTTACATTTTCCTCTGGCAGCATTAGTTCATTTGTTTGAGTGGAATTGTTCAGCTCCTAGTCTTAATTTCTCTCATGAGAAAAGAAAGAAGAAAATGCAACCAATGAACTGTTCTGCTCTTTAGCCAGTTACTCTGAAAAGGTGGTACAAATTTTTCTTCAATTTTCACCCTCTTCTTAATGATTTTTTTCTTCTTCAAATATTTGCAGAAAAAATAACTATTGCACACAATCAATTTTATACCCACCCAGAAACAGGTAAACTTTAGTAAAAATCTTTCTCCCTACTTTCCATTAAAGAAATGAAATACAAGTTGCTGCTAGGTAAAAGAGTTTGATTAAAACTCTGTTCCTCCAAACATTTTGCTAAAGTATCTGCACAGGAAAGATATGACTAAAACTGAAACTTAGGGTGGCTTTGCATGGAAAAAGCCTTCCCTTACCACCTTAAAGCCCTACCATTATGAGAAAAAAAGAAAATTAAAACAATCCCAGAAAATTGGATGCTACCCTAAATCATTCCCCAAAATTTATCTAAATCATCCTCAACAAGACAGAGATGTACCTTTGTTAAGAGAAAATTTCACTTGAGGCTTGATGTTCAGTCTTGTGCTTCAGAACAGTGCTCTGAAAGGAGCTCTTCTGATAGGAAGTCTTGCAGTCTGGAGACTAGGCCCCATCTGGGCATCACCAATTGTGATTAAAAAAATCTATGATGAAGAGAAATTGAGACATAAAAGTTCTGAGCGTAATATATTAGCAAGCATAGCAATTACCCATTGTAAAGATCTGGCCCCTTGGTGACTAGAGAAGTACTAGAACAGGTAGAGCAATATTTTATACAGTTCATAAAGGTGTGAGGTAGACTGACTATTTAACCTGATTTCTAGGAGGAGATTTCTAGGCCTATGACAAGGAAAACACAGAATTAATCATTATTCTCCTGAAAGTCTGGTGTTAAGCAACCTATAACTGATGACTGAGATTTATCCTCTTACTCTTCTTTTTGGAATAATAGTCTTAACAGCAGCTAAGAAAAAAGGGAAATTATACTTTTATTAAGTAGTGAGACCTTCAAACTATTCTTTGAATTATCCCAATTCATAAATAATGATTCCAGTGATTGGAAACACTTCTCAAACAATAATAATTAAATAATACTGGTTTTCCTACTAAGCACTGGATTATCTTACTCATCAACTTTGGCTTGCTTGTGTACATTTTCATGCATTTTCAGATTGAATGGAGAAGTTTTTTTTGTTTTTGTCTTTTTTTTCAGGTTTCTTTATTTTTGGTGTTTCAGGGTTCTTTTTGGATATATTCAGGGATTTATGTAGAATTCCTCTTCTCTGCAATCTTTCATAACACTTGTTTAGCCATAACTGCAAAACTATATTATAACTTGAATTATCCTCAACCATGTCTCTTGGATTTATGACATAAACCATTATTCCATTTTTTGTAATATTGTACAAATTGGACTTACATTTCAAATAAGCATTCTATTTGGATGCAATTTCTTTGCCACTTGAGGCAAGGAATTTACTGCCAAGATTTCTTTCTGGGCTCTTTTAGTGGCCATGTTTAATAGTTTAACTTTTTATATAATTTTAATCAATTTAATGCAATTTCTATTGTCTATTCCCATTTTTCCATTTTCAATTACTTTTTAAATATTTCAGGTTTGTTGTTTCAATGAGCATCATATTTTCTCTCACTATTACTTGTTTTATCAATTTTGCATTAATTTGAATCTTTTCTCTCACAGATAAGTAATCTGACTAAAGAGAATTGATTTCTGGATAACTACCATATTGATATAAAGTTTTTTATTGTCTATTAAAATATAATGTTTCATTTTTGTTTGTTAATTAGTGTTTACTGCATTATTTTCAGATAAAGTATTCTTAGCATAAAGACAAGAAGTAGCTATGCTTTCTACAAGTCATTGACTCTCTAATTCTTTCTTCCTGAGCTGTTTTCTCAAATAAATATCATCTTTATATTTTTCCAGTCTTTTTTCTTAGAGTCCCAATATGTCAAGATGTATGTTGATTTAATTTGGAGAATCTTATTAAATTTTTAGAAATTCTTTATCTCTTTATCCTCTGTAATCAATACTGTTGCTTAAACTGTAATTACTGCCATGGTTGTCCATCAGTTATCTTAATGTAGACATCTTAGAGGCAGCAAGGTGGTACAATGGAAATAGTGCTAGATCTAGACTCCGAAAGAGTTGAGTGCAAAACTGGCCTCAACACTACATGTTTTGACCCTGGGCAAATCAGTTACTCTCAATTTATCTCACTTTTCTTTTCTGTAAAAGGAGGATAATTATTAGCAATTTGCTTACCTTATCATTTGAATTAATTTGACAGGCATGATGGTACACAATCTAATTACATATCAACTATAGTATGTATTCAAATAATATTTTTACATAATCATTTATGTAAGACTTCAAATACTGTGGAGCATTCTGCATATGTGTATAAAAGTTTTACTGTTATTTAATTGTATAATTGTTCTTATAAAAAGAAGAATATAAGTGTTTAGCATTCTAGACTTTAAATAAAGGATATCTAAGCTCAAACTCTTTCAGATACTTACTTTGTGACCATGAGCAAGTTACTTAACCTCCATGTATCCTCAGTTTCCTCATTTATAAAATGAAAATAATATAGCATTTTCCTATTGTGAAGATCAATTGAGTTGCAAATGTTAAAAATATTTACATATTTTAGCTCTCATCCTCACTATCATGTTGGAAGAAGCTCTAACTAATGACTGTGTGAGTTAATGTAAGGATCACCTGGGTCCTTATTTGGCTACTGTTGTTTGAACCTGGACAATTCACTATATCTTTATGTGTCTCAATTTTCTTATATTTAAATACATTGGAGGAAGCTCTTTGATCTCTTCCAGTTTAAAAATACTAATTTCTTTGATTTTTGGTTAACAAATTTGACATTTCTCTCTCCTTCCCTGCCACAGACTGTAATGAATCTCCTCCAAGAAAACCTACTGAAATTCTGCAAGGGAAATGGTCTGAGTCAGTATATCCAGAAGGTACTCGTGCTAGTTACAAATGTCGACCTGGATATAGAACACTTGGCAGTATAGTCATGGAATGTAAGAATGGAAAATGGGAGTCTCTTTACCCAACTAGAATATGCATGAGTAAGTACCTTTTGCTTTTGTGCAATTTTTTTAACTAATATGCATAGTGCAAATTCTATGCAACAGTTGAAAAATATGAACACTAAATTTTTAAGTTGCTATCCTAAAAAAGAACAATTTCAATAAATTGTTGCAAAAAAAAGCTTAGAATAATTACCATAAGACACTTTGTATCTGACAATAGAGAAATTCAAAGGATATTTTCTCTCTGTAAAGACTGATTTCTAGTAAATCTACCATAAAACAGAAGTCTGTATAATTGTCCATCTCACTGAATAATAGTATTAAACAAGATATTTTCATTTTTACCACGTCATCATTTGATATTTTACCTTTTTTATTTTAGGAAAGCCCTGTGGTCATCCTGGAGATATTCAGTTTGGAACTTTTGAACTTTTGGAAGACACTGAGTTTCTATTTGGATCACGGGTTGTATATAAATGTAATGAAGGGTAAGTGTACAGAATTTTAAAATACTGGTACCAATGTTATGAGAGTGAATAGAGAATCATTGTTTATTTCTAACATGAGATTGTTTATATAAGGCTTTTAAAAAATATTTGTAGAAGAAAATTAGCAAAAAAAATTATGCTGAAATGTAAATGATTATAGGTAAAACACCTGATGTTCTAGCTATGCTAGAATTTATTACCTGAGTGCCTTCAATTAGGAAGTTGAGTCTAATTTTGGTGTGAACCCATGATCTCTTTGGTTTAGATGTAACTGTATTTTCAAGGGTAGACAAAGTCCTGGAGAGGGCAGATAGATCTTCATTCTGTATCATATAATCTTAGAGAGTTACTTGTGGCACTCAGGATTTTAAGAACTTTCTTGGAGAGACAAAAATATTCTATGTTGAAATCAAGGACTTGAACTCAGATCTTCCTGACTCTTAAGATGACCCTCTACCCTATCATAATGCTTCCCTACAAAATGGAGTGGGATAGCAAAAGTAGTTCTAATCTGAAACTATTCAATAATTAATTGACCACTTATTAAATTAGATCCCACTCAAATATCCTTGCTTCATACTAATATCTATCCTCTTCCCATCTCTCTGTGAGTCAAGCAAGCTATCTTAGGAATTTGACAAGAAATTATACCAAAAATCAGGGCAGCTAGGTGGCACAGTGAATAGAGCACCGGCCTGGAGTCAGGAGTACCTGGGTTCAAATTTGACCTCAGACACTTGATAATTACCTAGCCGTGTGGCTTTGGACAAGCCACTTAACCCCATTGCCTTGAAAAATCTAAAAAAAAATTATACCAAAAATCAATATTCATAAATCTTTGATTATTAGAATTAACTAAATTTTAAAATGTGGATTTAACAGTTACTTTAATTATTATTAATTTCTTTTTTAAGATTAAGTTGCAAAGAAACATTTAGTTTTTTCCCTAAGATACCATCCTCATTTTTAGTAGATTCACTTTAATTGGCAATTTTTGATACTAATTATCTTTTTATAAAGATCTAATTAATTCATTTTTTCTAGTTTTGTCTTAATAAATCAATTTTTTGCTGTATATTTTTTGATCACCGAATTTTTCTCCAGTAATTTCTCTTTTCTTCCCACAGTTACTCCATGGAACAAATAACATTTCTAAAATTAAAAAATAAAAATAAAAATTTGATCAATATACATTTGAAAATGAAAGTATATACAATATTTCTTGACTTCCCTCCTATCACTGCAAAGGCTAGAATTGGGTTTTTTTTGTCCCTTTGTTGTCATATTTGTCCCTTGTAATCTTTGAATATTCATATTTTGGGGTTTTTTTTGTGTGGTTCTTTATATTTACATTGTTGTACTCATAGTAAATAGTTTTTTATGGAACCTGCATCATCTCATATAGATTGTGTCATGTTTCTTTACATCGATCATTTCTTTCAGCAAAATATTCCATTATTTTCATATTTTCATTATATTCAAATTTTGTTTAGGTGTTCCTTAAATGGTATTGTTTTAAATTCTTTCCTATTGCAAAAAGTTCTGCTATGAATATTTTGATGATTTTCATCGCATCAATAGCCTCCTTGTAATACAAGCATAATTGTGGAAGATTTGGGTTCAATATATATATTTCACTTTATTTTCTTAATTCCATATTACTTTTCAAAATATTTGAAATTGTTCACAGCTGTAGCAACAATGTACTCATAACTAGTATATTTATCTCTCCAATAACTTTCAACATTGGCTATTCCTAATTTCTGTCACGTTTGTCATTTTGCAGATTGCAAGTCTAAAGTTCAGATTTCTTTTAATCTGAAATTCATTTAGTATTAGTGGATTGCATCATTTTTCATAATTTTGTAAAAGGATTGCATTTTTTTCTTATATTCATATCCCTTGGCAACATCTTTTATGAAAATGTTTTTGGGTTTTTTTTGTTTGTTTGCTTTATGTGAGAGTGGGGTGGGAGGTGTTTGTATTCTTTACTTCTTAAGTTCATAGTGTTTGTGCAAAAACTTTTCTGTCCCTTGTAATCAAAGTTTAATCTTCTGTAATTGCCCCATCCCTTGTTTGGCTAGGAATATATCACCTACATTTAGCTTTGAAAACTATATGATCTATTTTTTCTTTTTTTTTTCTGTTATGAACTTCAATATTAAAGTTATATACCTATTTATAATTTATTGCTTGTCATGGTTTTTGCTAGTTTGCTTTTGAGTTTTCTTAGCAATTTTTATGAAATAAGTAGTTCTTTGTTCAATAATTTTTTCAGTTTATTAAATATTGCATTATTGAGTTCCATTGTGTTTTGACTCTACTATGTCTAGTATGTTCCATTGATTTTCCTTTCAATTTTCCTAAACTAATACTAATGTGGTTTTGTTGATTGATGATAAATAACAGAGTTGAGACATAGAAGTGCTATTCTAAAAAAAAAACCTTCTTCATTTTATTTGTCAAAATGAATTCAATTACTATTTCATTAAGTTCTCTAAAGTGTTCCTTTGATAATTTGATTGACATAGCATTGAAACTATAAATTAACTTTGGCAGTACTGTCATTTTATTATCTTGACCTGGGCTAGCCATGAACTGAATATTCCTTCAGCTATTTAAAAAGTAACTTTATTTTTCTTTAAGGAACACTTTGTGGTTGAATCTATATTACCATTTTGTGTGTTCTGTGGACTGAACCTTTAATGTTTTACGCATTTTTAACAATTTTAATAGAATTTTCCCTTCTATTATTGCCTCTTAGATCTTGCTATCATCATATAGAAATGCTATTGACCTGAAACTATGGTGAAGCTATTAATCAGTATTTTTTGCTGATTTTTAGAATTGTCCAAGTAAATCATAATGTCATCAGCAATTAAAAAATATTTTTATCTCCTCATTTCTCATCTTTATGTTTTTATTTCTCTCCTTTACTTTATTGCTAATATTTGCAGAATTATGTAAAATAACAGTGAGGGTAATGAAAATTTTTGCTTTCCTGCTCTATTTATTGGCAAAGCTTCTAATATTTCTCTATTATATTTAATACTTGTTTTTGCATTTCTATAAATAGCTTTTTGTGAATTAGAAAAGATTTCTCTATGTTTATACTTTTGTAAGTTTTTTTATTTAACTTAAATTTGTACCTTGCCACAGACTTTTTCTGTGTTTGTTAAAGAACAGCATGAACTTTAATTTGCTTTTTGGGTGATTTTGGTTTTTTAATATGATTAATATAGTAATCACTTTCTTCTTGTTGAACAATGCTTACAAGTCTAGTATAATTCCAACTTAATAATAATGTATTACTTTGATGACTTACAGCAATCTGTTTGGCAAGAATGTATTTAAATTTGTTGAGTCTATATTCACTAATAATATTGGTCTGGTTCTATTTTATCCTTTCTTATTTATATATTAGAGCTATATTTCATTAAAGGAGTGGGGTAAGGTACATTTTTAGTTTTTGAGAATTTTTTTGTGTGTTCTTCGAAGATTTGATAGAATTATCCATGAATCTATCAGGATCAACATTTCCATTACAGCTAGTTTAATTTCTTTTTCTAAAATTGAATTATGTAAGATCTCTATTTTCCTGTTAGAGTAGCCATTTATATTTTGAAGGTATTCCTGTATTTCTTTTATACTATGAGTTTTCATAGCATATAATTTTGCATAGGAGTTTCTGATAATTTTTTTCTTAAATACCTACTGGGAAATTAAGACAGAAGTTAAATGATTTTGTCCTTAAGAAGTTTACAGGATCTGAAGAAAGTACAAAGAAATGGGCCCAAACTTTATTAGGAGAACAGGTTGAATTTCCTTTGGAAATTTTTCAGTTCTTCCATGACTTCCAGAAAGATCAACCTTTCTTTTTTGAAATCAATGTTTGTCTAGTACTGCTCTGTGATAGAATTAAAATTGTAATTCATCCAAAGGAAAATGAAGAGGAGCATAATGGAATGCTATTATCAACAAATAGGGTGATTGGCATAAAGAATTTCACAGAAAGTTGTATGAATAGAATAGGAGGTAGCCCAATTATTCAGCAAGAATGAACTAACAACTGATTAACAGCCTGCATACTTCACATGCATCACAATGTCAAGGGATCTGGCCTGAAAGGCCCCAAGCACACTGATTCTGATTCTACCCTAATTCTTCCACCCCACTCATTTTGCCTGGACACTATATGGATATTTATCAAGAACACAGACAATTGCTTAGAATGGTGTGGTATGAATTGAATTGTTTGCAAGATGTGCTGTTGAAGAAGTGCTCTAAGTTACATGGTACAGTATAAGTCCGGAGTCAGGAAGACCTGAGTTCAAATTTAATTTCAGGTATTTGCAAGCGAGGTGACCCTGTGCAAATCACTCAAGCTTATTCTACTTTAGAGCCCTAATCTGCAAAATAGAAATAATAATAATAACACTGACCTTCCAGACTTGTTGTGAGGATAAAGATATTTTTAAAGTACTTTGCAAACTTTTAAATATTATATAAATATATTATTATTATTATATCACTGAGCTGTGGAATTTTATCTTCACTAAAAAGGAGTTTGACAATAATGTAGATAATATTTAATTGTTATTTTTAAAAAGATGCTTCAGTAGTACCCTAACTACACATACACATGATCTTGCTTTCAATTGCTTTATATTTTCAGATATCAACTGGTAAGCCCAATTAATTTTCGTGTATGTGAAGCAGATGGATGGAGCAATGATGTTCCTTTCTGTGAAGGTACATTTGTATAAGCACATCTTTGGGTTTGTTTGTTTTTTGGCAAGGCAATGGGGTTAAGTGGCTTGCCCAAGGCTACACAGCTAGGTAATTATAAAGTGTCTGAGGCCGGATTTGAACTCAGGTACTCCTGACTCCAGGGTTGGTGCTCCAACCACTGCGCCACCTAGCCCCCCTATGGAAAAGCATATTTTAAATTGAATTCAATGAGTATTTTTAATAAATAGTTTTCTTGTGCTTAAAACTCCTATAAATAAATAAACTTTTTGCTATATATTTCATTAAAATAAAATTCACTATTACTTGAGCTTATAGCCAATAATAAATAAGTGATTAATCCTTAGATAACTAGTATTTCAGTCACTTTAAATCACTTAAAAGAACTGGCAACCAGAGTAAAACCATTATCCTTGGTCATTTAGGAACACTGAAAATTAGCATATATCACAGTTTTAAACCTGAAAGACACCTTAGAGGACACTTAGACCCACCACTTCATTTTGCAGATGAAGAAACTGTGGTCCATAAACATTAAGTAGCCTCCAAAGGTCACACAGAAAGAAATGAGAGGTAACATTTGATCTAAGTTCTTTTTGCTCAAAATCTTTCCATCAGCATCCAAGTTTAAAAATAGCAAGAAAATAATTTTATATTTTTAAATGAGGCTAAAGAATATGCTAAATAGCTATTTACTAAAAGATACTGTATTATTATAGATAACTGTGATATTTTCTCTAAATTATAATTATATTATTAAGAGTAAACAATCAGTAACCATTTACTAAGAGACTGCAAGTAACATCATTTTTTCCCCTTTATGTCTTTCACCAATTCTTCAAGGCTATATTTGTTTTATAAAGATTACAAAAATAACATGTATCCTTATTTTTTTTCTAATCATCATTGATTGCTTTCATTCCAATCATAAAATCTTTAGTTGAAATGTTCAAATAATTATTTTAATAAACCAATTTTTGGTAGAATTAAATTTTCTTTTTATAATAGATATTACAAATTATGTAAGTACATCTATAAGTGTATGTTTATGTTTTTAGTGGTTAAGTGTTCACCAGTGACAGAACCAGAAAATGGAAGAATTGTCGTAAGTTCACTTGATCCAGACCAGGAATTTACTTTTGGCCAAGTGGTACAGTTTGAATGTAACCCAGGCTTTAAGTTGAAGGGCTCCAGGGAAATACACTGCTCAACAGGTGGTGATTGGAATGAACAAGAACCTCAATGTGTGGGTAAGAAAGGTTTACTTATTTGACTTCTTTTGCATCTTTTCCTTATCATGTAATTTAGGATTTCCTTGAATTAAGTGTATAAGATACAGAGAACACTAAAAATATGTATTTGTCAAGACAGTAAGACTTTGGTCCTAGATATCAATAATTTTTCTACCATTCATTAACAGCTACAATAGGAAACAATTTATCAGAAGATCACTCTTACTTTTGAATGACAATCCGGACATTCTTTTTCTGCCCAATGATATTGTAATCAATTTAATGTCAGCTTTTTTTTTGGCATTTCAAATTTTCTTTATCCCTCTGGGAATTTTTCAATGTCTGTCTGTCTGTCTGTCTGTCTCTCTCTCTCTCTCTCTCTTTTTCCCTCTTCATCAATCTCTTTAATTTCTCTGTCTCCCTCTTTCATTTCCTCCCTATTCCTTTTCCTCTTTCCTTTAAAAAGATTTTGCTACAAGCAAAAAATGTTTCACTACTTTTAAATTTTATATTGCTTTTAGTGGTAATACCGGCAATACATGTTTTAATCTAATTTATTTAAAAATGCAGACAATATGCACATTTAAATATTATTGTCTACTATTTGTTTCAAGATGACAAACTGGTTTAAGGTGAACATTTATCCTTAATAATCATTGTCAACTTGTTTTAATTCAATTTGTTCAGCTAAAATACTATTTTTTCTTTCCAATATGTATCATTGTATCATGTTTCATGTATAATGTATAATATCATGTATCATATGTATCATGTTTCATTTAACAATATTTTTGTATTCATTTGAAAATATTTTGATAATTTATCCATTTTATTTAGAAATTTCCTGTGAAGCACCAAAAATTGAAAATGGGAAACTGGTAGCTGCAAAGTCAATTTACAAGGAAAATGAACGGCTACAATATACATGTAACCCAGGTTTTGCATACAGCCAGAGAGGAGATGCTGTTTGCACTAAATATGGTTGGAATCCAGATATGTCATGCAAAGGTCATATTTTGCTGTTGTTTTATTATATGAAATCACATTTATTTAATCAAATAATTTCATGTTTAGTTGTTTTTTTAGAGAATTCTTTCCTCCTCCTATCAGAATGGTATCTTGATATGTTTGAAACTAGTAAGATGGTCTCTATCAGTAATAAATCACTGAAATGGAAAGGACTTTAGAGATAATCTATTCTTATTTTTTCATTAAGGAAACTTGGAGCTAGAGAGGTTAAAGAACTTTGCTAAAGTCACCCAGTTCTTTAATGACAGAAATAGAACTCAAGACTCTTGGTTCTTTTATTTTCCCTCACTCTGTGACATCTAATAAAATTCTATATCAAGGTCTAAGAAAAAATACAAGTATAAGATGGATAAGATTTTGAGGGAAGCATGTTATCTGAAAAAAAAGACAGGCACGTTTAATTAACCACAAGCTAAATTTAAACCTACTAAGTAATGTGGTTTCAGAAAAATGATTATAATATGACAAATATTGTACTACTCAGGTCAAGGTATTTATAGGGGTCTTCACTGGAAAGACTGAATTACCAATATTTTGATTATCTTTGATTTGTACATTTTAAAAGACCTAGTGATAAATGGACCATCCAAAGAAGGACAGAATGTTGAAGTCAAATTATGTCATAAAAGGTACAGAAGAAAGATCTGAATATCTTAAGCTTGTAGAAGAGAGGACCAAAATATGATATGACAGCTGTCCCCTAATATTTGAATGATTCTCACATAAAAGAAAGAAAAGATTTATTCTATGTTACTCTAGCAGAAAAAAAATTGACTAGTAGGTAAGAGATAAAGAAGATAAACAGCTAAGCATTCATAGCATACATGGAGAACAATGGAAGGGAGCACCATAAAAGTACAGCCAGTATAAGTTTGGAATATGGGGTCATCTTATACCATGTGAGAATACTTCTAAATTCTCCAGCACTCTCATGTCTAAACAGAATATAACATGATCAGATGAGATATTGAAAGAGATGCAAATAGAGAAATTCTATCATTAATATAACTTAAATTAAATTTCCATTCTTCTGAAATTTAAAAAAAATCACCACCAGTAAGCTAAAAACATCCATTTTTCTTGTTTTGAAAAAATTGATATTCTTTATTCTGATTCTGAAGTCCTGAAATATCAATTAATTTTCTCTATTCAAATGATATGGAAATTAGTAATCTATGTTTAATATTCTGATTTTTAGAACTCATTTGACTTTTTAGAATATAGCATGATTTAATCATTGTTTATTTTAGTGTTGAGTAGATTTCATAATTTTAATGAAATAGTAGCTCCTGTACCTTGATTGAGCTAATCACATATTTTCTTTTAGAAGTCACATGTGATCCCCCATATCTGGCTAATGGGAAGATACACCCTCAGATAAATAAATATAGAGGAGATGATGAAATCTCATTCAACTGCAAAGCAGGTTATTACCCACCAATTACTGGAAACAAGGCAAGATGTACTTCTGAAGGCTGGTCACCTCCTCCAAGATGTAACTGTAAGTTAAATTCATAAATTCCCCTGCTTTGATGACTATGAAATACTTTTATTTCATCTAAAAATTCTAGAAGTCAGCTTACCAGATTTTATTAATTTTGTAATATGAATCCTATATAATAGGTATCACTCCATTAGAATATTCTAGCTCTATCAAAATAGAATAAAAGGGAAATTTCTCTGAAAATTAAATGTTTCTAATTATTCCCATCTAAAAGTCCAAAATATTTTCCCTGGAAAAATAAATACCTAATCCACTGAAAAAACTTTTGAAGGATGCTAGACTAGTTTGCATGTTGGTTATTTTGATCTGATTTTCTATAGCGTTTTTTTGGAACATTCATAAGTCCACATTCTCACAAACCATAGAGATGGTATGATATAGTCAAGAATATCCTGATTCCCAAATAACAGATACTTAGTTTAGCTCCATTTTTTATTCTTTTGCTTATATTTTAAATGCCTAAGAACATCCCTCCAATATTTACCATTTATCAGGAGGTAGTCTAGTCTGAAAATTGTTGATGTTTGAGGCATAAGGATTCTACAAAATAATTTTTTGATCTCTCTATATGTATTTTGCTGTTTATTGTGTGGAAGATATCATGTACTAGTTAATACAAAAATATAGGTGATAGGGATACAAAGTCAAAAAATGAAAAAAAAATCTTTCCTCAAGGAGGTTTTAACCTATTAGGGGAAATCTACAAATAGAGGTAAATGCAAAAGGTCAAAGGTAATTTTGTATAGGGAAAGTGCTGGCAGATGGAATGATTAGTTATGGTTTAATGAAAGTGGCACTTCAATTTAATCATGAATAAAACATGGAGGGAACATCAAAAACTGCTTCTACTACCAGGAGCCAGTGCTCCCAGGGACCCAGGTGCCCTGTGAACTGTTCCCAGAAGTCTGGAGCTCTTTCTCACAGTGATCTTGACTGCTCTGCCACCCCGTCCAACTCTGTGGAACAGAGCCTTCCCATGGTCTTTCAATTTACCTTGAGCTAGAGGATTATCTCAGTGGATCTTTCTGTCTCTCAAAAATTTAGAGTCTTAATTTTAATATTTTGGAAATATTTTGGAGAGAGCTCCTGAGAAAGTCAGTTCTGTTGCCACCCCAGTGATTCTATATTTAATAAAAGAAGAAACCAAGAAACCAAGACCTGAAACTTTACTTGTTCTTTTGTTCATATTGCACTCAAGAATCTATAAATCCCTTGATATAGAAAATTTGCTTTAATTCAGATCACAACTGAATGACAAATCAGAAGCTACATGTTACATGTTAAGCCATTGTCTTATTCCAAAAGATGTGGAAATGCCTTCAACAATAAAGGTCTAATTAAAAACATTTGTGAATTGTTTTTTCTGACACAGCTATAATCATACAGGAGCATGGTGTAGATAGTTAACCATCATGGAAGGCTGACTAGGGCTTAAATTTTGCCTCTGAATTATACTGGCTAAGTGAACCTCAGCAAGTCATTTAATTTTTTTTTAGGTTTTTGCAAGGCAGTGAGGTTAAGTGGATTGCCCAAGGCCACACATCTAGATAATTATTAATTATCTGAGGCTGGATTTGAACTCAGGTACTCCTGACTCCAGGGCTGGTGCTCTATCCACTGTGCCACCTAGCCACCCCTAAACTCTACTTCTCAGAGGAAAACCCTTAAAACTATAAACTATTGAAAATATATTTAGTCAGCATTGAATTTCTTCTTTTCTTTAAATTTATATATTTTTTTGCAAGGCAAATGAGGTCAAGTGGCTTGCCCAAGGCCACACAGCTAGGTAATTATTAAGTGTCTGAGACCGGATTTGAACCCAGGTACTCCTGACTCGAGGGCCAGTGCTTTATCCACTGCACCACCTAGCCGCCCTAAATTTATATTTTTAATGTATTTACACATTACTAAAATAGTCTTGTTGTAAAAGTAAACATATTGCCCCTCCCCCTTACAAAAATAAAAACCCTCACGAGAAATAAAATGGAAGAATGAGAAAAAAAATGTGTTTCAGTCTATGTTCAATACCATCAGTTCTGTCTCTGGGGTGGATAGCATTCTTTATCATAAGCCCATCAGAGAAGTTACTTCCATATTTTTTCCCACAGTTGCTATTGCCAATTATAATTCCCTCCATCCATTTTTCCCCATTCCCATTTACTCTATTCTCTCTCTCTTTTCACTTCATAACTCCTTAAAAGTGTGTTGTGGGGCATCGGAGAGAGCACTGGCCTGGTGCCAGGAGAACCCAAGTCCAGATCTCACCTCAAACAACCAACAACCACTCAGTCATGTAGACCTGGGCAGGTTGCCCAACCCACCACCTTGCAAAAAACAACAAAAAAAAAGTATTGTATCTGATTAACCTTTTCCACCATCTGGCTTCTCCTCTATCACCTACACCCCACCTCCCCTCCCCCCGTTCCCTTTCTCCCATCCTCTTTCTCTCCTTTGTCCTCTAGAATAAAAGCTTTCTATACCCTCTTAAGTGGCCATTTTGTTTCCTCTCTGAGCCATTTTCAGTGAGAATAAAGGCTCACTCATTTCCCCTTACCTTCCCCCTCTTCCACTCTAATTTTTCTTGACTATTTTACATCAAATCTTAGCCCATTCTACTTGTCTTTTTCTTTTCTCCAGTACATTCCCTTTTTGCCCATTGACTCCATCATTGCATTTCTTAATAGGAATGCCTACACCAGTTTTATCACAAGTCTAAGAAAATCATACTTGTTGATGCCTCCAAACATGCTGCCCATGTGATAGTTAACTTCTTTTCATACCAAGCTGTACTTTAAGATTTGAAATTGAAACACAATTGTTGATCATTTGTTAAAATGTAGTTCATTCACTGGAAGCAATACCATGAAATTACAGGTCCCCTCCATACTGTTTTTCACTCCCCCCCCCAAAAAAACTTATAAATTAAGTATGAAGGCATTTATGATATAAAACTTCCAAAAATATTTTGGACAAGGGCAATACCATTGAATTCTTAAAAAATTCTATAAATAGATATTATTTATATATTTAAGGTTTGGTAAATTTAAAAGAAACAAATATTATTTTATAATTATTTTTCATATATATATATGTATGTTATTCAGTTAAGAGAGTTTGTGGGGGGGTTGGAGCCAAGTTGGCAGTAGGAGAAAAGCCTCTCCTAGGTGCTTTCTCCAAAATATTTCAAAAATATGACTCTAAAAAATTTTTGAGAGTCAGAACCCACAGAAAGATCCAGTGAGGCAGTTCTCCAGCCCAAGGTAACCTGTAAAAGAGTGAGAAAACTCCATTCCATGGGGTTAGAGGGGCAGCCCACCAGAGTAAAGAAACTTCAATCTCCTAGGAATAGCTCCAGAGAGCCTGGGAGCCTTGGCTCTCGACAGCAAAAGCAGTTTCCTGACTTGCACCCTGGGTAGCACCAGGCACAACTTGGAGGATCAGCTGGGAGACCTCTGCCAGAGTGATTCTGAAGCCCAGGCCATCAGGGCAGTTGCAGCAGTCAGTGTGTCCAGATTCAGGAAACAGAAGCAGGAGCCAGCAAGCAGGAGCCTCCAGGCAACTATGCCCTAAGTGCTAGGTCCATTGAAGGTAGGGGAGGGAGATTTCCTAGGTCTGTCCTCTGTCCCTGACACAGCACTCTGGGGCTCTGACCACATTTAGATCCTGGTCGCAGTCTAGGTCCCCCACATAGAATAAAGGGCCACCCCCCCCCCCCCCAGCCCCATGGTGGAGAGGTGCACTTGTGGTCATTCACAGACCAGGAGAGCAGTCAGAGCCTCACACACTGAGGTCCCTGTTGGGGGTGTCCCAATAATATTCAAAAGCTCAGGAAACACCCCCAAACCAGGCACAGGCTGGGGAAATGAGTAATCAGAGAAAAGAGGAACTGAACCATTGGCAAATACTTTGTCCATGATCCCAAGGAGGCTCAAAATACTGAATCTGAAGATGAAGAAGTACAAGCTTCTCTATCTAAAGACTGCAAGAAAAAATGGAAGTTGGGTTCAGGCTCTGACAGAGCTCAAAACAGATTTTTAAAATCAGGTAAGGGAGATAGAAGAAAAATTGGGAAAAGAAATGAGAGAGATGCAGGAAAAACATGAAAATGAATTCAGCAGCTTGGTCAAGGAGATCCAAAAAAATGCTGAAGAAAATAACATGTTAAAAAACCAGCATAGGTCAAATGGATAAAACAGTTCAAAAATTCATTGAGGAGAAGAATGCTTTAAAAAGAAGAAATGGTTATATGGAAAAAGGAATAAGAAAACCCTGAGGAAAACAAATCCTTCAGATGTAGAATGGAGCTAAAAGAAGCTGATGACTTTACGAGAAATCAAGACAGAATATTTCATTATATTAAAAGAATAAGTAAAAGAATGAAAAATTAGAAGAAAATGTAAAACATCTCATTTCAAAAAACCAACTGATCTGGAAAACAGATTCAGGAAAGATAATTTAAAAATTATTGGGATACCTGAAAGTCATGAACAGGAAGAGAGCCTTGACCTCATTTTTAAATGATTCCTCCAGGAAAATTTCCCTGATATCCTAGAAGCAGAGGGCAAGATAGAAATTGAGAGAATTCACTGATCTTTCCTAGAAAGAGATCCAAAAAATAACCCTAGGAATATTATAGCCAAGTTCCCGAACTCCCAAGTCAAAGAGGAAATATTACAAGCAGCCAGAAGGACACAATTCAAATATCGTGGAGCTGCAGTCAGGATCACACAGGATTTAGCAGCAACTACATTAAGGGTTTGTAGGGCTTGGAATATAATATTCCAGAAGGTAAAAGAGTTGGAATGCAACCAAGAATCAACTACCCAGCAAAACTGAACATCCTCTTCCAGGGGGAAAAAGATAAACTTTTTCAATGAAACAGGGAAATTTCAAATGTTCCTATTGAAACGAACAGAGCTAAACATAAAATTTGACCTTCAAATACAGGACTCAGGTGGAGCATAAAGAGGGAGGAGAAGGGCAAATTATGAGGGACTTAATGATGAAGAACTGCATGTATTCTTGCATAGAAAAATGATGCTGATAATGCTCATATGAGCCTCCTCATTTGATAGAGCAGGTAGAAGGAGCTTTTATAGATGAAGCACAGGAGAGAGCTGAATTTGAAGATTATAATATATTGTAAAGATGGAGTCAATGCTTAAAGGGAAATGCACCTGAAGTAAGAGAAAGGAGAGGTGGAAAAGGCTAAGACATTTTATATAAAAGATTTTTTTGCAATGATCTGGAAGGGGGGAAGGTGAGGAGGAATGAGGGAACCTTATAAGAAATGGCTCAAAGAGCAAACAGCATACACACTCAGTAGGGTATAGACATCTGGAGTAAGGAGGAGAGAAGAGAGATGGGGGAAGAGGGGGGATGTGGGTGATGAAGGAGAGGGTAGATCATGGAAGAGAACAGACAGATATAATGCATTATTTTTTTTACTTTTTTGCAAGGTGCTGGGATTGGGTGGCCTTCCTGGGACCATGGGGCTGGGTGCTTGCTGGGTCTCTGAGGTTGTATGTGGGCTTGGGGCCCTCTTGGTCCCAGGACTGGTGCTTTGTCCACTGTACCACTCAGTTGCCCTATAGCACATTTTGGAAGAGGGATGGGTTGAAGGGAGAGAGAGAGACTATAGGATATGGTAGTGGGGAGGAATGGATGGAGGGAGTTACAGTCAGTGGCAGCAACTGTGGAAAAGTATGGAGATGGCTTCTGTGATGGACTTATGATGAAAAATGTGATCCACCCAAGACAGAGCTGATGGTATCAGAACACAGACTGAAACATATTTTTTTCTCTTTTGCTAACTTTATTTCACATGAAGTTGTATATTTTTGTGGGGGACAGGTATTAAGTTTGCTCTTAAACAAGAATATTTTAGCAATGTATAAAGAATTGTGGAGTTTGAACAGAGACAAAAGACTATTACCTTTAGGATATGATTTCTCTCTCATCACATTCAACTTGGATCAATGTATACTGAGGAAGCAATGCAAAGACTAGGACTGCCTTCTGTGGAGTGGAGGGGGGAAAGGTTGTGGAATTCAAAATTAATTAATTAATTAAAAAATAAATGAGAGTTTATGGACACAAAAATATTACAATGAAATCTGCTCAAAACTTGTAAAATCATAACTGTGTTCTATCTAAATGTATTTTTAAAAAGTTTTCCTCTTGTTGACTTTTGTTAAACCAGCAATTTCATCATTGTAGGGAAAGATTATATAATTTCCCTATTGCACAAAAAATCTGAAAATAATATGCTATGAAAAAATCATTATATGCTCAGATGTGTAAATCCAAGATGATACGGGAGAAAGCACTAACAAGTTGGAGGTTGCATGTAAGAGGTAGCAACTGACCTGAGTTTTGAAGGGATCTTCTTGGGGATTTTAAGAGATAAAGGTGAAGAAAAAGTGTATTTTAATTATGAGAGAGACAACCTGTTCCCAGTCCTGGAGATGAATGTTGGATTTGGAGCACCTACTTGTCCAGTTTGCTGGAATGTATGTTGTAGGACAGTGATCAATATGAAATATTTTGAAATGTTGGTAGGAATCAGATAATGAAGCCTTTTTATTTAAAGGCTAAGAATTTAATTTTTTATCACTAGAACTGGGGAACTACTGAGTTTTTTGAGTGGACAAATTACATTCTCAGATCTGCTGGAATAACAATTTGATTGTTTCTGGGGAGGATGAGTTGAAGACAAAGTGAAACTAAAAGTATCCAGGACAATTAAAAGACTATTGTAGTAGTAGATTCAAGGAGTTATGAGGGCATTAACTAGAGTCTCGGGATAAAGGGGTAAATTAACAGGAAAGACATGGAAATGTCATCAACAAACATTGTAAGTGAATGGTAGAAGAAAGTGAAACAAGAAGCATCATTCAACGGTAGTGAACTTTTCTAATTAGAAGAATAGCATCCTCAACCAAAGAAGAAAAATGTGAGGGTTGGATGCATTTTTAAGAAATAGAGTAAATTCATTTCTTGAAGTATTGTGAATAAGATACTGCTGTGAAATTTGTGTTCAAATGTGAAGCAGGCAATTAGTGAGATGGGACTAGATTTCAGGAGAGAGGTGAAGGTTGGCTATGTAGATTTGAGAATAATCCTTATAGAGGTAATTCTGAAAAGATCTTGAAAAAGAGTACAGAAGCCTTCTCTGGATGGGTTTTGGTAGAATAGTATGCTTAATGAGAAAATAGATGGAGTTTTAGCAGAAGACTAAGAAGGAATGATCAGATAGATATGAGGAGAACAAAGACAGAACAAGACAATGGTGTCATATAGGTCAAAGAATTAGAGTATAATGGAAGAGTAGGCATTCTACAGTATCAAAACATGTCTTTATCATAGTTGATGATCAACTCAGGAAGGGATCCAGTCTAACCATCATCCCTTAAAGTCTTTGTAATTTGTAATATAATGATATTGTAATTTCTTGGCCTACTTTGAATAAGTACTTTTTCTTGAAGAAAGCATTTAGATTCTTATTTATTCATCCATAAGGGAAAGTGATCCTGAGTGGATAAGATATTGTAATATTTTATGGAGAGCTAAATATCTCTGAGCTGCTGAATGTGGGGCAAACAACTGTGAAATTAAAAACTCTTTTTTGGTGTCCTATAGACTATATTTGACCCTGGGATGGCTTACTGAGAAATCCGTAGAATCTGACCAGGGAAATATTTAAAAGTAGGCAAGTTACCAATCATCTCATACAATTTAGATATTATTATCTTCAGAGAATTTAGTGGAATATGAGTACTTAAAGACAAATGTTACATTTCTCTTTGCATCTTAATTAAATAGTATAGTGTCCTGTCTGTAATAGGCATTTCAAAATAGTTTCCGAATAGAACCAACTTTTCAAATTATTTCTAACTTTCTGATTCCAAACCAGCAAATATTCTGAGATTAAGAATAAAAAGAATGCATTTATGCTATGTTGTATAGTGCTTTTTTCAAAATACAAAGTTAAAATTATTAAAAGTTGAATTATTAAAAAGGAAAATGCTTTATTTTTGCTTCACTTTCACCCAAGTGAGACCTTGTGATTATCCAGAAATTGAAAATGGAAAACTTTATAGATCATATTTTCAAACTAAAGAATATCAACTAAGGATGTTTCCAGCTTCTATTGGAACAAATATGTACTACCATTGTCTTGAAAATTATATTCCTGCTACTGGACATTCCCAATCTTATTGGACATCATTTTCATGTACTGCAGAAGGATGGTCTCCAGTGCCAAAATGTCTTAGTGAGTATGATTCTTTCAGCTATTTATAAGAGACACATGTTATAGCAAGTCTCAGACTATATTAGAAAAAGATTTAACATTTTATATCAGTGAGATCTTTATGATTTCTCTATTTAAAATGGAATTTAGTATTCCTTCTTGATACATTAGACATGATCAATTATAGCAAAATTACTTTGCAAAAATAAAAACAATGAACCTTATAAATTTTTCAATTTTCTTTAAAGTAGGGTCCACAAATCTTATCATTTTCTGCTTCCTTAACTGAGCTATCTTTTTTCAGATAATACTTCCTATTGTCTGATAATGCTGACAATTCTATGAGATTACAGCTGGCATCTTTAGTAGTACTGTCTACCATAGCCTGCTCTCTGCTAGTGTGGTCTATTCTTCATATTACTTCCTGCTCTCTTGATAGGATTATCTGTTCTGCTTATTCTCTGACAGTATAATTGCCACACTGTCTTATGATCTGTTCTTAATTTTTTTATTGAAATGTTATCTCATTTTTCTAATTACATAAAATGATAATTTTCAACATTTATCCATTTGCAAATTTATGAGTTCTATATGTTTTCCCCTCTCCCTATTTGTCTATTCATGTATCTCCTGAATTTTGTATTTGAAGATCAAATTTATTGTTCCATTCTGGGTTTTTTTGTTGTTTTTTTGTTTTTTGTTTTTTAGATTTTTGCAAGGCAAATGGGGTAAACTGGCTTGCCCAAGGCCACACAGCTCACTAATTATTAAGTGTCTGAGACCAGATTTGAACCCAGGTACTCCTGACTCCAAGGCCGGTGTTTTATCCACTACGCTACCTAGCCACCCTGCATTCTGTTTTTTTAATCAGATTTCCTCTATTTCATTGAAAAGTCACCTCTTCCCCTAAAAGAGTATGCTGAGTTATATAGGGTAGTTAATTCCTGTTTGTAATCTAAGTTCCTTTATTCTCAGAATATCATATTTTGGCCCTTTGATCCTCTAATGTTGAAGCTCATAAGTCCTAGATAATACTGAATGTGGTTTTTGGGCTTTTTTTGGTATTTTAATTGATTCTTTGAGCTGCCTGCAGTATTTTCTCCTTTAATTGAGAATTCTGGATTGATTATGATATTCTTTGAAGTTGTTATTCTGATATCTCTATCTGGAGGTGATTTGTAGATTTCAATTTTGACTTCTTATTTGAGGATATCAGGGTAGCTTTCCATGATAATTTCCTGAAATATATTTTACAGTTTCTTTTTTTTCATCAAGGCTTTTAGATAGACCAATAAGTCATAAATTATCTCTCCTGGGTCTATTTTCCAGGTCATCCTCCCCTCAACAAGCATTTTACATTTTCTTTTTTTTTCAGTCTTTTGGTTTTGTTTAAAGGAATCATGATATCTCATAAAACCATTCATTTCCATTTTTCTAATTCTAATTTTTAGGGTTTTATTTTCTTCAATTGATTTTGTGCCTCCTTTTCCATTTGGTTAATTTTACTTTTTGATGAGTTCATTCTTTTTTTACTTGGTCATTTTTATTTTTAAAGAAGTCAAATTCTTTGATCAATTTTTGATAATTCTTCATGATGGTTCTCATCTCTTTTTTCCACTTTTTTTCTTCCTTTCTTCTTTACTTTTTAAATTTTTTCTTTAGAAAGATTTTATTAATTTTGAGTTTTACAATTTTTTCCCTCATTCCCCCCCCCACACACACACAGAAGGCAGTCTATTAGTCTTTATATTGTTTACATGGTATACATTGACCTCAACTGAATGTGATAAGAGAGAAATCATATCCTTAAGGAAGAAAAATAAAGTATAAAAGATTGCAAAATTACATAATGAGATAATGGTGTTTTTTTTTCTAATTTGAAGATAATAGTCTTTGGTCTTTGTTCAAACTCCACAATTCTTTCTCTGGATACAGATAATATTCTCCATTGCAGATAGCCCAAAATTGTCCCTGGTTATTGCACTGAAGGAATGAGAAAGTCCATCAAAGTTGATCATCACTCCCATGTTGCTGTTAGGGTATACAATGATTTCCTGGTTCTGCTCATCTCACTCAGCATCAGTTCATGCAAATCCTTCCAGGCTTCCCTGAATTTCCATCCCTCCTGGTTTCTAATAGAATAATCATGTTCCATGACATACATATATCACAGTTTATTAAGCTATTCCCCAATTGAAGGACATTTAATTAGTTTCCAATTCTTTGCCACTACAAACAGGGCTGCTATGAATATTTTTGTACAAGTGATGTTTTTACCCTTTTTCATAATCTCTTCAGGGTATAGACCCAGTAGTAGCATTGCTGGATCAGAGGGTATGCACATTTTTGTTGCCCTTTGGGTATAATTCCAGCTTGTTCTCCAGAAAGGTTGGATGAATTCACAGCTCCACCAACAATGCATTAGTGTCCCATATTTCCCACATCCCTTCCAACATTGATCATTGTCCTTTCTGGTCATATTGGCCAGTCTGAGAGGTGTGAGTTGATATCTCAGAGATGCTTCTTCTTTGCTTTTAAAAACTATTGTTGAGGGGGGTAGGTGGCGCAGTGGATAGAGCACCTGCCCTGGAGTCAGGAGTACCTCAGTTCAAATTCAGCCTAGGACACTGAATAATTACCTAGCTGTGTGCCCTTGGGCAAGTCACTTAACCCTGTTGCCTTGCAAAAAAAAACTAAAAAATAACCCGATTGTTGAACTCTTCCAAGAGGTTTTGGATATGAGGCCAATTCATAAACTCCTTGGAGGCTTCACTTGTAAGTAATTTATCACTGCTTTCCTCTTCTGAGATGAAGTTTTTATTTTTCTCTCTGAATAGTAGCTATCTATGGGTAGCTTTTGTAGGCTTTTTTTGCTCATTTTGATAGTTGAGTTCTGTTTCGGGGTAAATGGAGGATAATCCCAAGCTGTTGGGGCTGGAACTGGAAACAAGGCCCTGCCTTAGTGCTTGCCGAGGTGTTACCAATGAAACCCAGGTATTGCCTAAGCAGAAGTTTATTTCCTCCTTTATGCCAAGACTTTGACTATTGCAGTGGTTTGTTCCCAAACCATTTCTATTTGTTGCCCTGGTTTTGCTAGGGTTAGAACTGCCTACCTGTGGAATGTTGACTTACTGAGTCAGATCCTGTATTGTGCTGTGCCTAATAGTCTACCACTGACTTTCCTGCTTTCCTGTCTATACTGAGTTCTATTTCACCTTTACCTCCAAAGAGAAAGACCTTCCCTTTAGATCTTCCCTTATATCTCAAGGTGAGAATTTGTTTTGCTCTTTTTTTTTTGGTGGAATTTGTAGCTTTAAAGTCTGTGAAGAGGCTTCACTTTAAGTTGTGTTGCAAAAAATGCCTGGAATTTCCAAGCTTCACACTGCTATCTTGGCTTGCACTTAACTTTTGAAGACTTTTAATTCATTTGATCTTTAATTTCTTAATATTCTCTTGTTCACTTCCCCCTTGATAACAAGTAACTACAAAGATATAGACAGAGAAGAAAAAGTTAGAATAACAATGAATACAGCAAAAAAAAAAAATCTAACTATATATATATATATATAAAATCTTTCATATAAAAGGACCCCAAATTTCTACAAAGAATTCAGAAGTATCTTTTCATTTCTCTTCCTTTGGGTCAGGCTTTTTTTTTTTGTGAATTGCCAACACTCATAGCCCCAAATTTTTCTTTTGATATTCTTGATTTTGAGTTCTCCTAAATGAATTTGATTATTATATTTTTATTAGTAAAATATTTTTGGTAATTTAATTTGGATAATGTGAATTTATTTCTATGAAAATGTTTTTTATAATTTTTTTATTTTATTCCTGAGTTTCTTATCCCAAATATTTTATAATCTCTAAAATGATTTTAAATTATGTGTCTTATCAGCTCTTCTTGTAGAGTATGTTATTGATATATAAAGGATAGTTGATGATTTGTTTGTTTACTTTATATCTTGCTAAAAAAGGATAATAATCCTAAAATTAATGTTTCAATAAAATTTTAGTTGCATATTTGAGATTTTCCAAGTTTATCATTATATACTCTGAATAATAATTCACTATTCTGTTTCCTTCTATTTCTTTTTCTTCTCTTTTTTGCTATTGATAGGATTCTCAATACAATATTGAATTATACTGGTGACACTGAGTATCTTTGTTTCACATGTGATATTACTGGGAAGACTCATATGTTATCCCCATTACAAAAAATACTTCCTGATACTTTTAGATAATGCTTTTTTATAAATTTAATGAAAAATCTACTTGTACCTATCCTATACTATCAAGTATATATATATATATTTTTTTAACAGAAATGGGTGTTACATTTTATCAAAAGCTTTTTGTAAATCTACAGATATAATCCTATGAATTTTTTATATTTACTATTATAAAAATCAATCATATTAAAATTTTTCATTATGTAAAATCATCTCAGAATTCCTGTACAATTTCCTCTTGATTTTCACAATATATTATTATAATCTTTGAGCTAGAATTTTATTTAAATTTTCATCTGTGTTCAATAAGAAATTGTCTTTAATTTTCTCTCTTTGATTTTACTCTTCTTTACTTAGGAATCAATTTCATATTTGTTTCATAAAAGAAGTTTGGAGGGATCCCTTCTTTATGTATTATTCCCAATAATTTCCTTAATATTGAAATTCTTTTATTTTTTAATGTAAATCTATCTGGTCCTCATGCCTTTTTGTTAAGTGAATTTATAGCCTATTCAATTTCCTTTTCAAAAATAGATCTATTTAGAAAATCAATTTCTTCTTTTGAAAATCTAGACAATTTTTATTTTTATAAAGATTCTTCCATTTCACTTGAATTTTAAAATTATTTTTAATATAATTGGCCAAATAATTCCTTGCAATTGCTTTAATTTCCTTTTTGTTAGGGATATATCCACTTTTCCCCCATTTCCTGTGCTAGAGATTTGTTTGCTTCTTTTTTTGTAATCAAATTAACCAATTTTTTTCCATAAAACCAAACTCATATTTATTATTACAATGGTTTTTATACTCAATTTTATTTATCTTTCCTTTAATTTTGTAGATTTCCAATTTAGTATTTAAGTGGAATTTTTAGTTTTTTCTTTTTCTCCTTTCTTTGCACAGCAGATTCATTCATCTGTTCTTTCCCTTTTTTACTAATGTAAGCATTTAGAGATAAATTTTCCTCTAATCACTGTTTTTGCTGTAGCCCAAATGCTTGATACATTGTCTTATTGTCATTCCTTTAGTGAAATTATTAGTTATTTCTTTTTGGGAGAGTAAATTGAAAACTATTTTAAACTTAAATACAAACAACAAAAAGAGGGGAGGAAATAATTGCCATCTACACAGAAGAATACTAGAGTATTTAATAAAAAATAGTAAATTTCTACTTCAAGAAACCCTATATAATAAATACTGCACATTGTTTTTAAAACTACCCAGTTTTTGTTTGCTGAAGGTTTGGTATTGTTATCTGCTGTGTACTTTTTATTTTATTCCTCCCATCCTAAAGAAGGCTATAGTTGAGGTGGATAGTCAGTAAGACAGAGTGAGGAAGACAGATAGATATAGATATATGTAAGAACATACTGTGCTTCTTTCCACTTTTGTTCTGTGTATCTGAAAATAGATAGCATTAGGGAAGATCTTTCCCTCAAGTTTTTTTCATGTTTTTCTAAATCAACCAACTCATCATTTCCCACACCACAACAATATTTCTGATCCAATCACATCCTGAGTGATTGTCAGTGAAAGTTTTTCTCCCAATTTTCTCTATTCCTTCTATTCTTGTTTAGCTGTTTTATTTATACGATAAAATCTCAATTTTTAAATTATCAAAATTATTCTTTCTATTCCTTAACACTTTTTAAACTTCTATTTTATACTCTGATTTTGCTAAATTTCCTTTAGAATTTTCCCCCTGATTTCTTTGTCCTGTCCTTTTGTTCTTTCAAATGAACTTTGTAATTATTTTTCTTTTCTTTTTATTTGTTTAGTTTTTTAGGGTTTTTTGCAAGGCAAATGGGGTTAAGTGGCTTGCCCAAGGCCACACAGCTAGGTAATTATTAAGTGTCTGAGACCAGATTTGAACCCAGGTATTCCTGACTCCAAGGCTGGTGCTTTATCCACTACACCACCTAGCCACCCCATAATTATTTTTCTAACATAATAAAATAGCTTTTACTAATTTAATTTGAATGACATTGAATAGATTATTTGGGTAAAAATATCATTTTTTGCAATATTAGTTTTTAAAACCCATGAAAAATATTATTTCAGTTATCTAGATCTAAATTTATTTGTATAAAAACTCTTTATGTTTATGTTCTTATACTTCCTATATCTGTTTCAGCAGCTATATGAGAATGTTTTGCTTATTGAATAATATTGCTGACACATAGTTTTCCCATTTTTCTCTTCTGATTAAATCAATTTTAACTTTAACTTTCTCTGAGATAATGATTACCATCACTGCTTTTTTTAAAAAAATATATTTAAATTTTACTCCTGTCTTTAATTTATCTTTATGAATATTTCTCATTTATGATGTTTCCTAAAAGCAACATATTGCTGATTTCAAATTTTTAATCTGCTATCCATTTTTATTTCAAGGATACATTTATTCTATTCATATTCCAAACTATAATTACTTGAATATTTTTCTCCTTTCCATTTTTCCTCATGATTCTTCTCACCCAATTTTTCCTACTTCTCATTCCCTTTCTTTATTTCTATCTGCTACCTTGCCCCCATTCCTTAACCAAACCCACCCTTCCAAGAATTCCCCCATCCTCTCCCCACATACCCTATTCCCTTGTCCTTTCATTTCTTTCTAAATGTGGATGATTTCTATGCCGATCTAGATTTATCTGTTTCTCCATCTCTAAACTATTCCTGATGAGAGTAACTTTCCTACACTATCCATTCTTTTCCCAACTATCATATTCTCTAAAAAATTTTCCTTTAATGCCCCATTTTTATGAGATAATTATTCCTTTTTATCTCTCCTACAATTTTATTTTTTTAAATCACCCCATCACACTCAGCTCAACCAAAGCTTTCCTTTCAAACTACCTAAATAATGATGACAGTCATAAAAATATGAATAATATTTACATATAGAAATGAAAAATTTCTCCTGACTAATCCTGTTTTAATTAGTCTTTATTGGTCTCCAAATGTTTACATCAAAATTTCCCCTTAATTTCTGTTGTTTATGTCACAAAAAGTTAAAGTCTTCTTGTTTGCTAAATGTCCATAGTTTTTTCATTCAGGATTGTATTTAATTTTGTGGTGAAAGCTACCCTAGGTCATAACCTTAGCCCTTTAGCTTTATGGAATATATTATTACAAGATTTATACACTTTCAGAAGAGTAGTTGCTAGGTCTTATGTTAATCTTGTTGCAGCTTAATGATATTCAGTTTTTATTGTTCTTGTTTATGTTTCCAATATTTTCTCCTTAACTTGGGAGCTTTAAAACTTGACTATAATATTCCCATCTTTTCCTCACAGGATCTCTAACAGATGATGATCAATATATTATTTCTATTTCTGTCTTGTTGTAAAACTTCTGGGCATTTTCCTTCAGTAACTTCTTGTAATATTGTATCAAGATTCTTTTCCTACATAATAGTTTTCAGTGAGTGTTGACCATTTTTATGTTATTTCTACTTGGTCTGTTTTCAAGATCATTTGTGAAATGAGATATTTCAGTTTTCCTTTCTAATTTGTTCATACTTTTTGTTTTATTGGGTTTGTTTTATTGGGTCTTAGAATTTCATATAAGTTTTTATATGTATTCTTCAATTCATTCATTTTTTCAATGGTTAGGTTGCTTAATCGCCAATAAATTTTCAATCTATGTTTTTATTATTAAATATAATTTTATTGTATTGTGATCTGACAAGGATACTTTTAATATTTTTACATTTAACTAAAAAAATTTCTTGTTCTTTTATGTGCTCAGTCTTTGTAAAATCACCATGAAGCACTGAGAAAAAGATGCATTTCTTTCTGTTTCCATTGGAATTCTCTCTAGGTAGCTATCATATCTAAAATTACCTAAAATTCTGATAATTGTCTTGACTTCTTATTTATTTTTGTTAGATTTATCTACTTAGGAGAGTGAAAGATAAAAGTTCTATTATAGAACTACTAATTATATTTACCTGTAATTAATTTAACCATTCTTTTAAACTTTAGATGCTATAGTATTTGGTTAATATTAAATCAATATACACATTGCTTCATTGTCTTTGATACCTTTTATAGAAATGCAGTTACCTAGTTTATCTCACTTAATTAAATTTCCTTTAGCTTTAACTTTGTCAGAGATCCTAATTGCAACAACCACTTTTTTTACATCAGCTAAAGCATAATAAATTCTATTCCAACCCTCCATTTTAACTGTTTCATGACTGAGTTCATCCAATTCACATTCAAAGTTGTAATAATTATTTTTCAATTCTATTTTTTGCTTCTATTAATCATTAATGTCCTTCTTGTATTCTCTTTTTACCCTATTCTTTGTCCAATCCACTTACCTTCCTTTTTCTTATTCTACTTATCCCTCTAAGAGTCTCTCCCTCATCCACTCCCACAGATCCTCTTAAATCCTCCTATAAAGGCCTTTTTTAAAAGTCCCCTCCTTATCCTGTCTCCTAGTGCTCTTGTACTGATAACATTTTCATATGCAAAAATAAGTTTGACCTTAATGAGTCCCTTGTAATTAGTATTTAATGCTTTCCTTATATTTTTTCTGATCTTTATGTTGAATTTTCCATTGAACTTTGGCTTCCTTGTAACAAATGCCTTAAAAGTTTTCAGTTCACTAAATGTTCTTTCTCTTTCATTTTGTCATTCAGGATTATAATCAACTTTGTTTGGTGTCATTCTTAGCCACAGTGCCAGTTAGTATGCTCTTTGATATTTCATGGTTCTAGACCTCCCACATTTTAGTGTAGAAACTTCCAGGTCTTATGAAATTCTGATTTTTTTTCTCTGTATTAGTTAAATTGATTGTTTCTTGTTTTTTCCTCCTTAATTTTTGTCTTTTGAAACTTGGCTGTGAATGATATTTCTCTAAATTATCCTCCTGGGATCACATCAGATAATGAATTTTAGTTTTCTTTTTTCTATTTTTACTTTATCCTCCTGTTCTTGATGACTTGATGTTTGTACTTCAATTTCAAAGAAGACCATGATATCAGGGAAGTGATGCCATGACAGGCATATGAATTGAATTTGAGTGAGGGAGGAGCTGTGTAAGTCACCAGTCTCACTTTCTCCTCTGGAGCCATCTGGATTTAGGGATCAGATATGAATCAGGATGACTGAAGATGGCACTGGATATGAGGCAAGTCAGGGTTAAGTGACTTGCCCAGAATCCCACAGCTAGTAAGTGGCAATTGTGTGAGGCTGGATTTGAACTTCCATCCTCCTGACTCCAAGGCCAGTGTTCTATTCAGTGTACCACCTAGCTGCCTTCCTCTTGCTCTAAAACTTCAGAGAAATTTTCCTTAATAATTTCATGTAATATTGCATTAATAATCTTTTTTGATCAAAGTTTTCATGGAGAGCATCAGTTCCTTTATTATATCTTTTTTGATCTTTCTCCAGATGATATGCTTTTCTATTAAGATGTTTCAGATTCTAGTCTACTTTTCTTTATTCTGGTTTTATTATTTCATGCTGTCTTATGATATCATTCTATCCCTCTTGTCCATTTTTAGTTTTCCAGGAGTTATTTTCTTCCTCAAAATTCAAGACTTTTCTTACTTTTTTTAGATTTTTTTTCAAGGCAATGGGGTTAAATGGCTTGCCCAAGACCACATGGCTAGGTAATTATTAAGTGTCTGAGGCTGGATTTGAACTCAGGTACTTCTGACTCCAAGGCCAGTGCTCTATCCACTACAGCACCTAGCTGCCCCAAGACTTTTCTTTCAATTGACTAACTTTCTTTTCATAATTTTCTTTTTTGTAAGTTTTCCTCTATCTCTCATTTGATTTTTGAATTCCTTTTAAAGTTCTTTCAAAAATTTTGGAATTTGTTACCATTTGATGTTACTCTTTGGAGTAGGAGAAGATTTTTTTTAACCTCATTATTTTCCTATCAATATGACCACAGTAGCTATCTATGGTCAGGTTCTTTTCCCTCTGCTTATTTGGTTTTATCTAACATTTAGCAGTTTATTATTGTAAATCAGGTTTATATCCTGAGTTGTGAATAATGATGTCCTTGACTTCAGATCCTCCTTACTTTTATTTTCTTAATTCTTTCTTGAGGTGCAATCTTAGGCATTCAACTATGCTGTGCCCTAAATGTTCTTGCTCCTTTCTATGCCAGACTTACCAGGTATGTGTTCCTAACTCCTCACCCACAGCCACAACTTTGGATCCCTTCAGGTCATAACTTTTAGATTTTGCATCCAGCAATGACAGTCTCTTTGTTCCTCATTCATTTCATCTCCTATCTCATGCAATTGCACTGGCTATACTCATGTACTAAAAATACTATTTTCATGACCTTTACCTCACAGAATTCTTTTTAAAACATAATTTATAGCCTACCTGCTACATGAAATATTTCCACTTCTCCAAAATTTGGTCCTTCTTTCTCACTCTAACTTGTATTTAAATGCGCAAAGTTCATTTCATTTAGTTTTTATATTTTTATGTACATATTATATATGCTCTTATTGTATTTTTCACTTGAATTGAATGCTTATCACAGCTAAACATAATAGAAACTTATGAATGTTTGTTAATAGATTGATAATTATTCTTCTCTGATCTTATATTGAGTGAATGTTTAATGAATTTCATTTTATTAAATTTGTAATATTTTTTCTTATGAATATGGATACGGTCTTTCTTTTAACAATATCTTATGTTCTAATTGTTTTTTTTTTACTTTTCTCATCTACAGGAGAGTGCCACCTTTACAACCTAAACCATGGTCATTTTTGGCCAATAAGTGGTCCTTTTAAGCAAGGTGATGAAATAAAAGTTGAATGTGATGATGGATACAGTCTTCCAAATTATCAAGAAAAAATTATCTGTACCGCACAAGGCTGGTCTACTGAACCAATATGTAAAAGGAGCAGTAAGTAGCTCTACTGCATTGATAGTCTTCCATGTGTATCAGGTTTGTTTTTTTAAAGCAAATAAAAGACAGCCACCTTTTGCCATAGACCTCCAAATGAATCATTCAAATCTTAATATTATGATTTTTGTCAACCTTCCAAAACTGGTCCAATACTGTGTATCATCTTCCATTCTCTCTGAACATTTCAGTCATATTCAAGCACCATTGGAATGCAGCACTACTTTTGACAAATTAGTTTCATCTGTTAGAAATCCAATATGTGGTCAACCTTCAGCGTTTTTTAACAGTGTGAACATTTGCTTTCCACCGTCCTATTATCACTGTCAGAAATGCAGCATACTCAAGTTATTGCTTGAGAAAATGAAAATGAAATCTGTGAAAACCATCTTCTTTAGGGTTTTTTTCCAACTACACTGTGGTCTTTGACTGTGGAAAAAAGATTACTAATAAGAAGAATTAGTGGGAAAAGAAACCTAAGGGAATAGATATCCAGCATAAAACACAAAGTAACTGCTCCATAAAATGACAGTAAAATTTCTGGAAGAGGCAGAACTGTTAAATTGGTGACTAGTTCCGATATACCACACCAATAGCCTCAAAGTGAAAGCCCATCATAGGACATTTGGCCTAGAACTATTGGGACCCTCTCTATATCTCCATACAAAGATGGAAAAGGCAAAAGTTTTACATATAATATATATATATATATATATATATATATATATACACACAAACACACAAAAGATACAAAATAACAAAATATATTTATTAGCCATTAACTATTTATTCATCATGTACTTTGTGAGAGAAAAAACTCTTAAAAATAGTCTGTGTTACATACATATGGCAGTTTCACTTATGGCAGTTCATTATATTTATACATACATTATTTTTATAATGTATATATATTCTTTTCTCAAGCAATCATTTATCAAGATTCTACTTTGTATCAGGGAGAAAGAGAATGAACAGGCTCTAAATTCATAGGGCAAAAATTCTTATATGGGGAAGCAACACATCTCCAGAAAAATTAAATACAGAATGTATATATGGATAAACTTCCTATAAAGTTAGTCCTTTAAATTGGATTCCAAAAGAATATGAGAATTATATAAGAGAGTGAAGGAAGAAGAGTGCACCATAATTAGGGCACAGTCTAGGTAGAGTGCACCATAATTAGGGCACAGTCTCCGTAAAAACGCACAGAGCGGAGCAAGGATATTGGGCACAGAAAACACAGTAGAGAAGTCTAGTGTGATTGTGATGAGACTATACAAAATGATGTGTAATTATGTAACAAGCTTGGAAGGGTTTAAAAGTCCATGTGGTCACCTTCACTTATTTTTTTCAAGACAAGGAAGCTAAGTTTTCTTTGTAAATGTGACTGTCCATTTGTAATAGGAGGTAGAGAAGACACTTTCATTAAACACCTGTATTTTAATATCTTTTTATTAAAGAACAATAGGACATCTGATGAACTTGGGGAACATTTTGGTGCTCCATCTATGGCAAAAATTTGAGAACAAATTCCTTTGCAAATTGGGAGGAAATCTTCTGAATTGCTTCCTGCTAAGATGGAGTATAGAGTTGTTCCCTGTCTAGCAGATCCCATTTGAGGGAGAATTGAGTTGCATTCAGGACTTGATTGAGGGGCTGTCCAGAGAGTGTTGACTTCTACAGTTGCAGATAGGATGATATTCAGTTCCAGATATTAGTTGAAGATGTATGACTTGTAGTCTGAAGGAGATTAATGTTAAAAGAAGATTAAACAGACAAGGACCAAAAAGGACCAAGAGAAGAATGATTAGGAGTAGGTTGAGTATAGAGTCTAGTGTGGAGCCCTACCCAGAGGAGGATTTTGAGGAAATGAAATTCTCATTACTACCTATCCCCCTGCTGGCTACTGCTAGCTCTCTTTACTTCCATTCTCACTGATCCCCTAAAATCAGCCCAAGTGCAACACTCTTGCAATTGTCCTTACTTTCTTTCCCTATTGCTTATCCCCTGTTGACTGCTGCTGACTGTAACTTCTACTGTTTCCATCAGGTGATGAGCTACTTTCAACTGCTTTTAATGATTTTACATTCTTTCTCTGTCTCTCTCTCTCTCTCTCTCTCAGCTTCTGCTAAATAATATTTTTGTTTATTTCTAAATACCTCTGGTTATTTAACTTATTTGTTTAAACCTCTAAAGCCATTTTAGCCAGTCTTTCAATCAAGCTACATTTTTGAGCTATACTCCTCACTTGTATGCTCCTTTTCTTTATCATTTCAATAGATATGCTTGCTAACCTTGCTAACTAACTTGAAAAATATATTTACTTTGCAGTTAAATTAAGTAAAACAGTTATTTCCTTGTGATAATTCATATTTTCCTAGACTAGGACTCTAGACGACAATTATAAAGTCATGAGAGAATAGGTACTCTGGTTCTGGTTGTTTTAGTGGACTTCAGTATCAATGGGTCAATACTGTGGCATGGCAACAAAAGTTCTTAATTTTAGGTTATTTTAACAGAAACAGTAGAGTTGAAGGAAGGGAAAGGACAGTGACGAGAAGGCTGATAGTTTTGTTTTTCTTAATCCTGCTAAACCCTCATCTGCTATTTTAAAGTTCATTTCTAGGTGACATGTTTTAGAAAGGATACTAAAACTCATAGAATAATGAAAGTGGTGATGAGGGGATTGGAAACTGTCAGAAGAAGATCACTTAGTAATCATTATGTATCTCCCCTTAGTGTCTTCTTAACTCTCTGCAGCTTGGTTTTTACTTATCTTAAATTATTCTCTCCAAAGTAACCAATGACTTCTCATTTGACAAATCTATGACATTTTTTCAATCCTAATTATTTTGACCTCATTAGCAACATTTAAATTTGTCAATAAACTTCCCTTTCTGAATAATCTTTCTTGTATGTTTTCATAACATCACTCTCTTCTTGTTTTTCTCCTCTCTCCTCTTACTACTTATCTCTCATTTCACAATTATAAATCAATTATGGGAGTTCACTGAGGCTCTGTCCTCTTTAATTTTTTTCTTTTATAACATACCACTTGGTGATCTCAATGGCTTTTATGAGTTCAATTATCATCTTTATGCAGATGAATCTCACCTCTTATGTATCTAGCCCTAGTGTCTTTCAGAAGCTCAAGTTCCAAATTACCAACTATCCTTTAAATTTTTTTTTATTTCTTTAAGGCAATGGTGTTAAATCACTTGGCCAAGATCACATAGCTAGGTAATTATTAAGGACTAAAGTCAGATTTGAACTAAGGTCCTCCTGACTCCAGGGATGGTGCTCTATCCACTGTGCCACCTAGGTGCCCCCTCATCAACTATATTTTGAATATCTTAAATAAGATTTTTCATAGCACCCTCAAACTCATTATGTCCATCACAGAACCAATCATCTTCCTTCTCTCAAAATGCTTCTCTTTCCTTTTTTTAAAAAAGTTTTTGCAAGGCAATGGGGTTAAGTGGCTTGGCCAAGGCCACACAGCTAGGTAATTACTAAGTGTCTGAGTCCGGATTTGAACTCAGGTCCTCCTGATTCCACTATCCACTGCGCCACCTAGCTGCCCCCAAATATTTCCCTTTTCCAAACTTCCTTAAATAGTCAAGGGCTTACATCTCAATTATTATCAGCAACTCATTCACATTAGTCCCATATTATTCAATCACTTGCTAAATTTTGTCATTATAAATTTCAAAACATTGCATATAGAATGGCATCTTTTCAGCCTAATCAATAACTCAGAACCCATTTTTCATACACATCCCCTCTTCTCATCTCACAGTCTGTGCCATAATGAAGGGTTTTATTATCACTTGTCTGGGATTTTGCTATAACTTTCTGCCTAGTGACCATGCCTCAAATCTTTCACTACTCCACTCTCTTTTCTTTTTTCTTTTTTTTTCTTTTTTTTCTCCACTATCTTTTCTAATCAACAGAGAAAGTGGTTTTTTTTTTAAACCAAGTCACTTACCTTTGCAATAAACTCCAGTGGCTCCTTATTTTGTCAAGCATTAAAGATAAAATCCTATGACATCTAAATATTTTCAAAATCCAAACTTTTCCTACTTTTCTAGTATTTTCCCACTTTATTCCCTTCTACATACTTAGCAATAGAGTTAAATAGCCTTTACTTGTTATATATATGCCTTTGTACTTGCTTTTCCCCTCGTTCAATTGAAAAATTATAGGGTGTTTGGTTTCCCCAGGATGTAAGAGGAGACTGTTCAAAAAAACATCACAGATATCCACCAGACCAAAGACTAGAGTTCTGAGTTATTGATTAGGCTGAAAAGATGCCATTCTATATGCAAGAATATGAAGGTGAAACAAAGGCAAAGGTGATTAAAGAGATGACACTGACCAATAACTGAACTGGAAGAGGTCCTTTAATGTGACATAAAGGCATGTTAACCAGGAGAAAGCCCCAAAACCCAACTCCAGCTAGTTCTGGGTTGACTCTTTGACCTTAAGTGTGCTTGCTTAATGAGGTCCATACATATTATTGTATACTTCCTCTGCAACTATTGAGGCTTATCAGCATAACTTGTGTAGTATGATGAAGGAAGGGAAAATATAATAAAAGGGTGTCATGAAGTGGGCATATTTTCTAGATTGTACCCCCCCCCCATGATAAGAATCTATTAGGACTCAGAGGGGAGGGGAACAAAAACTTTTGTATAGGAAGTTGAACATCATCACAATTCAGGACTTTTTCCCACTAGGGGAAATTGCCCATTCCTGTATGAATGTTAATTAATTAGTAACAGCTATTCAATCATTCCAGGCTACATTTTTATTATTATGGTCCATTTATATCATTCAGGAAATGCTATTCTCTTTGCCTCCATCTCTTAGGTTCTCTTTTTTCCCCCCTTCAACATTCTAATCAAATTCTATTGTATTCCCCACATGTACAAGGTGTTCCCTTTTCCAAAAAAATTGGGGTCTAAAAACTAAAAGATTTTGATATAATGGTTGTAGATCATTTAACTTGCATTTCCTGTTTTTCTCACTTGTTTTTGTACTATTTCACATTTATTACCGGCATGTTAGGCTACATTTTGCCACATTCTGCCCAGAAATGGCTCAGAAAAGATTTTCCTATAATGCTGAATTCAAGTTCAAAGTGATCTGGTTTACAAAAGTGAATGGAAATGGTACTACTGAACATCAGTTTGATCCTCCTCCAACTGAGAAAACAATCTAAGACTGGCAACAGAAGAAGAAACCCTTCTGAAAACACCAGGGCGGAAGAAGGCCATGAGAGGCAAGGCAGTCAAATGGCCTGAGTTAGAGAGGGAATTGGAAAAATGGATTGAAAAGCAAAGGGCAATTGGAATTCCTGTGTCCACAAATATGACTCAGCATGAGGCAAGAAGAATTGCTGATGAAAAAGAAGTGACTGATTTCAACGGAGGACATAATTTGTGCTTCCGATTCATGAAACAGAATGGACTATGCAGGTGTCCACACACTAGACTTGTCCAGGGTGTGCTTGTGGTCAACCACAGACCATAGTGCAGGCAGGCGTCTCTCCTAAGACAGTGATTCATCATCAAACACAGATGAACACAAGCTCATGGATGGAAGTTTTTACAGTTATGAAGTGTTGTATGAATTTTATGATGATTGAAACTTGAGTTCAATAACTTTATGTAATACATTTTTTTTTCAAATTTGGGTTCCCAAAATTAAGGTTTGTCTTAAAAATAAGAGTGTCTTCATGTTGCCATTTCAAGTCACCTCACTTCCAATTACCTTCTTTTTGAGATTACTTTTTACCTTACATTGTATGTTCTTATTTATGGGTTATTCTTTTTGTAGAATGTGACTTCCTTAACAATAGGGCCACCTTTTTGGTTTTTCTTTGGATTCTCATGGTTAAGTAGAGGACTTGGCTTGGCAAATAGGATGTATTTGTTTGCTAAATGACTGAGTATGAGGTAGAAAAGTGTGTGGAAGAGCATTTAGAATTGTTTTATTGGCTGTAGAAGACAAGGCTAAGAAAAAGTAGTAGAGGAAAACAATGCCCCAGCATAAGGAAAACTTCCTAACAGTTATTGCTATCAAAAAACTGCCCTGCTACATGGTGAATTCATAACCAAAGGAAGTCTTCAATCAGAGGCTTGATGGTCATTTGTGGAGAATTATTTAGAGAGGCTGACTCATTTAAGCTGCACTAGATTCCTCTTTATTATTTCCAGCCTCAGTGAATTTTCATTGCAGGGAAGGAGAGAAATCCAATTCTGACCTAAATTAACTCTGCTTAAAGATTTTCAAGTTGACAGATTGATTTTACTATTCCTGGGAAATTCAAAATTGCCTAAGGAAATATCAGAGATATCTAGGTCCCAGGATTCCCCTGAACTACTTATGAAAACAAATCCTGTGTCCAAATTTCAAGAGAAGGTCAGAGCACAACTCAAAGGATCATTCCCTGACCAATGAGCTAGCAATCAGAATCTGTATGTTCTTCAGGGATTTATGCTACAAGGACATATATATATATAGTTATTTGACCTATAATTTGAAAGTACTCCAACAGTCTGAGGGGTGACCAACTGTTAACAGTGTTACCTTATCAAGGTCATTTCAATGAATAAAGCAGATTGGTTTTTATAAAACTAACACTTTTTTTGATGTCACTGTTTTATTTATTGCTTTCCTTCAAAGACATCAATGAACTTATGTCAGGTATTTGCTTATGATTCTTCTCTTTCAGAAATGTGCTATCTCAAAAATCATGTTGATAATGGATTTTTTTCTGAAGCAAAAGCAAATTACCGTATCAATTCAGAAGCAAGGTATCAATGCAAACAAGGATATGCAACAACCGAAGGAAAAAGAGAAGGATCTATCAAATGTGGGCAAAATGGGTGGGTGAATCAACCAAAGTGTATCAGTGAGTAATTTAACATTTTATTCACTCTCTTCCTGAATTTTGTTTGAGAAACATCTTCTACTGTACCATACTTATAAGCAAAGAAAGGTTTCATTAGATATAATAAAAGGCATTTATTATTTGGATGGTTTAATTTTCAGTGTTTGTAATTTGAAAGGCAGTATAGAATAGTGGTAAAAAATGGTAATGGTGAATTGCTCTGTTCCTGAATATCTGCTTCTAATCTCTTTTTTTTCACTACTAATTAGTTGTGCTACTGCAAGCAAGTTATTCAGCCTCTCTAGATCTCTGTTTTCCAAGCTATAAAATGGTGGTGGGGGGGTGGACCAAAAGATTTCCTTCAGCTCTGTCTTGACATGTATTTGTGAGTATAGTTCTTTTGTAGTAGGCAAAATTCTCTGTGTTCTATCCAATTTCTCTCTATGCATAAATGTACCTGCCTTTACCAGGGTTTAATAAAGTTAGTAAAAATCAATGAGACAGGGGTGGCTAGGTGGCCTAGTGGATTAAGCACTGGCCTTGGAGTCAGGAGTACCTGGGTTCAAACCCGGTCTCAGACACTTAATAATTACCTAGCTGTGTGGCCTTGGGCAAGCCACTTAACCTCATCTGCCTTGCAAAAACCTAAAAAACAAAAAACAAAACAAAAAATCAATGAAACAGAAGATTCCTAGCAGTGTAGAGAGGTCATTGGATTTTTTTTTGGTTCCTCTTTCATTCTCCTCTTTTACTACTTCCCTATCCCTGGTTCTCTACAATTGTAAAACTGATCACATGCTCTCTAATAAAAAGAAAAGAAAAAAAGATGATTCTATGTCATGTGATAATGATTGAAGGTTAAAAGAGGGGAATGAGGTTTTGTAACTTTCAAGTCCTCAATGGAACCAGACAAATCCATGCCTTTGTTTGATTCTACTAAGGAAGATCCTGGAGATACTGGCACTTTTTATCTTTGCTGTGGTGTCAGAAAGACCTATATATGGAGATTTTCTGAAGATCTAAACATAACACTCCATACTCAAAAGTTCTTTAGTCAAAGAATGTGCTAGCAATTTTTAGACACAGAAAGAATTTGGCATAACAACCCTTCACTTGGGTCTCCTTTGTCCATACATTTTGACTGGCTTTTCAGGATGTCTGAATTGCACTCTTCATTACTGTCTCTTAGAATAACTAATCTCCTTTGAAACTCATCTCAAGTACCAAATAAATCTTTTTTTTAGTATCCTCACACACACACACACACACACACACACACACACACACACATGCATAGTTTGTCTTCTCAATTGAATAAAATATGAATCCCCTTGAAACAGGCATTAGTTCCTTTCAATCTTTATATTCCCAACTCCTATCATAAAATTTGTCTCATAGTAGATGTTTAATAAACATGCTACAAGTAAAAGCTTAATTTACATAAATTTATTAATCATTCCAGAAGTTCTAATCTTAAATAATCTCTGCTTTTGTCACATTTCTTGAAAATAATAAATAAATAACATTTATTTACAATGAACTCTATTTCTTGAAGTTCAAAGAATAAATTTAGGTTCAGATTTCACAGTATAACTTTAAGTTCTTGGTTTGATATTTGAATTGTACTTTTGATTCTCCCTATATTTGTTTCATGAGTAAAACTTTCACATATTAATATGTAGATTTTATATAGCCATACAAAGCTGGAAGAACTCCAGCAATCATCTAGATAATTCCTCCTCATGTTATTCAAGCAGATTAGTAACCTGAGGCCCAAGAATTTTAAGTGATTTTATTCAAGATTTCAACATTTTTAGGTACTAAAATTGAAATCTGAATTCAAGTCTTGTCCTAAAAATCTTGTGTTTTCTTTATTATGACAACATAATTCTCCTTGATGATCAAGTTACATCTGATAGTAAGTTAGGGACTCAATTATTTTAATTCTCAGAAACAGTAATTAATTATAGCACATTGATTCAGTGTATTAATTTTCAAGTACACCAAATGACACCTTAGTGTCCTGAAAGAGGACCTTTATTATACCTTAAGCTTTTTACTGGGGTATAACAACCACAAGAGTAATTGACACATGTCTATAGAGTTGTAAACAAAATGAATTTTCTGTTATTTGTGATTTATGTGCCAACTCCATGGGGGATTATGTAATATAAATATTAGATATGCACTCCTTTTCTACTTTAGATTCTTCATAGAGAAACTGGTAGTCCATATAAATTATTTTCAAAACTTTATATTTAATTCAGACACTTCATTATTAAATAATGTCAAAATGGTTATCCTCTGGGACAGCACTTGGAGTAATCATTAAATGAATTCCTAGAAATACAGATTTCCAGAAAAAAATGTAGAATACTTATTTATTGTTTAAGGTATAGAACTGTATTCAATCTTGATTTTAAAAAGTCAGTAAGGAAGAAATGACTTTCTGTGAGGTCTGATTTGTTGAGGTTATCTCAGAGATAAAATTCCAGCTTTATTTTTTTGGATTTAGAAATCTGTGATATTCCACAATTTGAAAATGCAAGATACAAAGGAAATAAGGAATTTCTGAAGCCTCACGAAAAATTAGAATATGAATGCATGGATGGATATGAAATCACAGCTGGGCAAACCAAAGGTTTCAAAATATGTGATGTTGACGAGTGGCCTATTTTAATTGAATGCTATGGTAAGTTACTTTTCCTGAGCTTAATAACATTTTGTTAGGATTTATGGATAGGTGGATTCCAATTCCAATGTTTTCAATGAATAATACATATGTTAAGCACTTAATATGTTTTAAGCACTTTGCTCAGGATTGGAGAGATAAAATTAAAGTAACACATAGTTCCCCCACTCAAACATGTCATATTCTAAAAAGGGGGTACTACCTAAATATGAGGGTTCAAAATGCAGAATAGGTGGAAAGGGCTAGTGGTTCTACAGTTCATAGTTAAGGCAAATGGGGTAATATATTGATTGTGATTTCCACTGATAAAACTATGTTTCAAAAGAATTATTTGCTAGTATCAATATATTTTTTAAGATTTTCTTTATTTTTAGTTTTACAATTTCCCCCCCAATCTCCCCCCCCCCCCCCAGAAGGCAGTTTGTTAGTCTTTACATTGTTTCCATGGTATACATTGATCTAAGTTGGAAGTGATGAGAGACAAATCATATCCTTAAGGAAGAAAAATGTGTAAGAGAGATAGCAGAATTATATAATAAAATAATAGGTCCCCCCCCCCCAAATTAAAGATAATAGTCCTTGGTCTTTGTTCGAGCTCCACAATTCTTTGTCAGGATACAGATGGCATTCTCCAATCCAGATATCCCCAAATTGTGCCTGATTGTTGCACTGATGGAATGAGCAAGTCCATTAAGTTTGATCACCATTCTCATGTTGCTGTTAGGGTGTACAATGTTCTTCTGGTTCTGCTCTTCTCAATCAGCATCAGGTCATGCAAATCCTTCCAGGCTTCCATGAATTCCCATCCCTCCTGGTTTCTAATAGAACAATAGTGTTCCATGACGTACTTATACCACAGTTTGTTAAGTCATTCCTCAATTGAAGGACATTCACTTAATTTCCCATTTTTTTTTTGCCACCACAAACAGGGCTGCTGTGAATATTTTTGTACAAGTGATTTTTCTACCCTTTTTCATAATCTCTTCAGGGTATAGACCAAGTAGTGGTATTGCTGGATCAGAGGGTATGCACATTTTTATTGCCCTTGGGGCATCCTAATATTAATATTTTGATAAAAAGAATTTTTTTTCCAAGTCATTAGTGATTGCTCCAAAGGTAATGGAAAATGCCAAATCAATTTCAAGTGAAGTTTTACATCTAGACAATTAGTAATTCCAGGATTAATGTCCCTAATTTAAGCTATTTGTTCAGAATTATGATGGGTAGGAATGAATAAATGTTTTAGAGTTCACCCTTAAAACTCAGGAAATAAGGATCTTATTTGGGGAGCACAGAAGGAATTCAGATTATTTGAATATTAAAGCCATTGTCCAAATGTTTCCTAGCTTACTCCTTAAAATGAATTCATATGTTTATGCTTATTATGAAAATGTGTTTTTTGTTCTCCCTCCTTTATATGATAAGCATTGGGAACTTCTATAGCTTCCTTGTCATAGTTCTTCCTGAAATTTCTTTCCCAGGAGACTATTGTAGATTTGTCTTTCATTGTAGTTATTTACTACTGTAGGTTCCACTTATAATTAATCCATTTTCATTAATTTAGCTGTCATTATTTTTTCTTTAAGCTTTTAAACTAATGTATTTGATATTAGAAATTGATAGTATTCATATTTTTTGATTCAAGTTTAATTGTTTTTCACAATTGAACTGTGTTTTAAATATGTAACAAAGTGCATGTTTTGCTAATCAATATGTTTTGTCATATCTTGGTAATGGCAAAAAATTATTTTCAATGGGAAAACCTCTCTAATTTTCTAATTAATATATAATATATAAAATTTAAGATATGGTTCATATCAAGTTTGAATACATTGAAAACCATGAGATATCATAAAACAAATAACTTTCCAGAATCATGAATTTGAGTATTATATGTTTATAGTATAAATCAGTTAAAATAATGTATTTATCTGTGTGCATATATATACATATATATATATATATATATATATATATATATATAAGCATTTTGTTTGTATATGTATTGTGTTTTTTCTTCAATAACTATATAGGAGTATATATTGTAAAAGGATGGATTCTGCTTTTGGAGTTTGAAGTAATGACTATATGATGCTGTAATTTGTTCACTAATCGGCTTCAACTTTATGATCTCTAGAAAAATATTTTTCTATTGAACAAACCTATAATATTATATTTTAATAATAATCCAAGTGATATATTTTCTACATTCCTTTCTCTGGTTAATTTTGACAATCCTGAAATTGAAGTTTCAACAAGCCATTGAATTTTAATCCATTCATAAATGTTTTCCTTTATGTAATTTTTTCTATGCATCCTCTCTCTTTCCTTCCCTCTGCCATTAGATTATTCATTCTAATTTATTTGAGGAAAAGAGACTTTTATTTTCATGTTGTTTACCAGAAGGACCTTATATATAATTTTATGATATTTAACTACATTGTTAGTATTTTGAAGGAAGAGAACTAAACTTTCTGATAGCCACTGCTTAAAAATGTTTTAGATCATAGCAAATATTTGATGAACAAATAATGAACTTCAAAAAGTTGAAGCATTTATTTTATTTTTACTTTATTTTTAGAAAAAGCATGTGAACTCCCTCTTCTACAATCAAGTTTAATTCCTAATCCCAGAGAAGAGAAATATAAAGTTGGAGATGTGCTAACATTTCGATGCTCTAATGGATTAAAACTAGTTGGAGCACACTCAGTGCAGTGCTACCATTTTGGATGGTCCCCTCATATTCCTACATGTAAACGTAAACATTTCTTCTTAAAATTGGTGATAACAACAATGCAATAACTCCTCTAATCTTGGTATATGTATCTTTGCTGTAGTTTTCACATAGTGTATTTTAGGTTATCATGTAATAATTTATATTTGCCTTAGTTTGTCAAGATAGAAATTAAAGTGATGAAGGATATTAAGAGAATATTTTTCCTTCAACGTTTGCTTTTTTTGCTATCTGCAAAGAATAATGACACTCTAAACAGGCTGATGGGGATCATGAGGCATTTTCCTATCTACACTGAATATGCAAGTTAAACTTCTTATTTTCTATGTTCTTTATGGACAAGAGGAAATAAGAGGAAATATTTCATAGTTTGTCCACAACAGCAGGGTTAAATGATTTCCTCCAACTTGGTGTGTTAGTATATGGGTAGGAAAAGAGGAAGTTTGTGGTGGGAGTATTCTAGGTTTGGAGTCTGATGATATAGGAATATAAATTGGACAGTAAACCAACAGTAAACCATAATTACACCGATTTATTAAGCATTAAAGTGATTCTGTGAAAACTAAAGATACTAATTCTTTTGGATTAAGTATTCTTTCAGTACATCTGGGATTAACAGCAATGAGAAAGAATTAAGTCTAAGATTTTAGAATTAATGTTAGCCTATCATAGCATAGTTTAATGCAGCAATTTTTCAACTAGTAGGAAGACCACACTAATAATCAGAAATTTACTCATTGCATTGTCAGTATCTGGATAAATTTGTTGGCAATTTGATTCAAAAAGACAACTAGACCAAATCTCCTAGGCCTAAGGATATCCTATAAGCATGATGACATTTGCTCTTCTATTTGTAAATTGTTTTTTGGCTTCCTATTTGTTGCATAACAAGTTAATTGGAAAGTTTATAAATTTCCCAGGACATAACTGACTATAAAGATCATAGGGTAAAGAGTAACTGCAAGGAACTATTAGAAAAAGGAATCACTAAAATAAATGATAATGGAAGGATTTGAGAAAGTCTTATGGCTAGATGATAGTAGAAGCAGATGTCTTTAGAGTTGGCTAAATGGTTGAATGGAAAAAGAATATTGTACTTTGATGTCATCCTGGAAGGAGGATTCCAGCAGACTGCCCCAGGCTGCTTCACGCTGATGTCTAATGTTTTTATTATGACTTGGCTAAAGGTCTGGATGAAATTTGCAGAAAATACAAAACTGAATGTGTTGGTAGTTAACATTCTGGGTGACAGAATCAAGTACGATTCAATGAAAAGAGCACTAGAAAGAGTCAGAAGACCCAAGTGCAAATCTCAGCTTTGCTATTTACCACTTGTGTAACATTAGGTAAATCATCTAAGCTCTCTGGTCTTCAAATGTAAAATGAGGGGTTTGGATTCAATGACCTCTGAGATCCCTTCCAATTCTAAATCAATGATCCAGCAATCTATATGATTTTTAAATTTGCTTACATTACTTTTCTGTTGTAGAGGAAGTAAAATGTTGTGAGCCACCACCTGAACTTCTGAATGGAAGACCTAAGGATTCAACCAATGAGGAATATTGCCATAATGATATAGTAGAGTATAATTGTGATCTTGGGTTTGTAAGGAAAGGACCTAGAGAAATAAAATGCAATGATGGAGAATGGACAACCTTGCCCACTTGTATTGGTAATGTATTTTTAAACTATATTTTGAATAACTTTATGTTGTCCTTCTTTGTACATATATGAAGAAGAGAGATTTATTTTTATTTTTTCTAAAAATATAATTTAATCATATTTATGCTTAATTTAGAGGAAAAAAGAATATGTGCAGATGTGCCTGAACTTGTCCATGGTCGTGTTCAGACTACTGAACTGTCATTTTTGCATGGGGCTTCAGTGGAATATGGCTGTGACAATGGTTTTACAATGGTTGGAAGTAAGACAGTTACATGTAAACTTGGAAACTGGACACAAATCCCTACATGCATTGGTAAATAAGTTGTTTTTTCAATTAGCAATTTGATAATCAAAAATGTTATTGTCAACAAATGTTTACATTTCTTTATGATATTTAAAAATTATATTTGCAAAATTATTCAAAGGTCTCAATAATTAATAACCTTGCCGGTTATGATTAATTAATGAGACATTAATTAATTCATAATTCAAAATTGATGTGGCTTAATAAACATATATATGCTTCCAAATTTAACAAGCATATACTCCAATGTTTCCTATTTGAAGCAATGTAAAAAGAAATCTTAAATTCCTAAGCTTTTACCTCACTTCTTTTTCCAGCAAGAGCCCTTCCTCTATGTTGTACTCAATCTTCATAAGTTCAAATAACCAGTTGAAGTCCACTATATATGTCAGAATTCACTATATATTCCTTCCTTATTTTTAAATTTTGAATTCCAGATCCTCTCCCTTTTCCCCACACTTTCTCCAGCCCCTGAGAAGGCAAATGATATTATATAATTTAAGCATGTGAAATAATGCAAAACATTTCCATATTTCCCATATCACAAAAAAAACCTCTTCAAAAGTGAGAAAATTATAGTCAGTTTAAAATATGGTTCATCAGTTCTTTCTCTGGAAAAAAGTTAACATTTTTTCATCTTAAGTGCTTTGGTATTATCTTGAATTATTGTACTGATCAGTCTATCACAGTTGATTATCATTTCATCATTGCTATTGCTGTACACTGTAATATCCCATTTTTACTTCACTTTGCCTTAGTTCATTATTTAGTTATTATTTCTTAGTTCATTATTAGTTATTATTTCTTCTAGAACAGTAGAACTATATGACATTCATTCACTACAATTTGGTTAGCTACTCTCCAAATGATGAGCATTTCCTCAATTTCCAATTCTTTGAAAACACAAAAAGAGCTACTATATATATTTTTAGATATCTAGGTCTTTTTCCTTTTTTTTTTGTTTTGATCTCTTTTGGATAAAGACCTCATAGTGGTATGGCTAGATCAAAAGGGGAGTACCATTTTTATAAAACTTTGGGCATAGTTCAAAATTGTTCTCTAAAGTAATTAGACCAGCTCACTACTCTATCAACAATTTATTAATGTTTTCTCTCATCCCATCCAGCATTTATCATTTCTCATAGGTGTAAGGGTAAAGCTCAGAGTTTTTTAAAATTTGTCTTTCTCCAAGCTATGGTGATATAGAACATTTTTTTCTTAAGACCCTTCTCCCAGATCTTCCAAGTTGTTTTGGGTTGGAAAATTGTTTCACTCGGGGTTTTTTTGTGGGTTCTGCTTATAGACAAAAGAGTTGTCAAGCGGTAACAGTTTCATCCAATGCCAGCAAAGGGTCCCCTATAATTTCTTTCTGTCTAGTTGCCTGAGCCCCTTTTCAGCTTCTGACTCTCTCCCAAAGCTGGTGATGCCATCATAGTCCCCTTCAAGTCCCAGGACTGCTTGTCTGTTCTAAGAAGAACCACTGCTCTCTTGCAGTCAGAAATAGCAGTATTCCCCTTGGCCTTGGAACTTTTTCCAAGATTAATACCACTCTGTGACCAGCCATAACTGTCCCCTGCCATCCTGGAATTGTGGCTCAGAACTGGTTATAGACAATAGAGTTATGAATCAGTACTAGCAAAGTGGCCCCTATAATCTCTTTCTGACCAGTTGAATGGCCCCTCACTGTTTCTGGATTAAGAACTCCTGAAGCTGCTACTGCTTTTATAGACCTCTTCCTCCTCTAACAAAAATAGCTAGTGCCCACCCATGTGTTATAGACCACTCTTAGTGTCCTCCTAATTTGTCTTAGTTTGAACAAATGTCTCTCTTTAGTCTTTTGTTGACTCTGCCATTCCAAAATTTTATTTGTGAAATTATTTCAAATTTGTTTGGAAAGGAATGTTGAGATAGTTCAGGTGGGTCCTCACCTGTGTACTCTTTCATCATAACTATGCCACCTGCCAGAGTGGCCATTTCTTCCTTAACTTGACACATATTTCCTATCATGAATCTGGAGTTATACCGGAAACCAGTGGTCTTCTAGATAAACTTTTTCATTTTATATCAGCAGGAGCAAGAGAGATGACGATTAGGGCAACCCTGATCAGTTGATATTTCCCTGGATTAGTCAATATATGAGATTAAGGGTAGAGTATCAAGGAAGACAGGGTAATTAGCAATATCAAAGGCTCAATAGATCTTTAGAAGAATGAGAAAATGTCAATGAATTTGTGAGCCAAGAGACTAAAGAGCTATTTTAGTGGCATGACTAATTTAGGAGCTATGTTAGGAGGGATTAAGAAGGAAGTGAGAGGACTGTGAAGGTACCTATTACAAACAATTTTTTTCAAGGAGTTTAAGGTACTAAAGTCAGAAGAGATATAAGACAGTACTTTTGGAGGTTAGAAGGATGAAGTGAAGATTTTTTTGAGTATTGGGGAAATATGGAAATTTTGGTAAGAAATATGAAAGAAACCAGGAGAACATGAGGAATTGAAAATTAGCCATAATGAAGGGATGTCAGAAAAGGAAAATATATTTGATGAATGGGATGGAATGATATTACTGTACAAGTGGAGTTAGATTTGGCAAAGAATGGGACCACCTCTCTAAGTGAAATGGGGTGAAGGAGAAGATACTAGAAAGAAACATGTGAGCAAAATAAAATGAGGAAAAGGGGAGAAGGAGAAACTCATGGCAAATAGTCCCAATGTATCCTGTAAAATATGAGGCAAATTATCAGCCATCTTAAGAAAACTTAAACTCATCTAATCATTACCTTTAGCTTTTATCCTACATTTCTTTCCTTATGCTTTCTTAAACTACTTCAGAATACCATTCATAGAAGGTGTCTCCACTTCCATTCCTCCCAACTCTGATCCATTAATCCCTCTGTGACCTGGCTTCTCCCCTCATCATTCAAATGAAACCACACGTTCCAAGGTTATTAATGATCTCTTGTTTTTAAATTTTATTTATTTAAGGCCATGGAGTTAAGAGTGACTTGCCCAAGGTCACACAGCTAGGCAATTAGTAAGTGTCTGAGGTTGGATTTGAAGTCAGTGTCCTCCTGACTCCAAGGCTAGGGCTCTATCCACTGCACCACCCAGGTGCCCCCAGTGATTATCTCTTATTGACAATATATAATGACTTTTGTTCAGTCCTCATGCTTCCTGACTTCCTCAGAATGTGACACTATGTGAATACTTTGTCCTTTCTGGTTTTTCATGAAATCATTCTCTCCTGTTTTTCTTATTTGATGACTTCTCAGTCTATTCAAACTTTGTATGTGGAACACCACTAATCATGACTTCCTCCCTAAGATTCTCTTCTGATACTGAATCTCTCTTGATCACTTATTGGTCTCAACATTTATACCATTAATTCAATCTTTGTCTATGCAAATAGTTTCCAGATTTGTATAACCAACTAGACACTATCTACTAAAGCTGGGGAAGAGCTCTGGCATGAGGCATAGCTATGATGAAAGAGTACACAGATCAGGACCCAACTGAACTACCTCAACATTCCTTTCCAAACAGATTTGAAATAATTTCACAGTGAGGCAAGGTGGATAAAGCAGTCTGTGAGGTCATATATAGAGTATATAGAAGAATGAAATGGTGAAATGGGTAACCTGTGAATTTCCTTAAAATGGAGATTCTCAGAAGGACTGTTCATTCAGAAAAAGTGACTACAGGGACAAAGAAATCTTCCAGGGAGAGAAGGCTTCTAGGCTATTATGGAGAAAACAGACTAGAGACTTAGTAGTAAACCCAGAAAGGATTGGTTTATTGGAAGCAATTGATTTATTATCTCTGATACTTTTCAAGCTCAAGATGAGCTCCCTTCTTATCTCTTTTTTATATAATATCTGTTTTTATTGTCCTATCTGAAGTCACAATTGCTATCTTTACTTCTCTAGAATTTCAGAATTCTAGAGTTATCTCAGTATCAGAATTACTTGAAGCATGAGATTTTGGTCTACAATCTTTCTACTCACTATTAATAATTCAATTTCAAGTATGTTTTATATAAGTAACATATTGTTGAATTCTGCTTTCTTATCTTTTCTACTATCCTCTTCTATTTTATATGCAAGCTTATCCCTTTTATATTTCTCAATTATTTCAAATTGTGTATCTCTCCCTTTTTATTAGTAGTCTTGTATCATTTTCCTTCTTTGTCCATCCCCTCCTTTTTTTTTCCTAAAGAAGAAAGTGAAAGAGAAGGAATTTGCTCAATAGGAATTTTCCCTGCTCCCAATTACATTTTCACTTTCTTTCCTCTTAACTTCCCTTCCTGTATCTCCCCTCCCAAGTTGGATTTGCTGTGCTTATACTTAAGCTCTTCATCTATTTTATACCTGTGTCTTATTTTAGTACTTCACATGTGCTCATTATTCATCTATAAGATAAAAATTTAATATTGTGTTCATACTGATTATCTGACATGATTTAAAAAATTGTCATTAAAAAATAGGGACATAAGGGAATGTGTTTCTTTATTTTGACATCAGATTAAGGCAAAGGATATATAGATGGTCAGCTGCATTGATCCAGGCTGAAAGTCAGCCAGGTAGGATATTGGAAATGTCATAGTAGAAAAATTAAGTCAAGAGAATTCTACCTCATCTCAAGCTGATTGTTGTTCTCCCAACCTTTCCTATAAGAGCCCCATCTGCCTTGTATGCATATAAAGCTCCATGGGGGTGCAGGCATCATGAATCATTGACTAAATAGCATTCCTTGATAATCATACCTGGATTCAGACTCAGAAAAATATCAGTTAACAATCCCTCTAGGTCTTAAACAGCAATTTCTAATAATAGATGGATCTAATAATATAAATAATAAAATAAGAGCTTCAGTTGAGTTCAGCTTTCAAGGATCAAACATCTTAGATAATAAGTATTGACTCTATTTCAATATTGGTAACAGCAAGAGATTCATCACAGAAAAATCACAATTTATCTTGTCAATATTGCACAAATGATTTTGCTTTAAGGTACTTAAAAATGACAAAAAATGGGATATATAAATACAATAATCTCAAATTTCGTATAGGGAACAGATTTTATGAAATATTGTCTATAGTAAATATGTTTAGTTATTAACCATGTTCAAGTAGACATATAGACTATTGCTCTCAGAATTCCTTTAAACAATGAAAACAACTTTAGTTGATTTTTATGTATGCATTTTCCAGTTTTCTATACTTGCTCTAATTTCCAGATTAAACCACCAGATATAAGAATTTCTAATTAGTGCAACACAAGATAGGTCACAAATTACTATTCATCATTAATTTAACATTTCAATATGAAAATCAAAAACAAAAGAGGTTTTTAATTTTAGTTTTGTAAATTGCGTATATCATTCTGAAAGAATGAGAGACTGCAGAAATTGCATCTTGTCTTAGACCCTAGGATGAAAGCAAATTCAGATCAAGCAGCAACATGACTAGCTTTAGATCTCAGACACTGAGATACAAAATTGTGGTCTCTGTTTCTGTGAAAGCAGTCGTTTAAAGACAGTGCAAGGGCACAGCAAACTGAAGAATAAAACTCCCAAAAAAGTATTCAGGGTCCCACAGTCTCATTAATCACAATAGGTTGGACATAATTGTAACCAATATCAAATTATTCTTGTAATAAATTAACAAATGAAATTAACAAATGAAAATTTAGTAGACCTTCTTCAAAATATAAGTGACTTTTGCAAAAGTTTTTTTAAGTTAAAAATTTCTTCCTAAAAGTAAATCCTTTCTTAAAAATTCTTTCTTAAAAACAACTTAAATTTTATCTTGGTGAAGTAAATTAATTGGTGAATTCTAAACTGGTGAATTCTAAAACAACAGATAACTCCTTATTTAATCTTAAAACAAAAATATTTTTTTTGAAAATTGGAATTTATTGAAACTAAATTGGTATAAATTATCTTTAAGTTTCAAAAATAAATCCCAAATGTCTTAAAAACAAAATAGGTGCCTAATTAAAGCAAAGTTTATAAGATCTACTTTTCTTCAGCCAAAAGTTTTTACATTGGGGCAGAGTCTCAGTTTTTCTAAGTCATAGGGAACATATCTTATCACAACAGAAAAATTTATCAGGCCTTTAAAATTTATTCAAAATATTTCTTTTGTTCTTTAGATATATCACTACAAATAATGTCATATAGTGATTGTATGATAGTCTCCTTAAAATCCTAGTATAACAACACTTACTATTGCTGAAAACCTCTAAATTAACATGCATAAATATTTGTCTAGATAAAGCAGACTTGAAAATTACTCCCCCTTTTGTGTAGAGATTTCCATTTAATCAGAAGGAACTTCATAACTCAGAGAACTCCTATAAAGCATTTATAAGAATTTATGAGTAGACAGTTCTAAAAATACCTTTTAGGATTATAGGCTTTTCCTTTTCTTTATACAATTACCATGTTTATTTTTAAACAACCTGTATAGATACTTGTTCAAAATATTAACTTCAAATAATTCAATTAACCATTTCATAATTTTTTGAAGTAATAGTCAGTGTTGCCTTTTAATAAAAGCAAAAATTTGGATGTTTTTAATTTTTAAAATTATAATAATAATATAGAATATATAACAGTACATGGTTAATAATATTAAAATTATGATTTTATATTGATAAATATGATATTCATAATCATTATGAATCAATATCAATAATTTCATTTCTAAAGATCCTTTTTACCGGCCTGCTCTCATCTGGGAAACAAAAAAAACAAAAGTAGCCTGGAGTATTTAACTAATCCTGACAAATTTGTATTCATTCCCTGAATTATACTTGCTTGTGTTAACTGTCCTATATGCAAACAAAATAATAAAGTACCTCCAAGACTAAATAATCATTTTAACTATTCCCACAGGATTCAAGCATTATATTTTCTTACTTGTATGGTCATGACTTCCAAACCTTTTTATAATTGTTGTATTGTTCTACATTAGTGTGCTTATGCTGATAAAACCACAAGTCCCCTCCCCCCAACTATTTTATTATTTTTTTGTGATTGACCTTCCCACTCCTTTAATTGCTCAACAGTACAATTTTAAATTAACATCTAGATTATAAGATAAATTGCCCTTTTTAACAACTATAGCTTAGAAAATTGTTTACCAAATTTCATAAAATAAGAAAAATTTAGGAGTATAATACCAAAAACAATATTATATATTTAAAATTTGAAAGAAAGTTCATATATTACTAATCAAATGACCTTAATTTAATTAAATGTTCTTCCAGATTACCACATAAAACCTGTCATTTCAGGAACTTGTGTAAACTTATGAAGATAGATAATAAAAACAGCATTCATATAGCAGTTACCCTTTGCCAAGTATTTTATAATCATGTGATCTTCACAACAACCCTGGAAAATGGGTTCTATTATTATTCAAATGGGATTAAGTGACTTGCCCAAGGACACATAGCTAGGTAATTAGTAAGTATCTTAGTGCAGATTTGAACTCAGGTCCTTCTGACTCCAGGGCCTATGCTCTATCCCCTATGCCACCTAACTGCCCCACCAATATGTTTTTTAATGCCAAATAACAAATATCATGTGACCTTGTTTTATTTCCTTCAGGACAGAATTTTGACTAATATCAAACCAAATTTGTATTTATAAAAAACTAATTGTAACATTTTAATTTATAATACATTTTGTCTCTCTTCTTTTAAAAGGACAATTGGAAATGATTTCCAACTCCAAATAACCCTTTCCTCCCCTGTCTCTTCCCTTGAGACTTAACAAATAAAGAACAATTTAATCGTTCTAGCTCCCATTCTCATTCAGCCAGAGATTTCAAACTGTAAATACTAGGAAATACAATTAAAGTTTTACAGTAAATACTAGGAAATATAATTAAAGTTTTATAGTCTAAAATCACTCCTCTTATCATCAAGTTAGTGTAAAATATGATGGACTTAAAATATGGCAAGATTCTAAGTTGACCTACTGTTTTTTGGTCCAGGAGAAGAGATATAAGAAATTTGATTTAGTACTCATAGGACATGACCAGTTTTCTAGGTAGAAACCTCCAAGAGCTTTCACAGGTTGCTTAAAGATTTGAATTAAAATAATAATTAAATAATTGAATAGTACAAAGAAAAAACTATAAGATTTTACATAAAAATTGAAAGACTTCTTTTGTAGACATCCTGAAAGTGGGTTGGACATAATTAACAAGATAATATTAACATTCACTTCTAGATTAAATCTGAATGTATATATTCATTCTCATGGAATATTGTTTCCAGTTGAACCATATAAGTCTAATTTTTTCTAGGCCTATATAACTGCTAAAGCCATTGTTCTTATAACAAGGAAATATTTCAAAATTATATTTCCAAAATTCTATTTTATTAATAAATTGCAGCCTTGATGGTCTACATAATACAGTTTCATTAAAAAAAAAAGTTTGACTGTCAACTTCGCAAGTTAACAATTATATTCACTTTTCCTTTTTCTCCCAAGTTGGGATAGGTGGGGTTCGGTTTCAAGGGGTTTAGTCCCTAGGAATAGGTAGTCACTCTCCTAGGACTATTGCCCTTCCAGGAAAGGGGAAGGGATTTGGGATGGGAACAAAGAGAAAAAGTGAAACACTGCAAAGCCCATAGGGAAATCTCTTTCAATAGATTGAAATCAGTTTCTTTCCCATGGTTTAAATCCTAAGATTGTAAACCTTACCCAAAATTTAGGTTTTGAGATTAATAATTTAGATTTGAAATCAACCAATTTAGACTGGTCAAAAAAGCCCCATTAAATGGCCAACATAATTTAGGGCCATCTTTAGTGACACAAACCCTGACAAGTACTGAGCTTAAATTTTGACTGACCCAGGCTTCTAAGGACCTGTCTACATGGGTATGTGGCCTTTGCCCCCAGAACAAGCTTAGAAGAGCACAAACTCAAACAGTCATTAGTCTGAAGTCATTAGAGCAAGGATGATTCCAAATAAATACTTATGTGTGCCCCTTCACAGTGTAATAAGGGGAAGAGTCTGCTAGTCCACCCAAGGGTGAGGTCCTCAACTCAGTTTGTGCTTCAAATCACTTTCCTTAGGGACAATGTTCACTATCAAATATTCCATTAGATTAGGCAGAGTTGCCCCTTCCAGCTCATGGCCTTCCTACCTTATCAATCAGACTAGACTTCTACAAAGTAAGAGAATTTTCCTTCCTAGGATGTCAGTGACATCCAGTGACTGTTAATTCAATGGGGAGATTCATATTTATTATTAGAGAGAGAAAAGCAGATAAGACAGATTTGATTTTAGAAGACACCATCATTTTTTAGGTTAATATTGATATCAAATATTTTGAAGTCAATGAGAAACCAATACTTTGACTATAAAGGGAACAGATTCATGTGTCTATTATTTTCTGAATGACTTCCACAAATAAAATATTACTATTTTGTTTTGCACAAAGAAAGGCACTAAGAATTTATGAGAGGAATCAGGTCATTGCTCTTATCTCTCTCTCAAAGATACAAAATTAAGGAAAATCCCAATAGATTGATATGTATTTTAATCTCATGTTTGGGTTGTACTATAATAAAATCAAAATGAGTGATATTTACTCAGTGTAAACTTCCATTTAGTGACAAACTTTTCAAGTCAAGAAGTTGACTTGTATGTCAGCTACTAACTTTGTTTATACATTTCTCTCTACACAACATGGGTGGAATAACATCTTTAATACTACACTTGCTTGTTAATAGCTTTTTCATTCCTTGAAACTGAAATTATTTTAAGTTTGTTAGTGAAACAGTGAATAGCTAGAATTAGATACTTGATACATATGTGTCATGAATGAATTAACACCAAAAAAGTGGTGTCAAACAAATAGAAACAAAATGTATAAAGGTGGGTATGGTGTTAATCTAAACAAGAATTCCTGCTTGATATATATTGAATTAGTTATAAAATGTTATGTTATCTATAGTTTATTATATTTTAATTTATTTTCCTAAATATATTAACAATTATTGTCGAGTCTGTGGACTGCATGTTTAAAACTCTCTGATTTAAATGACACCTTAGTCATTACATTTTTTTCTTCTTTTTAGAAAGAAATCAACTTGGGAAATGTACATCAAAATTTTTTGAAGATAGGCAAGTCATCCTAAAACAAAATAATTTTAATGATGTTGTTGTCAATTATAGATGTAACTGGTATTCAGAAATCATAAGTACAAAATGTTCAAAAGTTAAATGGATTCCTGAACCGATATGTCCAGGTAAGAGTGTTATTTTAATTCCCTGAAATAAATGCTCCTCATCATAAATTTCCTATTCTCATCTCTGGAAATAGAAATGTGAAAACAACCATAACAGTGCAAGAGATATCTATAGCACTTTAGATTTACAATTTTTTTAAAAAAAAGCTAAAGTGAGGCAAGTAGTACAAGCATTATTACCCACAGTTTAGAAATAAGAAAACTAAAGTTTTAGAAAGTTTTAGTTTACCTGACTTCACACAAGGTCAACAAATTTTATAAGGGATCTTATCAACAATTTTTGTCTTAAATATAAATGTGGCAGTTGCCAATATGAATGTTTTCCATTTACTCTATTGGTTTACTCAGTATTGGTTTCAACAAACTCCTAATGCTAAATTGTTCTTTAGTTACTGATGTTTGGCCTGACCTCATCAAATGTATAACTGATAAAGAGGGAAATAATTGAAGAAATTTAAAAATGAGGTTTAAAAATGTTTTTGTGTGGTCTAGTTTTGGATTGTGTATGTGATGAATTCACAAAAGTAAGCACTGACTCATTTGTTTTTAGTGACAGAAAGGTTTATTTAAATATTGCTGTGGTTAGCAAATCTAAGGGAGAAAGAGCATAGGGGACTAGCAGCAACAGTAGCTTTGGACAATATAAGAGGAACAAGTAGTAAGGAAAGGTATACTCATTTAGATGAGTCAGTCTCAGAGACTGTCCTTTCACTAGATCAGGAATGGTTTGCTGATAAGGACTTTTATCTTATGCCTAGGGGCAGAGATTTACCAAGTTCTTGCCAGAATGGGGCAAGGTACTTAACCAAAAAGGTTCTTTCATCTCATCCCTACTTTAAAGTTCATTGACTTCATTTAGATAGCTTGGAAAATGAGGTGGGATCCAGTGTTAATGAAAGGCCAATTAGGTGGTTAACTATTTGACATAGCCAGTACAGAGGAAACAGTTTAGGTATAGAACATATTTCTCTATTCAGTATTTCCTCTACTACTCTACTATTCACAAATAGCAGATGCTAATTTTGTTAGGTCAGTTCTAGCCATAGAAGCATAGGTAATGGTGTCTCAGATAAATCTCAATAATCCTTGATTTAAGATTTCACCTCAACAAGAATTAGTTACATACTACATATATAAAGTGCTAGTAATTGACAAATATAAAAAGACAAAAATTAAACACCATCACAAAATTTTACTTTCTACTATAAAAAAAGGTTAACATGTACACAGGAAAATAAAAAAAAAAATTTGAGAATGGAGAAAACACCAATCATTTAGGTGATAGGGAGAAGCTAAATCTTGGTTTCCTGTGAAATAGAAAGGAATCTTGTCTTTCAAATCTTTTTAGTGACCCTTTAAGAACCTCAACTGGACAGACTATATAGATTTCCTCCCTTTATCAGCCAAATTCCTAGGAAAAACTCCTAATATTTATTATTCACTTCCTCTTCTGTGACTTTAATCCTCAACCCTTTGAAATCCAGTTTCTAACCTGACCACTCATCTGAAATTGTTCTCTGCAATAGTACCAGTGATCTTTTAATTGCCAGTCTCTTCTTTGTTCTCAAACTATTAAACCTGTCTGCTTAATTTAATTCTTTTGAGTAACTCACCCTGCATCCTCTCCTCTCTGGATATTACTATTCTGGTTCTCCTCTTTCTTATCTGATCAGTGTCTTTTTTTTTTTAGCTCATCTCATCTCCTTTACTGATTCATCATTCATTCCAATCCCCTTAATTGTCAATATTCCCTGAGGCTCTCTATTTCTAAACTCATTTTTCTGTTCAATAATTGTTTAAGCAATACTATGTGTCAAACATTGTATTAGACTGAAAACTAAACAGCTCCCACTGATTTATCACTTCTATTAGAAATAATTCATAAATATGCAGCCCATTCTCTCCTCTGAACTTAGTTTACTTATCACTAATTATCTGACATTTCAAACTAGATGCCATGAAACTATCTGAAGTTCACATATTCATAGCTAAACTCATTTTACACACACACACACACACACACACACACACACACACACACACACACACCAGTGTTTTCATTTCCCAGACTTCTATTGAAGGAGTTATCATTCTTCTAGCAGCCTACATCTGAAACCTTGACATATCCCTCAACTCCTCCAGCTCCTTCATCCCACATAGTCAGTCAGTTGCCAAATCTTACCTTTTGAGTTCCGATATTTCTTTTTGCTGACTTCTCTCCATTTACACAGTTGTTCCATCATCACTTCTCACCTGTACTGCTATAATTGCCTTATTCTTGGCTTTGCTGATTCAAATATTTCCCCACTTTAGTCCATTTTTCACATGATTTTCCTTAAAACCAGATCTAACTATTCATCAAAATCAATTGACTCTCTGTTACCCCTAGGATATTAGTAAAGTAAAGCAAAGTGTTATCATTATCCCTATTTTACAGATGAGGAAACTGAAGCTTACAGCAGTTAAGTAACTTGTTCAGGATCTTACATTTAGGAAATTTCTAGAGTTGGATTTGGTCTTCCTGTAGCCTGTAGAATGGCTGGAGGTGGGAACTCTTAAGGACCACTGGAGTTCACATATTGCTGAAGAAATCTCACAACTATATGACTCTGCTATTAAAAAATTATTTAAAATTAATGGCTTCATTCCTGATGTCTGATCTAGTACCCTATCAACTGGAACACCTAGTTGTATCTACATTATGGGAAATATGAGTAAGTGGAATCTGTACTGAATTGGAGGAATAGTTAGTGTAGTTTTCCTGGAATTTAGACAGTGAGGAAATTAATGTGAAATGGAAAAGGTCGGTAATGCCATTCTAAAAAGTTTATAATCCTGTTTTAATGGAAAGGGAGTATTTATGAATGATTTTGACCGGAAAAGAAACATGGTCAGACCTGTTTGTGACTTTGGAAGATTTTTCAACAATTTCCTATATGAAGGATTGCCTGAAACGGGCAGGGAAAAAGGGAAGACTAGATGTAGGAAAACTAGTGATTTATGTATAACTATTGTTTAATTGAGAGAATGGGTTATATTAGATTAATTGAGAGTCATAATGCCCCTGAAAATGGAAAGAAGGAAAAGGAAGCCAAAAACATTAGGAAGATAAAATCATCAAGCCCAGTCATGGGGAAACATAAAGAAAAGAGTCAAGAATGCTTCCAGTATGAACAAGTTTTCAATGAAATCCCCTTTTTGATTGTCTTCAATGCATGTTAAAATCTTCTTTACCAATTCTTTTATTTGTTTTTCCAAAGAAAACTTTTAAACATTTAATATATTTGGTTTCAATTTCATTTGCTCTTCTGGCTCTATTAATATAAAGAACATCAAGATTTAGAAAGGTCAGCTTGGATGTTAACTTTTTCTCGTTTTGCATACCAGTACCAAAATTGACATTTGCATATGGTCTAGAATCAATATGATTCTTAGGTCTTCTTTATCCCTGACCTTACAGTTTTCCTTCAAAGCAAAGGGCAGGGGACTGCTAGGTGGTGCAATAGATAGAGCACTGGCCCTGGAGTCAGGAGGATCTGAGTTCAAATACAGCCTCAGATACTTAATAATTACCTAGCTGTGTGGCCTTTGGCAAGCCACTTAACCCCATTGTCTTACAAAAAACAAAACAAAACCTAAAAACAACCACAAAGCAAAGGGCAGTAGTTTTCCCTTGACTTCATGCCTTAGCATTACCTGAGAATTCATCACCAACTGCTCAGTCTCCCCATATCCATTTCCTCTTCTCCTTGGGAATCACATAGTTCTTAGCCAGATCATTACTTGAAATATCTCCAGAGGAGAATTTCCTCTAGTCATCTTGTCAACATAATGAGCCACAGAAAAAGTGTTGAATGGAGACTGCAAAACTATTTGTCAATTAGAGATTCATAGAAGTAATGAAAGAAAAGAGCTAATGCCAAGGATAAAGAGCAATAGATATTTCTTATAATTTCTTACAATTTCTTAGAACAATGATTTTCTATAATATTTTGTGTTTGTACTCATCTAATTTGAACTTGGCATTTCTGTGCATGACTCCTACATACACACTAAGTATAATTATTGATAACAAAATTTAACACATCATATTATTGCCTTTCAGAAATGAAAACATGTGCACCTCCACCTCAAATACCAAATGCTCAGGCTATGAATCTAACAGTGAATTACCAGAATGGTGAAAAAATAGTTGTTTTTTGTAATGAAAATTACATTCTTCAAGGAAAAGAAGAGATAATATGTAAAAATGGACAGTGGCATTCATTACCACATTGTATTGGTTAGTATTTTCTATCTTGCCAGAAAATTTTTTTCAAAGTGAAATTCATTCCACTTTATACAAGTCTCTAGAAATTAGAATGGTATATATGACAATTTAAAAAAAAGGACTTCCCTGGAACTAAAGTACTGTGTATATGGGGAAATTTGATTCCTAGAAAATCCCTTAAATCATACCTCGTGCTTCTATACTCCACCAACAGTGAGAGAGAGAGAGAGAGAGAGAGAGAGAGAGAGTCAGTAGAGAGAAATCACAGAACTGGAAGGAATTCTAGAAAAAACACAATAACATTCTTTTAACTATATCCCTGCATTTATGAAATATGCATCCATAATGCAGTTTTTTAATTTAAATTTTTATTTATTATTCCAACTATATAAAAAAGATAGTTTTCAAAATCAATTTTTGGTAAGATTTTGAGTTCCACATTTTTCTCCCTCCCTCCCTCCTTACCCTATGCCTCCCCTTGATTGCTAATAATCTAATCTAAATTATACATGTATAGCTATATTAAATATATTTCTATAACAGTCATATTGTGAAAGATGAATCAGAACAAATGGGAACAAAAAATCATGAAAGGGGTAAAAAAGCATAAACAATTTTTTAAATGGAAAATAGTATGTTTTTATCAAAATTAAGTTATTTCTTAAATTCAAAAGGATTATTTTATTTTCTCCAATGTTATATTTGGTGCTATGTTTTACAATCATGTTCTCATCTCTATACAGAAAAACAACCATGTTCTGAACCTCCTGCTATACAATATGGATCCATTAACCAAGTGAGAAGTTCAGAAGTAGATGATGACAATTTGAAATCCAGTACCTATGCACATAATTCTATATTAAACTACACATGTCATGAAGGTTTCATAATGTCAGGAAAAGAGACAATAACATGCAACATGGGAAAATGGAGTTCACCTCCTCAGTGCACTGGTAATGATACTTTATGAGGGGTATTTTTTTTTTTAGGTTTTTGCAAGGCAAATGGGGTTAAGTGGCTTGCCCAAGGCCATACAGCTAGGTAATTATTAAGTGTTTGAGACCAGATTTGAACCCAGGTACTCCTGACTCCTGGGCCGGTGCTTTATCCACTGCACCACCTAGCTGCCCGTTTGAAGGGTATTTTTAACAAGTTTGAAGTTCTAAACACTCAAAATAGAATTAGTCAACAGGAATATATTCAGTGCTTACAATATGCCAGGACACAATATGCTGTGAACATACAAATAAAAAAAATAAGATAATCGCTAGTCTTAAAGAGTTGATATTTAACTAGAGAATATATATGGACAAGTAGTTGGAAAAGTCTTGCATTTTGTTGATTATAAGACTTAAAAATTCAGTCTTCTTGATCTAGAAGAAGGACACTTATTCCTATTTCCCCCTCTATAGCCTTGCCTTATGTGGTAAAATAATGTCAATTATAGAAAGAAAATAATAGTTAAGGGTAATACAAATGGATTTTCTAGTCATATGCAACATATGCATTATCTATCTCAAGTCTTCTATAAGGGAATCACATTGTATAATTTAAGAATCTTCTGTAAATATGAGAGATAACTTTTGGAATTTTTTTCAAATCCCCTCATTTCATAGATGAGTAAACTGAGATCCAAAGATGTAGTTTTCTACCTTTCATTTGACTGCTCATTGTACTATATATTGCTTTCCTATTACCTTCAGATTGTATTCCAAGGCTCTATTCAATATGCATGATGCCTTTTCAACATGTATATTTTTTCCCCATCAATGTTAACACCTCTGAATTTTAGAATATACATTTTCTCTGTCTTTCTGAGGGTCTGGGATGCTGTACTTCTTCTTCTCTGACTCTTAGTTCCCCAGCTTCTTTTAAGCTCCTTTTACCTTCTATAGGAAGCTGTTTATAATTTCCCATTGCCTTCTTTCTATCGATTATTTCAATATTTAGCTTTCTTGTACATAGCTGTTTGCATGTTGCCTACCCATTAGACAGAGCTTGTGAGAGTTGGTATTCTTTTTTACTATTTAACCCAGAACTTAGCACAATGATTAATTTTGTTGATAGTGTAATTTTCAATGTGGGAAAAGACCTTGATAAAAAGTCGGTGATAGATTTCTTACAGATAGGAATTAGTCATAGAAATACTTGAAAAATACTTTGAAATATTATGCTTGTTTGTTATTTTGTTATTGAATCTTCTATGATGTTAGCCAGTATTCATATAGGTTTTTTTCCTTACAACAATCCTTGGTGGTAGGTACTATTATTATCATCTCTATTAGCAGATGAAGAAATTAAGGCAAACAGGGATTGTGAACAGCCCATAGTCATGAAGTTATGCAGTATCTGGGATTAGATTTGAACACAAACTCAAAGTCCAGTACCCTATCCACTGTGCCACCATCATTATAAAACTTCTATAGGGTCTACATGTTGATTTTATCTTAAATATGCTCATAAATGCTAAGATGACATTTTTCTAGAACAATTGGAACTGAAAACAAATGATTATCTCAAAAGATAATTAAAAAGCCTCTGACAAAATATTATGGGTATTCCTATTAAAAATATCAGAGAACATTGAAATAATTACATTTCGGCTTAAAATGACAAGTAATATTTATTTAAAATCATTGGGAAGTATTATATGTAATCAGGATAAACTAGAAGTCATTTCCCTTAGGTCAGAGGTGAAACATAAATGTCACTTATCAACAGCATTATTCAATATTGTACTAGAAATATTAGCTATAGTAATAAAAGACGGAGAGAAGAAACTGAAGGTATTAAGATAAACAATGAGGAAACAAAATTATCAACTTTTGCAGTTGAAATGTATATTTAGAAATAAATATATTTATATTTATACTTAGATTATATTTAGAGCAGTTTTAGAGACATCTAGGGAATCAACAACAAAATAAAACCCTTACTTGAAATAATGAAATATGTTAGAAAAATCACAGGATATAAAATAAATCAACTCAAATTGTCAGTATTTCTATATTTTACCTGCAAAGTCCAGTGGTAATAGAGGGGGAAAATTCCTTTTTAAAAAGCCGTAGACAATATAAAATATTGGACTCTATCTGCCAGGACAAACCCAGGCACTCTATATGAACACAATTACAAAACACTTTTCACATAAATAAAGTAAGATCTAAACAGTCCAAAATCTTTCAATTGCTCATGGGTAGAAAGAGTTAATGTAACAAGGATGAAAATTTGATCTATTATATGTAATCAGGATCAACTAAATTAACTATTCAGTGCTATAACAATCAAACTTCAAAAAATTGTTTTGTGTGATTAGAAAAAATGAAAACAAAAGTCATCTGGAAGAACAAAAGATCAAGAATAGCAATATAATTAATGAAAAAATGCAAACAAAATTGATGTAGTCATCCCAGTTCTTAAACTCAACTATAAAGCTGCAATCAACCAAACTAACTAATACTGACTAAAAAAATAGAATGGTGAATCAGTGGAATATATTAAATACATGAGACACTGTAATAACTATTATAATCTAATATTTGATAAAACCAAAGACCCCAGGTTCTGTGATAAGAACACAGTTTTTGAAAAAAAAACCTGCCAGAAAACAGGAAAACATATGGTGGAAACTATGTATAGACCAATATCTAACACCATATTAGACATAAAGGGTGATACCATAGACTAATTAGAAAAAGTAAGACAACTTTTACCTATTGTATCCACATAAAAGCAAAGATTGATTGACCAAAAAGAAATAGAAAACATTATGGGAAGCAAAATGGATAATTTTGATTATATTAAATAGATTTTCCACAAACAAAACCAACACAGTCAAGATTAGAAAAACAGAAAGTTGTAAAACAATTTTTATAGTAAATATCTCTAATAAAGGTCTCATTTTTAAAATATATAAATAAATCAAATTTCTAAAAATACATGTCATTCCAAATTGATAAATGGTTACAAGAAATAAACATAAATTTTCAGTCATTAAAAAAATAAAAGCTATTTATAATCATAAAAAAAATGTTCTAAATCAGTGGTGTTGGAGAGAATGTGAGAAAGCCTTAATGCACTGTTGGTGGAACTTTGAATGCTCATTCAAGCCTTCTGTAGAGTAATGTGGAACTAGATCAGTATCTCAAAGAGATCATGAAAAGGGGGAGTGGACCCAAATTTACAAAGTTTTCAAAGCAGCTTTTTTTTCTGGTGTCAAAGAATTAGAGATTGAGAGAATATCCATCAATTGAGGAACAGGTGAACGAGTTGTGATAAATGATTGTAATGGAATACTATTGTGTTATGAGGAATGATGAGCACTAATTAGGGAATGACTGAAGAAATTGTGGTAAGTGATTATGATAGTGTTATTTGCTTTAAATAATGAGGAGTTGGAAGCTAGGTGGCAAAGTGAATAGAGTACTGACCCTGAAGTCAAGAGGACCTGAGTTCGAATCTGAATTCAAACAGTTAATAATTGTCTACCTGTGTGACCTTGGGCAATTCACTTATTCCCATTGCCTAAAATAAATAAAAATTTAAAAAAGAAATGAGGATTAAGATGTTCTCTGAAAAACCTGGAAAGACTTGCATTAGTTGATACAAATTGAAAGATGCAATGTTCAAATTAACAGTAATTTTCTAGGATGATCAACTAAGCCTGACAGCTTTTCTTTTTTGTTTTTTTTTAAGAAAGATTTTATTTGTTTTGAATTTTACAATTTTTCCCCATTCTTGTTTCCCTCCCCCCACCCCCCACAGAAGGCATTCTGTTAGTGTTTACATTGGTTCCATTGTTATACATTGATCTCAATTGAATGTAATGAAGGAGAAATCATATTCTTAAGAAGGAAAATTAAGTATGAGATAGTAACATTACATAATATTATAATGCTTTTTTTCTAATTTGGTGGTAATGGTCTTTGTTCAAAGTTCATAATCCTTTCTCTGGATACAGATGGTATTCTTCATCGCAGATAGCCCAAAACTGTTCCTGGTTGTTGCACTGAAGGGATGAGCAAGTCCATCAGGGCTGATCATCACCCCCATGTTGCTGTTAGGATTACAAAGTTTTTTCTGGTTCTGTTCATCTCCCTCAGAAAGAGTTCATGCAAATCTTTCCAGGCTTCCCTGCAATAGTGTTCCATGACATACATATAACATAGTTTGTTAAGCTATTCCCCAAGTGAAGGACTTTCACTTAATTTCCAATTTTTTGCCACCACAAATAGGGTTGCTATAAATATTTTTGTATAGGTGATATGTTTACCCTTTTTTATCATCTCTTCAGGGTATAGACCCGGTAGTGGTATTTCGGGATTAAAGGGTATGTACATTTTTGTTGCCCTTTGGGAATAATCCCACATTGCTCTCCAGAAAGGTTGGATAAGTGCACAGCTCCACCAACAATGTATTAGTGTCCCAGATTTCCTGTATCCCTTCCAACATTGATCATTATCCTTTCTGGTCATATTGGCCAGCCTGAGAGGTGTGAGGTGGTATCTCAGAGATGCTTTAATTTGCATTTCTCTAATAAGTAATGATTTGGAGCAATTTTTCATATGACTATAGATTGCTTTGATTTCCTCAGCTGTAAATTGCCTTTGCATATCTGTTGACCATTTGTCGATTGGGGAATGGCTTGTTTTTTTTGAAAATTTGACACTGTTCTCTGTATATTTTAGAAATGAGTCATTTGTCAGAAATACTAGTTGCAAAAATTGTTTCCCAATTTACTGCATTCCTTTTGATCTTGGTTACAGTGGTTTTGTCTGTGCAAAAGCTTTTTAATTTAACATAATCAAAATTATCTAGTTTGTTCTGAATGATGTTCTCTATCTCTTCCTTGGTCATAAACTGTTTCCCTTTCCATAGATCTGACAGGTAAACTACTCCTTGATTTTCTAGTTTGCTCATAATATTCTTTTTTATGTCTAAATCCTGTATCCATTTGGATTTTATCTTGGTATAGGGTGCGATGTGTTGATCTAATCTAAGTTTCTTCCATACTAGCTTCAAATTTTCCCAACAGTTTTTATTGAAGAGAGAGTTTTTATCAAAATAGCTGGACTCTTTGGGTTTATCAAATAGCAGATTATTATAATAATTTCCTGCTTTTGCACCTAGTCTTTTCCATTGATCCATGACTCTGTTTCTTAGACAATACCAGACAGTTTTGATTACTGATGCTTTATAATATAATTTTAGATCTGGTAAGTCTAGGCCACCTTCTTTTGCACTTTTCTTTCTTTTTTTTTTTTTTTTGCAAAGCAAATGGGGTTAAGTGGCTTGCCCAAGGCCATACAGCTAGGTGATTATTAAATGTCTGAGGCTAGATTTGAACTCAGGTACTCATGACTCCAAATGCTCTATCCACTGTGCAACCTAGCCGCCCCTGCACTTTTCTTCATTGAAATTCGTGGAAATTAGTGACTTTTTATTTCTCCATATAAATTTATTTAAAACTTTTTCTAACTCATTAAAGTAATTTTTTGGAATTTTGATTGGTAGGGTGCTAAACAAGTAGTTTAATTTTGGTAGAATTGTCATTTTTATTATATTAGTTCAATCTATCCATGAACAATTGATGTTTGCCCAGGTGTTTAAATCTGATTTTATTTGTGTGAGAAGAGTTTTGTAATGGTTTTCAAAAAAGTTTTTGAGTCTGCATTGGCAGGTAGACTGAGGTATTTTATTTTGTCTGAGGTTACTTTGAATGGGATTTCTCTTTCTACTTCTTTCTGCTGTATCTTGCTAGTCATATGTAGAAATGTTGAGGATTTATGAGGGTGTATTTTATATCCTACTAATTATTTCTAGTAGTTTTTTGATGAATTTTTGGGATTCTCTAGCTTTTCATTTAATCTGGACAATTTATATTTTTGTAAATATTCATCAATTTCACTTAGATTGTCAAATTCATTGGCATAGAGTTGGGCAAAATAATTCCAAATTATTGCTTTAATTTGCTCCTCATTGTTGGTAAGTTCACCTTTTTCATTTATGATACTAGCAATTTGGTTTTCTTTTTTTTTAATCAAATTGACCAGAGGTTTATCAATTTTATTGTTTTTTTTTTCATAAAACCAGCTTTCGGTTTTCTTTATTAGTTCAATAGTTTACTTGCTTTTGATTTTATTAATTTCTCCTTTAATTTTTAGAATTTCTAATTTGGTATTTAATTAAGGTTATTTAATTTGTTCTTTCTCTATTTTTAGTTGCATATTTACTTCATTGACTTCTTTCTCTAATTTATTCATGTAAGCATTTAAAGATATAATATATCCCCTGACAGCTGCCTTGAGTGTATCCCATAGGTTTGATATGTTGTTTCATTATTGTCATTATCTAGGATTAAATGATTAATTTTTTCTATAATTTGTTGCTTGATCCACTCATTCTTTAAAATGAGGTTATTTAGCTTATAATTAGTTTTAGGTTCATTGCCACCTGGACCATTATTTCATGTGATTTTTATTGCATTATGTTCTCAGAGGGAGGCATTCACTATTTCTGTCTTTCTGCAGTTGATCATTAGATTTTTATATCCTAGTACGTGGTTAATTTTTGTGTAAGTGCCATATACTGTGGGGGGGGGGGGGTATATTCCTTTCCATCCCCATTCAATTTCTTCCATAGGTCTATCCTATCTAAGTTTTCTAACAATCTATTTACCTCCTTAACTTTCATCTTGTATATTTTTTGTTCAATTTATCTAAATCTGAGAGTGGGAGGTTGAGGTCTCCCACTAGTAGAGTTTTGCTGTCTATATCTTCCTGTAGCTCTTTCAACTTCTCCTCTAAGCATCTGAATGCCATCCCATTGGGTGCATACATATTTAGTATTGAAATTACTTTATTGTCTATGGTGCCTTTTAGGAAGATATAGCTTCTTTCCTTATCTCTTTTAACACTATTTTTGCAGCTGCTTTGTCTGAGATAAATGAGTTTCTTGTAAGCAGCATATTGTAGGATTCTGGTTTTTAATCCACTCTGCTATTCACTTATGTTTTAAGGGAGAGTTCATCCCATTCACATTCACATGCCCTCCATACAATCTTCCTTGTTTGTATTTTTTCCCTTTTTTTCCCTTTATCCATGTTCCCCAGTGTTTTTTTCCTGAATATTGCCACCTTCAATGTGTTTACCCTCATATATCAACCCACGCTCCTCTTTCTTTCCCCTTTCCTTTTCCCCTTCTTCCCTTCTTTCTGTTCCCCTTTTTCTCCCCCTCCCCGTCCCCCCTCCCCTGTTCCTCTTTTAATGCTTGAAAGGTAAGATAAGTTTCTTAACTTAACTAAGTGTGTCTAAACTAACTTTAAACCAACTCTGATGAGATGAAGATTCAGGTGGTTCTCACCCCCTCCCTTCTTCCCTTCAATTCCAAAAGGTGTTCTGTACCTCTTGATGTAATATTTTACCCCATTCAATCTCCTCCATCCTCCCATTTCCTTACTGGCCCCCCTTTTAAGGGGGTATTATTTTTAAATCATTCTGAGTCACAGAAACATCATGTGTCCAACACTTCAGACTATGCATATTCTCTCTAATAGAGTTACAATTCTCAAGAGTTATGAGACTCTTTCTCCCATGTAGGTATATAGCCAGTTTCATCTTATTGGATAGAAGCTTTGTTTTTGTTTTGTTTTGTTTTGTTTTTACCTTTTCATGTGTCTCTTGAGTCTCCTGTTTGGTGTCCAAATTTTCTATTTAACTCTGGCCTTTTCATCATGAAATCTTGGAAGTCTCCCATTTCATTAAATGTCCATCTTTTCCCCTGAAGGAGAAGGTTCAGCTTTGCTGGGTAATGGATCCTTGGTTGCATTCCAAGCTTCCTTGCTCTTCAGAATATCTTGTTCGAGGCCCTTCAAATCCCTTAATGTTGCTGGGACAAGGTCCTGCATAATCCTTTCTGTGGTTCTTTGGTATTTAATTTTTTTCTTTCTGGCTGCTTGCAGGATTTTGTTTCTTTTATCTAAACATTCTAGAATTTGGCCACAACATTCCTTAGTGTTTTCATTTTAGGATCTCTTTCCATTGGGGATCAATGTATTCTTTCAATAACTATTTTGCCTTCTGATTCCATGATATCAAGGCAATTTTCCATTACTAAATCCTGTAATATTATGTCCAGGCTTTTTTTCTCTTCAATGTTTTCAGGAAGGCCTATAATTCTTAGGTTCTCCTGTCTTGATCTGTTTTTGAGGTCAGTGGTTTTACTGATGAGGTATTTTGCATTTTCTTGTATTTTTTCTATCTTGTTGTCTCATGAAGTCATTAGTCTCTGCCAATTGCATTCTATTTTTTAGAGAAGATTTTTCTTCATTTTTCTTTTGCAACTCCTTTTCCAGTTGATCAGTTCTATTTTTGAAGTTTTCCATTTGTCCAAGTATAGGTTTGAGAGAATCATTTTCTTTTTGCATTTGCTCAATTGAAGATCTGAGTTATTCTCATTTTGTATTTGTCCAATTGTATATATTCCAAGGATTTGTTTTCTTTTTTGTGAGATGTTAATTTTCTCTTGCAAAATGTTAATTTTCTCTTGAGTTTCTTTTCCCAATTTTTCCAATTCATTTTTAAACTCCTTCCTAATTTCTTCAAGGAATTCTTCCTGGACTGTAGAACAATTCATATTCTCCTCAGTAGTACCTAAACACAATAAAACTTTGTGGATGCACCCATGCAGCAAACAATTAGCATTTAATTGTAAGGAAAAGAAAGACAAGCTGTGAGAATGAAAAGACAGAGCATGGCCCGGTATGCTAGACTGATCATAGACTTATCCTCTGTAGCCTAATTTTCAGAATCAGTAAAAGTTGTGAGCCCAAGGCAAGCTGATTACCAGAAAAAAATGTAAACAGAGTGCAGCTGAGAATAATGAAGCCATGACTTATACTCTATTTAAGGAGCTCTCCTTAATAGGATTTTCTGGGAATCTTCATCTACTCAGAAGGAGAGAATTTAAGGGAAGAATCTGCTTTCAGTGTGAATCAGAATTGTAATGAATTCCTAAAAAAAGAAGCTTCTGTAGCACGAAAGAAAAAAATCCAGAGTGCATGAAGGAAAGAAATGCTTAGAAAACTGTGAGATAAGGTCGCAGGCTCTTTGCAGTATCAACAATATCCTATTTAGTGATCAGACAACTTTTATAGAATATTGCTTCAGGGATATTGTGAGGGATATTTAGAGATAGATTGCCATATTTTTCCATCTAATCAGGCTCTTGAAAGCAAATACATTTTCCCTATGTGATACTAGTATTTGAATTTTCAACCAATCTGTTTTATTTCTAAAACCCAATCACTCATCATGCAACAAATTGACAATATGTGTGTGGTTTTTATAAAAATAGTCATTCCTAACGGTACTTTGAAATCTTAGTTATTATTGTTTACAGAAAAATAGGCAAAGATGGAATATTATAGATAATACATTAAATATTATTAAATATATTAGAAGAAAACTATAGAATATTATTAATCTAAGCCCTCTCCCATTATTTCACTAATGTACTCAAAAGCTATGGTAAAGAGAGGGAGTCCAAACATATAAGAACTTTAAGAGAAATATATGAAAGAGGAAAATTTATGAGCTTAATGAAATTCCTGACCATAACCTCAACTAGCTCATTTTTTCAGTACATATCAGAATATCTACAACAAATTAAATTGCTTCTCTGGGCATTGATTGATTGCTTCATCCTTATCACTGTTTATGCTGAGTAAATGTCTTTCTCTTCCTTACTCAAATCTATTGTTTATAATTTATTTTAATTAACTGCCACCCTTAAAGAGGTGTCTAAAAGTGTTAGGTTTTTATACAGCCAGCCATTTGCATTGTCATGGAGTTGCTAAGCTAATCAAACAAGCTATCCCTGTACTTTACAAATCATCCCAGATAGTTACTCACTCACTCAAATGATGAAATTTCCAATCACACTTATTAAATTAAATTTCTTTTTTTAATTGTTAGCTAAACCCTGAGTAAATTTCAACATTGACCATATACAAATATAAATATCTTAGTCTGCCTTCTCTATCTTTCACTATTCTATTAGGAAGTACCTAGAATTATTATCTTTATCAGTGGCTAATTTTTTTATTATATAAACTTTTCTACTCATATTCACTTTTCCTTGATTATAAAGATCTTCCCAGATTTCTCTGAAATCATCCCTTTATTATTTTTTTTTTAGGTTTTTGCAAGGCAAATGGGGTTAAGTGGCTTGTTCCAGGCTACACAGCTAGGTAATTATTACATGTCTGAGGCTGGATTTGAACTCAGATACTCCTGACTCCAGGGCTGGTGCTCTATCCACTGCGCACCTAGCTACCTGCCCCACCTTTATCTTTTCTTACAGCACAACAGTATTCCACCACATTTATATGCTATAACAATTTCAATGAATTCCTACTTGATGAGAACCTTCTCAGTTTCCAAATTTTTGCCATCATAAAAAAGAGGAATTTATATTTTGTATATCTTACTAAAGAGTATGTTTTTGCTTAGGACCAAGTCCTCCCTTGGGGCAGCAAGATATGCAGTGGCTAGAACAGCAGACCTGGATTTGCAAAGATTTGAGTTCAAATGAAGCCCCAGACACTTGTATCTTTTCTGACCCTGGGCAGTTTCAGTTCCTCATCTGTAAAAATATCGCAATAATTACCTTGCCAAGAATACCGCATAGATTAGTCTGGGGAGTCATCAAGATTCTGACAAGACTAAACACCTGAAAAACAATAAAAATAACAACAAAATCCTCTCTTCATTGTAGTCCCTCTTCTTCTATATCCCTGTTCCATCTTGTTTCCATATTGAGAAAATTGCACTTCTTTAATTCTTTGTAAACTCTTAGCCCTTTGACCACTTCAGATCAGAGTGAAGTTCAAATATCAGCTACCCCCGACCCTACATCCTTGTTTGTGTAGAAATCTATTTGTGCACTTTAAGATAATTTTCTTTAAATTTCCTTTTCGCCTGCTCTCACAGAGTATTTTTCTTCCTCCCTTTTAACATTTTTTAAGATCACCAAGATCAAATAAAGATCCTCTATCTTTGACTCTCTATATCTTCCAATTATAATAGAGTTCAGAGGAAATGTTTCTCAGCATTTTAATAGTTTATCCTCCTTTTCTCTTTTATGATTATTCATTTATGCTAACTTTTGCTTATTAATTTTGTCTACTGTATTTGTATTTGTACTTCAACATTTCTATGCCATTTCTTTAGTGTTTTCAACAGAAAAGCTTGCAGATCTTCTAATTCCTTGAAAATTTATTTACAGGTTTAGGTATCCTTTGGTATAAACCTATTTTTGCCTTCTTATAATATGATATTCTAAGTCCTTTGCTTCTTGATAGCTGCTAATTCAAGTGTGATCCTGACTATGGATTTTTGGCACTTGAATTATTTCTTTTTCATTTCTTAAATTACATTTTCTTTGATATAGAATTTTTGGATTTGATATATAATGTTACTTAGAATTTTCACTTTGGTACATCTTTGAAGAAGCAACTGATGAATTCTTTTGAGTTCTATATTGTCCTAGAATCCTGAGAGTTCTCAGCATGGCCATTTATGATTTCGTTTTTTTATGATTTCTTGAAATGTACTTTCCAGGATGTTTTTTCCTATTTACTCTGGACTTTCATCTTGTCCAAAGACTCTAAAATTAGCTGTGCTTGGTCTATTTATTAGTTCAGTTGCTTTTACTAAAATAACACTATCTGTTTTTTAGGTTTTTGCTTTTGTTACAAAAACTATTGTCATTGCAATATTAATATATAATGGAGTCATGACCTTTTATTCACTCTATTGTAAGAGGGAGATTGCTGTTTGCATAAGATTTTTGTTCTTCATTTTGTTCTTCATTTCTTCATTTTTTCCTTCCATATTTTTGTTACTTTTCAAGTTTATTCCACTTGCACCTTCATTTCATTTCTAAAAATTATAAATTCATTTAAAAAATCTTTGCTTCATCTCTTTCAGTAATTAGAGTTGGACTTATGCTCAAAAAACTGTGTTTTTGTTTTTGTTGTTGTTGTTTGTATTATAAATACTTCATAGGTGTTCTGTGTTTCTAAGTTACCATCATCATCATTCCTATGACATAATAGCTGTTTTTCTGGGTTTTTTTAAAGCATAGAATTTACGGGTTTTTTGCTTGCTCATCCAGCCTACTCTCTAACATAAGACATTTTAGTTAGGATCAGGGTCTGAGCACTTCTGGTAGAAAGGTATGAACCAGGCTACTACTGTTTTTGGAGAAAACTACTAGAATTAAAGCAGAATACAGAAAATTATGCACCAAGAAAAATAACTGAAAAGATAATAAAGGGATAAAATTAATACAAAAAGAATAAATCACAAACCACTAGCCTACCACTAATAGCTTTTAAGATTCTTGAGCAATTATTCATCTAAAATGAAAAGGAAGAATATATATAAGAAAGCTAAGCTTTTATATACACTAAGACAACATAGAATGATAAAAAACTTTGTAGAATTATATTTAATAATATTTTTGTCAATCAATCATAAATATATCAAGTTCCTCATAAAAAATCAATTCTCTCAAATATCTTGTTTTCCCTTCAATTTTTTCATTGCATTAACTATGAAAATCTTTTATCTAATAAGGTTCTTCAATTCCATTACAAATTCGGGTAAAAGCATTAGAAATTCTATATTGATAGAATATTAACTGCAGAATTTTTATTTTATTATTACTATGTGTAATGATAACCATCACCATTTGTTTAGAGACTAATATTTTAGGTGTGGGTAAATCCTGATTTAACCACATATTAACTGTAATGTTAGGAACATCACTTAACATTTAGGACTTTGCATTTCTTTTCTTTAGAATACAGTATTATATATTATATAATTTCTTTGATATATAAATATAATATATATTTCTTATATATAAATAATATATATATATATAATTATGTTGAATATTATCTAAGATTTTTTCTAACTTCCTCATTCTGGGTTTTTGTTGAAAATTCTTTAGACAATTGGCTTCCATTTATTCAGATGAAAGTTTGGGGAAAAATAAGCAAAAGTGTTTCTGTACATTATTTCTACAATATTGATCAAATTGAGATTTTCCAAGTAAATACAACACATTGGTGTTGTTGTCTTTATTTCTTTTTTGTAAGGACCATGTATTATCACAAGGCAACAGCTAGAAGAAACAGAACTGTTTTTTGTCTAACAGCAAACTTCATTCAGTGATAATCTTAAGTGATCAAAGCCTGGGATTTTCTTGTGCTGATAGTTACAGCCTCACAAGACCAGGTTTGAGAAGATGTGTGGCTGGGCACATGGATTTCCCATCCTGTATCACAGGTAAATGCTCAATTTTGTAGGTATGTGTTAGAAATTATTTCTAAATGAGAATCTTCAAAAGAAAGGAAAAAACAAAAAGTAAATAAAAGCAAAACTAGGTAGATAATATAAGAAAAATGTATCTCTTTTCTGGAAATCTTTTCATCTTTCTTTCAGTCAGATGTTTAAAGATCTCAGGAGTATTAGCAATAGGAAGTAGGATTAGAGATGACATGAACTGTAAGGACTGAATTCAATAGATAATATAATTGAGGTTAAGGGATCAAATGACTTGACCAGGTTCACACAGTTAGTAGGAAGTTTAATCAGGACTTGAACCTAGGTCATTATAACTGTAAGTCCAGTTCAGGGCAGTCAGGTGGCACAGTGGATAGAACAATTGTCTTGGAGTCAGGAAGACAGGACTTTGAATTCAACCTTAGACCTAAGGTAAAAGCACCACAACATTTTCTTCTATTATATATGAACGATTGATATTCATAATTTTGATTCAGAGGTAATGAAAGATTATGAACACCTTACCAACAAACAAAAGATTAAGCTCAATATATGTTTATATTCTAGTTATATGAAAATTAGTAATCTATCTTAGTATATGTTCTGATTTCCAGAATGGTCATTTGAGTTATTAGAACTAAGCATGACTTAGCCATTATTAATGAAGAATAATTTAAACCCCCCTCTTAAGTGAGAATAAAATTTAGAAATTTAAATTAGATTAAAATATAGAGGAGATAAATTTCATTTCACTGCGAAGAAGGTTATTACCCATCACTTACTAGAAGCAAGTTCCCCCAAATTCTTGTTACCTCATCCAAGATGTAACAGTGAATTTCGTTCAAACCTTGTCCTAATTTGAAGCCTATGAAATAATTATTTATTTCATCTAAAAATGTTGCATATCAACATATTTGATTTTCTTACATAGGATTGATATCACTCACTTAATAATTTGGAATGTTCTAGCTCTGTCAGAACAGAATAAAATGAAAATTTCTCTCAAGTATTTATGTTTTTTTTAATTTTTATTAAAGATATTATTTGAGTTTTACAGTTTTCCCCCAATCTTGCTTCCCTCCCCCCACCCCCACCCCACAGATAGCACTCCGTCAGTCTTTGCTTTGTTTCCATGTTGTACCTTGATCCAAATTGGGTGTGATGAGAGAGAAATCATATCCTTAAAGAGAACAGAATTCTCAGAGGTAACAGGAACAAACCATAAGACATCTGGGTTTTTTTTTCTGAATTAAAGGGAATAGTCCTTGTACTTTGTTCAAACTCCACAGCTCCTTATCTGGATAGAGATGGTACTCTCCTTTGCAGACAGCCAAAAATTGTTCCCAATTGTTGCGCTGATGGAATGAGCAAGACCTTCAAGGTTGAACATCACTCCCATGTTGCTGTTAGGGTGTACAGTGTTTTTCTGGATCTGCTCATCTCACTCAGCATCAGTTCATGCAAATCCCTCCAGGTTTCCCTGAAATCCCACCCTCCTGGTTTCTAATAGAACAATAGTGTTCCATGACATACATATACCACAGTTTGCTAAACCCTTCCCCAATTGAAGGACATTTACTGGATTTCCAATTCTTTGCCACCACAAGCAGGACTGCTATAAATATTTTTGTACAAGTAATGTTTTTACCCTTTTATCCTCATCTCTTCAAGGTATAGACCCAGTAGTGGTATTGCTGGGTCAAAGGGTATGCACATTTTTGTTGCCCTTTGGGCATAGTTCCAAATAGCTCTCCAGAAGGGTTGGATGAGTTCACAGCTCCACCAACAGTGTAATAGTGTCCCAGATTTCCCACATCCCTTCCAACAATGATCATCATCCTTCCTAGTCATACTGGCCAATCTGAAAGGTGTGAGGTGGTACCTCAGGGAAGCTTTAATTTGCATTTCTCTAATAATTAATGATTTAGAGCATTTTTTCATAAGGCTATGGATTGCTTTGATCTCCTCATCTGTGAATTGCCTTTGCATATCCTTTGACCATTTGTCTATTGGGGAATGGCTTTTTGTTTTAAAAATATGACTCAGTTCTCTGTATATTTTAGAAATGAGTCCTTTGTCAGAATCATTAGTTGTAAAGATTGTTTCCCAATTTACTACTTTTCCTTTGATCTTGATTACATTGCTTTTATCTGTGCAAAAATGTTTTAATTGAATGTAATCAAAATCATCTAATGGGTTTTTAGTGATGTTCTCCAACTCTTCCTTAGTCATAAACTGTTCCCCTTTCCATAGATCTGCCAGGTAGACTAGTCCTTGATCTTCTAATTTGCTTATAGTATTGTTTTTTATGTCTATGCCCTGTAAACATTTGGATCTCATCTTGGTAAAGGGTGTGAGGTGTTGGTCTAATCTAAGTTTCTTCCATACTAACTTCCAATTATCCCAGCAGTTTTTATCAAAGAGGGAATTTTTATCCCAATGGCCAGACTCTTTGGGTTTATCAAACAGCAGATTACTATAATCATCTCCTGCTTTTACACCTAGTCTATTCCACTGGTCCACCACTCTATTTCTTAGCCAATACCAAACAGTTTTGATGACTGATGCTTTATAATATAAATTTTAGATTGGGTAGTGTTAAGCCACCTTCATTTGAATTTTTTTTCATTAAGCTCCTGGCAATTCTTGACTTTTTATTTCTCCATATGAATTTACTTACATTTTTTTCTAGCTCATTAAAGTAATTTTTTGGAATTTTGATTGGTAGGGCACTAAACAGATAGTTTAGTTTTGGTAGAATTGTCATTTTTATTATATTAGCTCTGCCTATCCATGAGCAGTTGATATTTACCCAGTTATTTAAATCTGATTTAATTTGTGTGAGAAGTGTTTTATAATTGTTTTCAAAAAGATTCTGAGTCTGTCTTGGCAAATATACTCCCAAGTATTTTATACTGTCTCAGGTTACTTTGAATGGAATTTCTCTTTCTAGCTCTTCCTGCTGTTTCTTGCTAGTCATATACAGGAAAGTTGAGGATTTATGGGGGTTTATTTTATAACCTGCAACTTTGCTAAAATTGCTTATTGTTTCCAGTAGTTTTTTAGATGATTCCTTGGGATTCTCTAGGTAGGCCATCATGTCATCTGCGAATAGTGAGAGTTTTGTCTCTTCCCTCCCAATTCTAATTCCTTTAATTTCTTTTTCTTCTCTAATTGCTGATGCTAACATTTATAATACAATATTGAATAGTAGTGGTGATAATGGACACCCTTGTTTAACCCCTGATCTTATTGGGAATGCCTCTAGTCTCTCCCCATTGAGTATATGCTTGTTGATGGTTTCAGATAGATACTGCTAATTATTTTGAGGAACAGTCCATTTATTCCTACACTCTCTAGTGTTTTTAATAGGAATGAATGCTGTATTTTGTCAAAAGCTTTTTCAGCATCTATTGATATGATCATATTTTTTCTGATACGTTTGTTATTGATATAATTGAGTATACTAACAGTTTTCCTAATATTGAACCAACCCTGCATTCCTGGAATAAATCCTACTTGATCATAATGTATTATACTAGTGATGACTTGTAATCATTTTGCTAAGATTTTATTTAGGATTTTTGCATCTATATTCATCAGGGAAATAGGTCTATAATTTTATTTCTCTGTTTTAACTCTTCCTGGTTTAGGTAGCAGTACCATATTGGTTTCATAGAAAGAGTTAGGCAGAGTTCCATCTTTCCCTATTTTTCCAAAGAGTTTATATAGGATTGGAACCAATTGTTCCTTAAATGTTTGGTAGAATTCACTTGTGAATCCATCAGGCCCTGGAGATTTTTTTTTAGGGAGTTCACTAATGGCTTGTTGAATTTCTTTTTCTGAGATAGGGTTGTTCAGGTATTTAATCTCTTCTTCATTTAACCTGGGCAACTTATATTTTTTGTAAATATTCATCCATTTCACTTAGATTATCAAATTTATTGGCATAAATTTGGGCAAAGTAATTTCAAATTATTACTTTAATTTCCTCCTCATTGGTGGTGGGTTCACCTTTTTCATTTATAATACTAGCAATTTGGTTTTCTTCTTTCTTTTTTTTAATCAAATTGACCAGAGGTTTATCAATTTTATTGGTTTTTTTGTAATACCAACTTTTGGTTTTATTTATTAATTCAATAGGTTTTTTGTTTTCAATTTTATTAATTTCTCCGTTGATTTTTAAAATTTCTAATTTGGTATTTAGGGATTTTTGATTTGTCCTTTCTCTAATTTTTTAGTTGCATGTTTAGTTCATTGATTTCCTCTTCCTCCAATTTATTCATATAAGCATTTAGAGCTATAATATATCCCCTGAGATTTGCTTTGAATGAATCCCATAGGTTTTGGTATGTTGTTTCATTATTATCATTATCTAGGATAAAATGGTTAATTCTTTCCATAATTTGTTTTTTGGTCCACTCATTTTTTAAGATGAGGTTATTCAGTTTCCAATTTGCTCTGGGTCTATATCTCCTTGGCCCAGTATTGCATATGACTTTTAGTGCATTGTGATCTGAGAAAGATGTATTCACTATTTCTGCCTTTCTGCAGTTGATCATTAGGTTTTTATGTCCTAGTACATGGTCAATTTTTGTATACCAAGTACTGCAGAGAAAAAAGTATATTCTTTCCTATCCCCATTCAGTTTCCTCCATAAGTCTACCATATCTAATTTTTTTCTAACAATCTATTTACCTCCCTAATTTCTTTCTTGTTTGTTTTATGATTTGATTTATCTAGATCTGATAGCAGGAGGTTGAGGTCTCCTACTAGTAGAGTTTTGCTGTCTATGTCTTCCTGTAATTCTTTCAGCTTCTCCTCTAAGAATTTGGGTGCTGTCCCACTGGGTGCATATATATTCAATTTTGAAATGACTTTATTGTCTACAGTACCTTTTAGGAGGATAAAGTTTCCTTCCTTATCTCTTTTAATGCTATCTATTTTTTCTGCTGCTTTGTCTGAGATAAGGATTGCTACCCCTGCTTTTTTTACTTCAGCTGAAGCAAAATATATTTTGCTCCAACCTTTTACCTTTACTCTATATGTATCTCTCTGCTTCAAATGAGTTTCTTGTAAGCAGCATATTGTAGGATTCTGGTTTTTAATCCACTCTGCTATTTGCTTCCATTTTAAGGGAGACTTCATCCCATTCAAATTCAAGGTTATGATTACTAATTCTTTATTGCCCTCTGTGCTATCTTCCCTCTGTTTGTATTTTTCCCCCTTTCCCCCCCTTTTATCCATATTCCCCAGTATTTTGTTTTTGAATACCACCCCCTTCAGTGTGTTTGCCCTCCTATATCACACCCTCCCCTTTCTTTCCCCTTTCCCTGTTCCCTTCCCTTCCTTATGTTATTTCCCCTTATTTCTTACACTCTCCTTCCCTTTCTCTGTCCCCCCTCCCCTTTTCCCCTTTTACTTCTTGAAAGGTTAAATGTTTTATAAGTTAACTGAGTATGTGTAAGTTGACTTTAAGCCAAGTCTGATGAGAAGAAGATTCAGGTGTTTCTCCTCTACTCCCTTCTTCCCCTGTATTACCATAGGTTTTTTGTACCTCTTAGTATAATGAGATTTGTCCCATTCAATCCCCTCCCTCCTCCTGTCTCTTTCCTGTCCCCCTTTTTAGGGAGGTAGTGTATTTTTTTTAGATCATTCTATCTAAGTCATAGAAAATTCTGAGTGTCTGTCCCTTCTAGTTCAGTATATTCTGTTGAATAGAGCCCAAATTCCTGAGAGTTATTAGAGTCTTTCTCCCCAGTGGAGTTAAAGCCAGTTACATCCCATTAGATATCAGGCTCATGGATAGGTCATGTATGTCCATCATTTCTGGCTAGGTATATTCTCTCTGTTAGAGTTACATTTCTCAGGATTTATGAGAGTCTCTACCCCACCCCCCCATGCTGGGAGATAGCCAGTTTCAACTTGCTGGATTGCATTTTTTTTCCTTTTACTGCCCCCCCCTTTTTTTTACCTTTTCATGTGTCTCTTGAACCTCCTGTTTGATATCCAAATTTTCTGTTTAGCTCTGGTCTTTTCATCAGAAATTTTTGGAATTCTTCCATTTCGTTAAATGTCCATCTTTTTCCCTGGAAGAGAAGGCTCAGCTTTGCAGGAAAGTAGATTCTTGGCTGTATTCCAAGCTCCTGTGCTCTTCGAAATATCTCGTTCCAGGCCCTTCGATCCCTTAAAGTTGATGCAGCCAGGTCCTGCGTGATCCTTACTGTGGCTCCTTGATATTTAAATTGTTTCTTTCTGGCTGCTTGCAGGATTTTCTCTTTTCTCTGATAGTTCTGCAGGTTGGCCACAACATTCATTGGTGTTTTCATTTTAGGATCTTTTTCTGGTGGGGATCGATGTACTCTTTCAATAACTACTTTGCCCTCCGATTCCATGATGTCAGGGCAGTTTTCCATCACTAGATACTGTAATATCAAGTCCAGGCTTTTTTTCTCTTCAATGTTTTCAGGAAGTCGTATAATTTTCAGGTTGCCTCTCCTCGATCTATTCTCGAGGTCAGTGGTTTTGTTGATGAGGTATTTCACATTTGCTTCTATTTTTTCTAGTTATTGATTTTGTTTAACTGACTCTTGCTGTCTCTTGGAGTCATTAGTTTCCGTAGACTCCATTATTTTTTGGAGGGAGGAGTTTTCCTCATTAACCTTTTCCAATTGGTAAATTCTACTTTTGAAAGAGCTTTCCATTTGACCAATTGAGGTTTTGAGAGAATTAATTTCTTTTTGCATTTGCTCATTTGAGTATCTGAGAGAATCATTCTCATTTTGTAATTGTCCAATTGATGATCTAAGAGATTTATTCTCCTTTTGTGTTTGTCCAATTGTACTTTCTAAGGTTTTGTTTTCTTGTTGCAAGGTATTAATTGTCCCCCCCAAATTTTCCAGTTGATTTTTAAACTCCTTCCTTATTTCTTCAAGGAAGTCTTTTTGTACTGGAGACCAGATTATATTCTCCTCAAATGTTCCAGGTCTCTCTGGGTTGGGGTCTTTCCCTTCCAGGAATTTTTCTATAGATCCACCTTTCTGCTGACCCTTCTTCATTATGCTAAGACCTTGAGTTGGGTGGGGCTGGTTCACCTGGGCTTGGGATCTCTAAAGGCTTTACTGGGTGCAGTTTCTCTGGCTGGCCAGTAGGAGGTGCTGGTTGCCCTCTCTGGGGTGTCTGTGACCTTGGTTGCAGGCCTTCTCCCTTTGCTTGAGGGAGGGAATTGAAGCTATTGAATTCTTTTGCCTTCAATCAGTGGTGGGCTTTACCCTGGCCTGAGGTGATTTCTCAGCTGGGCTGGTTCTTTTGCTCACACACCTGGGCCTGAGGCAGAAATAATTTGCATTTGTTTGGGAGGAGGCCTCAGTGCAATGGAGGCATGGGCTCAGAGTTTCTCAGACCTGAGGAGCCCAGGGATGGTGTCTATAGCTGTCCTGCACCAGACCTCTCCCCACAGCCCCTTCCCCAAGCTCCAGGGGGACAGAACCAACACCAGTGCCTCTGCTTCCCCGTGGACCCAAGCCCCCTTCTTCCAACCCCACCGCTGATCCAGCAGGTCCGGCTCTCGAGCCCTCAGACTCCCAGTTCTGATTCAGCTGTTTGTCTGGCTGATCTTCCCTGGGAGCTCAGACTCACCTGCCGGTACTCAGCCAAGGCTGCTGTGGGAGACAAATCCTGAGGTAGATTTTCCTCTCCTGGCTTTTCTTTCTGGGTTTCCTGGTTCGGATTTCTTTTAAGAGGTTTGTTTCTTGTGATAGATGGGGAAGAGATCAGGAGACTTTAGAACTGTGCCTGTCTTCTCTCCGCCATCTTGGCCGGAAGTCTATTTATGTTTATTGTTTCCATCTTAAAGTCCAAAATATTTTCTCTGGAAGAATAAAACCCTAATCCACCAAATTGGAAATTGTTGTAATGTTACCAGACCATTTTGCATATTGGTTATTTTGATCTGATTTTCTATAGCACTTTCTGAAACATTTATAAATTCAATTCATCTCAAATCACAGAAATGCTGTGGTGCATTTTGTTCCCCTCTTTATTCTTTTGTTATTAATGCCTAATAGATCTAGATTGTAACTTCATTCTACTGATGTATGCCACTACTTACCATGTTGCTATCTGTCTGAAAATTCTTGAAGCTTAAGGCATCAAGACTAAAAACAGATTCTTGATTACTAAATATGAATTTACTGTTTATTACATTGCAGATACCATATGCTAGTTGATACAAAAACATAAGAACTAAGGATACAAAGTCAAAAGTGAAACATTACCTTCCCTCAAGGAGGTTATAACCTATTAGAGTAGACATGCGTTAGGAAGAGGCAAATGTAAATTATCAGTCCCCTCCATAAATGTAAAAAGACAATTTTGCTCAGGAAAAGTGCTGTCAGATAGTATTATTGGATATGCCTTATTGAAAATGGCACTTGAACTTAATCCTGAAGAAATTATGGAATTCTTATGAAACAGAGATCATGATGGATTATCAAGTCATAAAGGACTACAAGTGCTAAGGAATGGAGATATATATAAAATGAGCTATTGTACTTAAGGGGAAGTAAAAGAGACTAGTTTGGAGGACCACAAAGTACATGAAGGGGAACAATAATGTAATCTTGCTGGAAAAGTAAATTAGCTTTCTACTGTGAAAAGTTTTGAAAGCCAGATAGATGAGTTTATATTTAATCTCCTAAATGATAGAGAGCCACAAGATTTCATTGATTATGGCCTAGCCAGGCTAATATTTTACAAAAGTTACCTTTTAAGTTATGGGATGAGTAAATTGGAATGGTGAAATATAGGAGGCAGAGAGACTAATTTGGGATTTATTGTAATTAGAAACAAAATGATGAAAATCTGAACTAGATCAGAGGCTTATAAATGTTTGCTAATTCTACAAGGTAAGAATTTGGGGAAATGTTTGTGTATTTGGTAAAATAATAAAGACCTTAAATTGCATTTATTTGCTTTTTCATTGCACCAAAGAATCTATGATTTCCTTTTTAGGAAAACTTTACATCAGTTTAGATCACTACTGAGCTATAAAATCAGCAGGTACATCTTAAGGCATTGTCTCATTCTATATGAATTAGAAATGACCTCAATATCAATGGTCTAACTAAAAATATTAATGAGTTTTTTCTGACATGTTCTAAAACCACAAAATATCACGACTTACTATAGCGATAGTCAACCATTTGGAAGACTGACTAGTGTTTAACTTCTGGCTCTGAATTAAATTGATTACACGAGTCTCAGCAAGTCATTCAACCTCTCCTATCAGGAAAACCTATATGATTATAGAAAGCAGAGCATATGTACAATCAGCATTAAATGCTTAATTGGAATCCCTAAATTACAAGTCTCACCCAAGGGAATCACACTCCTTGTTGTCTCCTAACATACTGTCTATGTGACTGGATAAAAATCACCCTACCCCAAGCTACACTCAAAGATTTGAAAGTGAAGCACAGTTGCTGATCTGCATTGTTAAGATGTCATTGATTCACTGAAAACTATACCATGACAGTACAGGTCGACTGCATCTGCTTTTTCCCCTCCCCTCCAAATGACTTGTAAATTGACTATGAAACATATCCAATATAGAACTTCCAAAATCATTCTGAAGAGGGGCCATACCATTAAATGGTTTGATATATCTTTCTCCAGTTCAGATTAGAGATGAAGTTATTGAGTCAAATAGGGTTAAATGACTTGCCTATGGTAACCCAGTTAGTGTTTGAGACCAGATTTGGACTCAGGTCTTCCTGATTCAAGGACTGTGCTACCTAACTGTTTTTTTAGTCCTAATTATTAAGTAGAATTCTCATATTGGATTCTTTCCTCTTCCTGACTGTCTTCTTTATTCCATACTAGCACTGTACCTTGCATATCAGTGCCTTGTATATCAGATGTGTTTAACTAATAATACTTATTGGTTAACTGATTCACTCACTACATAAGCCTTTAACAAAGCTGAGGGTGAGATAGTGTAGTGGACTGAGGTGATTGGACATGTGAAAGTAGAGGAGGGAATCATTTACACAAATCATTATCATGCAAGTTAGGCTTTGAATAAATGCATCTCGGGGTTCTTACCTTGAGAAACTAAGGGAGAGGGGGCAGGTCTCAAATTTTTACTTCTTATATTATTTCAATCTCCTACCTTTTTTATTGTTTTATTTACCCAATTAATTTTTCCTCCTATCCTCAGAAGAACTTAGAAAATGTGGACCACTTCCAGTTATTAGTAATGGAGACATCACCTCCTTCCTGTTAACTGAATATGCTCCAGAATCAACAGTAGAATACAAATGTCAACGATTTTTATGTGCTAGCAGATTCTCTGTTTGTGACATGAAAAAATGGAGAATGGACAAGGGAACCAACATGCTTAGGTATGTGCAAAATAGGCTTAATGCATGACAAAATTATTACATAAAGGATACAATCACTTGGTATCTGTAATTAAAAAGTTAAGAGTTAATATTATAGGTGAGTAAATCTCAGGATGTTCATTTTAAAGATTTATTTTGTTGTTCTGAAAAGACAGACTTTGGAACAGTTACTTCCTAAGGAAGTAAATGACTACTTCTCAAAGCTATTATATTGAAAATTATTGCATAAAATATTTTGACTGAGAATAGATATTCTCTGAATTTCAATACATGTGAGAATCTACTACCTCCAAAATCCCCAGTTCCTTTGATATTTTGGATACAGGATAGACATCATTTTTAGAGGGTTTTTTCAATAATCAGAAGGGTCTAAGAGTGTCATCATTATTTCTTTATTTTTGATATTTTATTTTTCCATTTACATGTTATGAAAGGTTTTCAACATTCATCCATATGCATATGTATATTTTTAAGTTACATGATTTCCTTCTACCATCCCTTGTCACCTCCCTTTACTCAGCAATGCCCAGTCAGGTAAATATTGTACATACACATTTATGTTTAACATGTTTACAGAATAGTCATTTTTGTTATGGATTTGTTATGATTAAAGGAAAAGAAAGAGATCCATAAGATAGGAAAGAAATCCATAAGATAAATTTTTAATAAATGAATGTACTGTTCATTCTGATATTGTGGGATTGGTTTTTGTTTTCTTTTCTTTTTTCTTCCTCTGGATGGGTATAAAAAATCTCCTGGGTTGTCCTAGATCTCTGAACTGTTGAAAGGAGCTGAAACCATCAAGTTTGATCAAATAACTATATTGTTGTTAATGTGTACAATGTTCTCTTGGTTCTACTCCCCTCTCTCAGCAACAGATCCTGGATTTTATTCCATGCTTCTTTAAAGTCTGAGCATTCATGGTTTCTTATAGAACAATAATATTCCATAACATTCAAATACCATATCTTTTTCAGCCTTTCCCCAATTGATGGAAATCCAATCAATTTCCAATTCTTTGCCTTTACAAAAAAGAGCTGCTATGAATATTTTGGAATATGTGGGACTTTTCCCATTTTTATGATTTCTTCTGTACATAGACAATATTGGGATTGCTGGGTGAAAGAATATGAACAGTTTTATTACTCTTTGGCATATTGCTCTCCAGAATGGTTGGATCAATTCGCAACTCTACCAAAAATGAAGTAATGTCCCATTGTTCTCACAACCTCTCCAACACTGATCATTTTCCTTTTTTTGTCTGTTTAGTAAATCTGATAGATGTGAGCTTGAATCTCTTTGTTGTTTTAATTTACATTTCTAATCAGTAATAACTTGGAGCATTTTTTCATATGATTTCATATACAGCTTTAATTTCTTCATTTGAAAAGTATCTGTTCATATCCTTTGACTATTTATTAATTGAGGAATAACTTTTAAACTTATAAATTTGATTCAATTCTGTATATATTTTAGAAATGAAACCTTTATCTGAACCCTAGCTGTGAAAATTGATTCCCAGTTTCCTGTTTTCCTTCTAATTTTTGCAGCATTGGTTTTTATTAATGCATAAAGTTTCAAATATAGTCAAAATCATCCATTTCACAATTTATAATGTACTCTATTTCTTGTTTGGTCATAAATTTATCCCCTTTCCATAGATCTGACAGAGTATTTCTTGGCCTATAAATTGGCCGATGGTGTTGCACTTTATGCCTAATCTTGTACCCATTTTGATCTTATTTTTGTGTAGTGTGTGAGATATGAATCTTTGTTTAATTTTTGCCATTCTATTTTCCAGATTTTCCCATAATTTTGTTGAATAGTGAGTTCTTATCCCAGAAAATGTCTTTGGGTTTGTCAAACAGTAGATTACTGTAGTCATTTCGTACTGTTTCTTTTGAATTTACCCTAATCCACAGATCCATAACTCTATTTCTTAACCAGAACCAGGGTGTTTTGATGACTGACACTTTATAGTATAGATCTGGTAGAGCTAGGCCACCTTCCTTTATATGTTTTCATCAGCCTTGATATTCTTGAACTTTTGTCGCTCAAGGTGAATTTTATTATCATTTTTTTCTATCTTGGTAAAATAGTTATTTGGCAGTTTGATTGTCATGTCACAAGATGGACATCGTTAAGAATGAAATGTTGATGCATTCATTATAAAAGGAACTAAATCAAATTATAGGGGATGGAAGAAGTCTATTCAAGATACTCATCACAGACATTTTGTCACAGGATATAGAATATGATTTGTGTTTCCCATAGAAATTTTCATCAAGACCTTATATAACTTTTTAAAAAAAACATGAAATTGCCATGCATCTTTAATTTTAGATGAGCTATTCTGTTCCGTGTGACATTTTTCTATTTTTATCCAATACTAAATTACTTGAGGAAATAATTTATTTACTGTATAATGATATCTGATAATACTATTCTTTTATTTTTTTCATGATCACAATTGATATATTTCTTCACTTGTTCTTATAAAGAATATTTTTGTCATTTTGTCTAATCATTTGAAATATTCCCTTCATGTTTTTATTGATATTTTATTAATTTTGATATCAATATCTGGCAATTTTTCTATCCTTAATTTACTTTTGATAATTATTTACATGCATTATTAGGATATATTTCTTATTGAAAATTATGAAAATATATTTTATGTGTCTCTTGGAAATTTGGTGCAAAGTACATAAAACATTTTGATGAATGAATCAATATTATTTCTCTTTTACCCACTTTTTTCTTTTTTCATTAGTGATCTATAAATTGCTATTTATTTGGTAATCCTTTTCTTTTTTTCTGGTTATTATTGAACAGCAATTTTTCTTTTCAGTCATTTCAGTTTTCTAAATATATTCTCCTATCTTCTGCAACCTTTTTCTTCTTTGCTCTTACTGATTCCTTAATTTTTTCTTTGAGTTATTACCAAAGGTGGTATTTCCCCCATGAGATTAAGACTCTAATATTTGAACTAAGAGGACAGCATTCTCACAACCTAATCACCATTGGTATCCACCAGATTTGGTGTATAGCATTGCATTTACTCACCTGGATCAGAATATTCACAAATGTCAAGACTCTTTTATGAGAATGATGGAGAAAATCCAGAAGCTGCTAAATGTAATACAAGAACTCCACAGGGGGGGTTACCAACAGCATAGTTTATTTACTTCTAAGAAGTAAAGGCAGCATTTAATTTCATCAAATATAAATTAAACTTAGATGCATTCCATAATCCTTGGATCAATAACACAACAGTTGAAATTCAATTTTATGCAGATAGTAACAATCTAAAGTATTTTCGTGACTCCTTGAAGGCTATAAATGGGCCAGGGCATTTGGTGCACCTTGACTACTCAATGCTGATTGAGCTGCATTGATTAGTGATAGAGACAGGATCCTAGATGGATGCGCTTAGCTAAGAACACTTCCATAGTGTTCTTTTTTTTTATCAAGTACAAACTTCTTTATTTATTAGCATAATTGAAAAAGAACATTGTTTATATAATCATGCAAAACAAATACAATCTACTTTTTGAGGTAAAAATTTAAAATAAATTATATTACCTTAGTAAGTAAAAGGTCTTTCAGGGAAACAGCATTCAAAAAATTAAAATACTATGAAATGCATGTTAAAGTAATATCTTTTTTGAGGCTTTACTTTTCTCTTTTTATGAGTCCAAACATTTGGGAAAACATAAGCACAAACATGACAGCCAATTTTATACATGTAATTATGGCCACTCTCATCAAATGCAGAAGGAAACCCACAAAACTGAAATTTCAAATAACATAATAGGTTTGGGTTAAATTTCTTCACAAATTTTCATTTTCTTATCACCAAATGGTTGTTTCAAACTGCTGGCAAGAGGCTCTGCCTCTTCTTGTCTGAGTATAATATTCTCTCAAATGGAAAGGTTAGCAGTCTCATTATTAAAATTGCTAGCAGAGCTAGGTTCAGTCTATGTTCAAGGGGAGAGAAACAATGAACTGTTTTTATATTAGCTTTGTAAAGCTCAGTTGTTGCAGGTACTATAAATTCAGTAAAATGGCAGTGACAAAGCACAAACAGACATTCTTAAGTGCCTTTGTAATTGAAAGTGCTGGGGAACAGTTAAATAAGCAAAAACGATGACTTGGAAAAAAACAAAAAAAAATTATCCTAACACTTTCAATGTTGTGTCTTTCATGCTGTCACTTGTCCCTCCTGTATCATGGTTCTAGTAACTATTTCAAATATCTATGTGGACAATTTTTTCAGGCTAGACATGCCTGCAGAGGACCACCATAACAGTACATTTTAAAGAGGCTCTAGAGTTACCTCTTTCTCTGGCTACCCTGCTGGGGGTGGGGTGAGATGGGCCAGGAAATAGTGTATCCTTGATCTGAACATGAATCTAGGGAACAGCATAGTGTTCTACTAGTTGATAGCATTTGTGTACATCACTACCTCTAATACTGTTGACATTTATGCATTTTTGGTGTTTGGGATAATAGTAGAATTAGAATGGAGAAAAATTATACATATATATATATATGCTTGAAGGTCAAACTAGATTATTTGAAACCACCAATATACCCAATGCAATTGATGGAAATGACTATGTAAAAATTTAATGCATTGAAAAATGACTTTTTGTATCAACCTGCTTCTAAATCGAATATAATCCTATTTTAAAATAAATTATAATAAATTTTTAGATAATCTGATCAAGAAATTTAAATGCCTTATTTATCAACATAGCATCAGAATACTTTAGTGTAAATACTTTAGTGTAAATCTTACCAAATATAAGGTATATATATATTCAAAAACATGGTTTTATTTTGCAAGGTTATGCACATTTAAAAAAAAACTGTCATGTCACTGTGGAAGTAACTCATTTTTATCCAGGAATATGGAACTTAAAAATATAAGGAGCTCAATTATAAAAATGTTTAAAAATCCGAATGAACAATTACTGTATTGGACCAAATATTGGCTACTCCTGGATACTAGCTGTATCCCTCCATTTTTTTCCTTTCAAAGAGATCTATAGTTGAATATGGGGGGGGGGATGTTTACCAGCTATATTCAGATTTTATACAAGCCATATTTGGAGGAAAAGTCTGGCCTACATTTGGACCAACACAGAATAGAAAAAGTCCATTCATAAAATGGACTGGAACTGGAAGACAGAATAATAAAACCAAGATTGATCTGGGAAAACAATAGTTGTGGTGATTCCTATTTTTTTCTGCTGAAATATTTTTTTTTTAAATATGGCACATTATTTATCCTGCATGCTACTGTAGAGACAGGAGCAGGATTACTTAAGTTGTTGAAGAATCACAGTGTTAAGTATATCTGCTTCCTGAAGTGTCAGGCTTTCATCAGTTAGCTCTTTGTTTGGAAATCAAGAACAAAGCTAAGAGTTGCAAATTCAGGGCGGGACTGTAAGATAAATTCTCAGACATCCATGATCCTATGTGTGTGGTTGAATTTTTGTATCAAGCGGTTTCCATCTGCTAGCCTGATATGATTTTTGTTGTTGGCACTGAATCATCAACAAGAACAACTGCATTTATTATTGACTTTTCCTCCTCTTCAGGGGAAGAAGGTGTACTCACTATTTCAGGTGTAAGGCTTCCAAGTTTTTGCCCTTCTCCACTAAAAGCCTTGAATCGCAATCTAGGTTTTATGTATTCTTGTTCCTGGTGATCTTCCATATCCAAATTCACCTGTCCACCATGAACCATTCGCTGAAGCTCCAGAGGTATCTCACCTCTTTTAACAGATTCCAGAAACTGGGCATTTGTTGGATCAGTATAAGATCTTAATTCTCCATCATCTAAACTGAAGCCATTGCTCCAAAGTTTGAGCAAAATTTGAACATCTTGTAGCTGATTTTCTCCATAGATATATTCTGATCTCTTTCGAGAGGAGTCACCCAATCGATATCCACCACCCAAAAATGATTTAGATTTGTTGCCATCACCTGAAGCTCTTGAGGTTTCATTCAGAGGAACTGCTCCATGTTCCTTTGCCTCTTTGAAAAGTTCACTCACAATTTTTCCAGTTGTTTTCGAAGGTCCTGATATATGTAGCCCACTGTACTCACGTTCACTTGAGTGTAACCTTTGAGGTGGTGTTCTTGGGCTTTTAAAAACTAGATTTTGGTTTATCAGATTGAAATGATGATCTGCACTTAACTTCATCTTCATATAGTTCTGCAAAGGCCAACTCAGTCCCAGGGCTGGGAGGAAGGGGACGGTGAGGCGGGGACTGGAGGAGGAGGGGGGCGCAGGCCCGGCCCTCATTTCTAACCCTAACCCTAACTCTAACCCTAACCCTACCTGCAGGTCACGGGCGGTGGGGGGCCTGGGCCCAGTCCGCGACCCCAAGGGCCTCTTCTCCTGGCGATGCCCCCCGGGGTTGGCAGGGCCGAGGCTGGGCCGGCCGTGGCCTCCTCCTCCTCCTGCTTCTCGCCCCGGCGTGCCGCCCCGCCCTCCACCATCTTCGGCTGAGCCGGCTGTGGCTGCCGCGGCCCGCCACGTCCTCCTCCAGGCTCGGGGACTTCTGGGGAGCCCATAGTGTTCTTAACAGAACATTATCAATCAGTGCTGACCATTTACTTTAAGTTGAAGTCAAATTGGTTTCTAGCTGAAGTTCTAACTGAAGGAGAGGTTTTGAATGCATTAGGATCCTTTCATGTGGCAAATCATCTGGTGGAGATTCTATTTCAGCTGAGATTTAAATGGTGGGGAATGGGGGGTCCATTGCTCATACAAAAACTGACTGATATTTTCCAAGTCATATGGAATGAAGAGATTATCCTCCAGTAATTGAAGGATGCCTCCATTGTCCATCTCTAAGCGTAAAGGGAATAGATTGCCCTGTTACAATCATAGGAGTGTTTGTCTTTTAGTGGTTGCCAAGTAAAATTCTTGGAAGAATCTTCCTTAGTAGGCTGATCCTTCACCTGGAAGATAGTTACCTACCTGAGAATCAGTGTGGCTTCAGAAAGACTAGAAGAACAGTCAATATGGTATTTTCTGTCTGAAAATCCCAGGAAAAATGCCAAGAATAGAATGCCAAGAGGTCTATACAGCATTTGTAGATTTGACCAAGGACTTTGATGTCTATCATGTATGGAAAATTATGTCAAAATATGGTTATCTGAAGAATTTCATCAGTTTGGCATACTTGCCCAGGTTCTGGATAGTGGACAATGCCCTCATGATTTCCCCATCATCAAAAATGCTGTGTCCTTACTCTCATGCTTTTTAGCATGATGTTTTCTGTCATGTTATCAAGCTTCTGTCAAGTTATTAAGAATACAGCATTGAGATTACCACATTTCCAGTAAATTCTTCAACTTGAAAAGGCTATAAACCAAGAACAAAATGAAGAGAGTGTTGGAGCATGATTTTTGTTTGATTTTACACTCAATTTAGCCTCTGAAGTTGTGATGAAACAAAGTACAGGTCAATTCTCTGCTGCTTGTGCTAATTTTGACTTAACAATTAACACCAAGAAAACACAGGTGCTCTTCCAGCCAACATCACCATCCATATATAGAACTATTGCAAATGGAGAAGTTTTGGATATTGTGGATAAGGTCACTAATCTTGGTAGTATATTTTAAAAGGAGGTACATACTGATGATATTAATACATATTCAGTTTTGAGAGGCTCCAAAAGACAAAGTGGGAGAGAAAAGATATTAGACTGTAAAAAGTCACAGACTAGTATAAGAAATGAGTAAATCTCAGTGAGCAAATGGGCTTCCGAGTTAAACCTCAAAGTGCTTCACTGATAACCGTGGCCAATATTTTTGTTATTACCTGACTAAATGTACATCTTGGTCTTTTCAATATAATTTGATCAAGCCCTGGTTTTGGCAATAGTGATATTAGATGTCACCGATGACAACAGGAGAAGAGCCTCTCTTATGTGCTCTCTATCTATAATACTTCAAAAATAATAACATAATGGCTCTAACTAAATTTTCGAGAGACAGAACCCAAAGAGGGATACAGTGAGGCAGTTCTCCAGACCAAGGTAACCTGAAAAATAGAGGAAAGGCTCTGCTTCATGAGGTTAGAGGGGTGACCCACCATAGTGAAGGAACTTAAGACTCTGGGAGGCAGCCCCAGGGCACCTGGGAGCCTCAGCTCATGGCAGCAGGGGCAGTTTCCTGACCTATACCCCGAGGAGCACCGAGTACAGCTTGGAAGATTAGCGGGGGACCTCTGCCAGAGCGAGCATGTGAAACCCAGCCCCCAGGGCACTCAGTGAGCAGTGTGGCCATAGCAGCCCAAATCCAGGAAACAGAAGCAGGGGGAGCCAGTAAGCAGGAGCACCCAGGCAACTGAGCTTTGAGTGCTCAGCTTACCAAAAGGAGGGGGATGCAGAAAGAGTTCCGAGGTCTGTCCTCTGTACCTGAAACAGGACTCTGGGGCTCTGACCACATTCAGATCCTGATCACAGTCTAGGCCCCCCATAGAATAGCAGCCCCCCTCATCTCTGCTCCATGGTAGAGGGATGCACTTGTGGTCATTCACAGGCCAGGAGGGAAGAGAGAGCTTCACACACTGAGATCTTTGAGGTAGTGGGGAGGTGTCCCAATCATACTCAGAAGTTCAGGAAACACCCTAAAATCAGATACAGTCTGGGGAAATGAGTAAACAGAAAAAAAGAGGAACACCATTGAGAAATACATTGTCTATGATGCCAAGAAGGATCAAAATACTCAATCTGAAGATGAAGAAGTACAAGCTCCTGCATCTAAGGACTTCAAGAAAAACTGAAACTGGGCTCAGGTTATGACAAAGATCAAAAAAGATTTTGAAAATCCATTAAGGGAGATAGAAGAACAACTGGGAAAAGAAATGAGAGAGATGTAGGAAAAAGAAGTCAGCAGGTTAGTTAAGAAGATCCAAAAAAATGCTGAAGAAAATGACATGTTAAAAAACCAGCATAGGTCAAATGGATAAAACAGTTCAAAAAATTATTGGGGAGAAGAATGCTTTAGAAAGCAGAATTGGCCAGATGGAAAAAGAGATAAGAAAGCTTTCTGAGGAAAACAAATCCTTCAGGTGTAGAATGGAGCTAAAGGAAGCTGCTGACTTTATGAGAAGTCAAGACACAATACTTCAAAACCAAAAGAATAAAAAATTAGAAGAAAATGTGAAACATCTCATTTAAAAAACAACTGACCTAGAAAACAGATTCAGGAAATATAATTTTAAAATTATTGGGATACCTGAAAGTCATGATCAGGAAAAGAGCCTTGACATCATTTTTAAAGAATTCCTATAGGAAAACTGACCAGATATCCTAGAAGCAGAGGGCAAAATAAAAATTGAGAAAAATCCACTGATCCCCCCTAGGAAGAAATCAAAAAAACAAAAACCCCAGGAATATTATAGCCAGAACTCCCAAGTCAAAGAGAAAAATATTACAAGTAGCCAAAAGGACACAATTCCAATATCATGGAACTGCAGTCAGGATCACACAAGACTTAGCAGCAACTACATTAAGGGCTTGTAGGACTTGGAATATAATATTCTGGAATGCAAAAGAGCTCAAAATGCAACTGAGAATCAACAGTCCATCAAAACTGAATGTCCTTTTCCAGGGAAAAAGATGAACTTTCTTTTTTTCAAGGCAATGTGGTTAAGTGGCTTGCCCAAGGCCACACAGCAAGGTAATTATTAAGTGTCTGAGGCCAGATTTGAACCCAGGTATTCCTGACTCCAGGGCTGGTACTCTATCCACTGTGCAACCTAGCCACCCCTGAAAAAGATGAACTTTCATTGAACCAGGGGAACTTTCATTGAACCAGGGGAACTTTAAATGTTCCTGTTAAAATGTCCAGAGATGAGCAAAAAGTTTGATCTTCAAATATAGGACTCAGGTGAAACAGAGAGTGGAGGAGAAGGGTAAAATATGAGGGAATTAATGATGATGAACTACAAGTATTGCTGCACAGAAAAATGATACTGGTAATACTCATAAGAAGCTTCTCATTTACTAGAGCAGGTAGAAGAAGCTTTTATAAATGAAACAAAGGAGAGAGATGAATTTGAAGATATAATATATTGCAAAAATGGAGTCAATGGCTAAAAGGGAAATGTAATGGGAGTAAGAGAAAGGAGAGGTGGAATAGGCTAAGATATTTCATATAATAAGATTTTTTTTTTATTACAATGAGCTATTGCAATGATATGGAAAGGGGGAAGACAAGAAGGTGAGGGGGAATGAGGGAAATGAGGGAAACTTTGCTTATATCAGAGGTGCTCAGAGAGGAAACAGCATATACATATATATATATATATATATATATATATATATGTATATATATATACTCAATGGGGTATAGACATCCAGAGTAAGAGGGAGAGAAGAGGGATGGGGGAAGGGAGGATGTTAGTGATGGAGGAGAGGGTGGACTGTGGGGGAGAGTAGTCAGATATAACACATTTTCTTGTTTACTTCTTGCAAGGGGCTTCTCTGGGGCCACAGGGTTGGGTGGTTGCTGGGCCTTTGGGGTGATATGTGGGCTCAGGGCCTTTTGGCCCCAGGGCCAGTGATCAGTCTGCTGTGCCATTCAGTTACCCTACAGCACATTTAAGAAGAGGGACAGAGTGAAAGGAGAGAGAAAATTAGTGTATGATAGTGGGGAAGTATGAATGGAGGGAGTTGCGATCAGCAATGAACAGTGGAAAGTAGATTTTGTGATGGACTTATCATAAAGAACATGATCTACCAGCAACAGAACTGGTTGTGTTGGAACACAGACTGAAGCACATTTTTACTATTATTATTATTATTATTATTATTATTATTATTATTATTTTGGTTTTTGCAGGACAATAGGGTTGGTGTGACTTGCCCAGGGTCACACAGCTGGGTGATTGTTGGGTGTCTGGGGCCAGATTTGAGCTCAGGTGCTCCTGACTCCAGGGCCTGTGCTCTGTCCACTGCACCACCTAGCTGCCTCTATTATTATTTTTTTAATTTTAAGTTTAATTTTTTTCTCTTTTCTTTATTGCTCATGAGAGTTTATATTTTTGGGGGGGAGGGGGTATTATGTTTACTTTTAAAAGAACATTTTAGTAATGTATAAAAAACATCATTTGTACAAAAATAAAAATAAATATAATAAAAAAATACAAATTTACATGTAAAAAAGTCAAGTCAGAATTTTTCTTTGTGGGAAAAGCATATAATGAGATCACTTCATGAACTATCTAATTGATATTATATAGAAATGATGTTTGAAGATTTATTTTCTATCCTGCAATTTTCCTGCTATTATTTCAATTAATTTCTTTAATTGATTAAATGCACCATCATATCATTTGCAAAAGATGATGATTTTGTTTCTTCTTTTTATATGTTTATTCCTTGGATTGCTTTTTCTTGTCTTGCTATATGAAACATTTCAAGTAAATTGTCAAATAGAAGTGGTGATAATAAAGATTTTTGTTTCATTGGTGATTTAATTAGAAAGGATTCTATTTTGCTTTTATTACAGGTTGAAGTAAATCTTGATTTTTGGACATATACTATTCATGATTTTAAAGAAAAGTTCCTATGTTTCTATGTTTTCTAGTGTAGGATTTTTTTTTCTTAAATAGAAGTGATGGCTTTATGTTGTCAAAAAACTTATTCTCTACAGATATAATCATGTGACTCATATTTTTTGTTATGAATATGATTACAGTTATGGTTTTCCTAATATAACATCAACTATGCATTTTTGGTATAAGTCTAAACTGGTCAGAGTGTATAATTTTTGTAATACATTGCTTTAATCACTTTGATAATATTTTATTAATATTTTTTCTTTTATGCTACTTAAGGAGACTGGTGTATAATTTTCTGTTTTGACTCACTCTCTCTTTATATGTCAAGATCATATTTGTGTCGAAGTCCCATCTTTTGACATTTTCCCAGTCAGTTTCTACAATGTTGGAATTAATTATTCTTTGAATACTTGATACAATTCAATTGGTCTTGGGAGTGTTTTCTTTGGAAGTTCATTTATTTTTCATTAAACTTTTTCCTTTGGGGAAAAAATAGTGATATTAGAGAAAAGGAAATCCCAGGTAGATCTCTTCCTTATTTTCATATTAGAAAATAGACAACAAATTAACTGCCCCTTACACAGTTTAAATTTTAAATTTTAAATTTAACATAGGTCAATATGTACCATACTTTGTAAAATTTTAACTCATTTTTGCTAAGTACTTTGGGATCTACTAATTGATGGTTTCCTATTTCTTTTTTTTTCTTTTTTCTTTTTTTTTTTTTAGTTTTTGCTAGGCAATGGGGTTAAGCAGCTTGCCCAAGGCCACACAGCTAGGTCATTATTAAGTGTCTGAGGCTAGATTTGAACTCAGATACTCCTGATCCCAGGGCTGGTGCTCTATCTACTTTGCCACTTAGCCACCCCCTTGTATTTCATTTTCATGACTGATTTTCTTGCCCAAAAGACAGACTTTGGAGCAGTCACTTCCAGCGCAACCCAAATATTCACTTCTTAAAGCTGCTATGAAGAAAATTATTGCACATATTTGACTGAGACTAGATATTCTCTGAGGTTCATTTCAGCTAAGATAGTATTACTCAGAATTTCCTCTTTTCACTGATTTTTTGGGAATCAGTATGGCCATCAAAAATGGTAAAATGTTAAAATAAAAATAAAAATAAAAATAAAAAAAATTATGTAAGGCCATAAAAGGACTTTAATGGGGGGCAGCTAGGTGATACAGTGGATAGAGCACTAGCCCTGAAGTCTGGAGGACCTGAGTTCAAATCTGACCCCAGACATTTAATAATTGCCTAGCTGTGTGACCTTGGGAAAGTCACTCTCAATTCCATTGCCTTAATAAAAACTTTTAAAAATGCAAATAAAAAGGACTTAAGACCAAATAAAAGAGATGGAAAGACTTAAAAACAAGACATCAAAGCAGGAAATATTTATACAGGGTGTAGAATATATTGTGTTAGAGAAATAATTTTTCATCATGATATTATATAACTTTTCAAAAGAGCAATGAATATATAATATAGCTTATAACAGTGCATGAACTATTCTTTTCCAGTTTAAAGTTTTAAACCAACATTGTTTCTGAAATCCACTTGCTCAAGATTTCTCACAGAACAATAATAATACATCATATTCATATACCAAAATTTGTATAGCCATTCTCTGGTTGATAGGCATCTAAGCATAATATCATATTATCATTTTCAGAGTGAATTTTCTTCCCCCCCACTTATTCTTTTTTTAAGGTTTTTGTAAGGCAATGGGGTTAAGTAGATTGCCCAAGGCCACACAGCTAGGTAATTATTAAGTGTCTGAGACCAGATTTGAACTCAGGTACTCCTGACTCCAGGGTCGGTGCTCTATCCACTGCACCACCTAGCCACCCCCTCCCCTACTTATTCTAATTACTTCTATTTCTTTTTCTTCTCTTAATGTTAAAGCTAACATTTTAAGTACAATATTGAATAATAGTGATGTACTTAATGCAACTTTCCTAAAACTATTCACTTCCTTAACTTCTTTATTGTTTATTTTGTGTTTAGATTTACCTTATTCTGAAATAGGGAAGTTGAGACCCCCACTAGTATATGTGTATGCCTTTCTGTAATTCACCATCTCCAAAAAATGATTATTACATCATTTGGAGTTTATATTTTCAGTACTCATATTACTTCACTGCCTTTGTTACCTTTTAGCAACATAGTGTTTCCTCCCTTATCTTTTTAATTAGATCTATTTAAAAAAGATAGAAGAAAAGTCAAGAAAATAAATGTAATCTGTAGAAGAGAGAATCAACTTATTTGGAAAGTTGGAAAACTAGCTCACAAAGTTAGAAAACAAAGTAAAAAAATTAAATGAAGGAAAAAATTCATTAAAAATGCAATAGAGGTGGCTAGGTGGTGCAGTGGATAGAGCTTTTTTTGCTTTTGTTTTTTCTGAAATCAGGATTGTGACTGCTGGTTTTTTATTTCAACTGAAGCATGGTAAATTATGCTCAAACTTTTTACCTTTTACTCTGTGTGTATTTCTGTTTCAAATGTATTTCTTGTAAACAGCATACTAAAGGATTCTGAGTTTTTAACCCACTTGATTATTTGCTTCTGTTTGTTGGGAGAGTTTATTCCATTCATAGTTATAGCTTTGTTTACTAAATCCGTATTTCCCTCCATCCCATTTTTCATCCTCATTGTGTTTTTCTCTTTCCTTTCACTCTATCCTTTCTCACCAGTATTTTGCTTCTGATCACCACTTCCCTCAATCTGCCCTTCCTTCTTTCAGTCTCATTCCCCTTTCATTCTTCTTTTCTCTTTGATGTACCTCTAAAGTAAGATACATTACTAAATCCAATTTGGAGTGTATGTTGTTCTTGAGCCAAATTCAATGAACTTAAGATTCATGCAATTATCAGCTCCTCTCTTCTTTCCTTCTACTGTAATGGGTTCTTTGCATCATTTCATGTGATATAATTTATTCTATTCTGCCTCCCCCTTTCCTCTTCCCCAATACAACATTTTTATGCCTTATTTTTTATACAGTCACATCAAAATCAGCTTATGCCTTAATCCTCTAAGTATATCTTTCTAACAGAGATAGAATTCTCAAGTGTTATATTTATTGTCTTCCCTTGTAAGCATGTAAATGGTTTATTCTTATTGAATAATATTTTTATACCTTACTGTTTACCTTTTCATGAATGTCTTGAGTCTGGTAGTTGAAGACTGAATTTTCTGTTCAGCTATTGTGCTGAATGTTCATCTTTTTCCCTGAGCTGAATATGCCCTATTTTTCTGGATAGTTTATTCTTGCTTGAAATTCAAGCTCCTTTTCCTTTCAGAACATTATATTTCAGGTCCCCCTAATTCTTTAGTGTTGAAGCTACTCAGTATTGTTTAATTCTGATTTTGGTTCTTTGATATTTGAAATGTTTCTTTTTTGGCTGCCTACAGTATTTTCTCCTTGACCTTATAATTCTAACATTTTGTTTTACTATTCCTTGGAGTTGCACTTTGGAATCTTTTTCAGGAAGTTGTTGGTGAATTCTTTCAATATTTTACCTTCTGGTTCTAAGATATCAGGGCCATGTTCCTTGATGATTTCTTGAAAGATGTTGCCAAAGTTCCTTTTTTTTAAAACATGGCTCTCAAATAATCTTTTGATTCTCATGTTTTGTCTCCTGGAACTATTTTCGAGGTCAATTGTTTTTCCAATAAGATAACATTTTCTTTTATTGTCTATCATTTTTTAAAAGTATTTCACTAATTGTTGATATCTTATATAGTCATTAATTTCTAAAAATTTTCTTCAGCTAAGTATTGTATCTCCTTTTCCATTTGGACAATTCTATTTTTTAATGGGTTATTTCCTTCTTCTTTTGAATTTATTTTTTTGGGATTTTACAAGGTAATGGGGTTAAGTGACTTGCCCAAGGCCACACAGCTAGGTACTTATTAAGTGTCTGAGGCCAGATATGAACTCAGGTACTCCTGACTCCAGGGCCGGTGCTCTATCCACTGCACCACCTAGCCAGCCCTGTATTGCATTTTTAATTGATTTTTTTTCTTCATTTAATTTTTTACTTTGTTTTCCAACTTTCCAAATAAGTTGACTCTCTTTTCTACAGATCACATTTATTTTCCTGACTTTTCTTCTATCTTTTTAAATTGATTTTTAAAATAATTTTTGAGCTCTTCCATGATGACATCTTGGGCTGAATTTCAATTCATATTTCCTTCCAGAGCTTCACCCATTGATTTTTCTACTGTCCTCTTCTGAAAATGCGTTTTGATCTTTGTCTCCACAGAAGTTTTCTATAGTCAGGGTTTTTTTATTTGTTTGTTTCTCACTCATTTTTTTGCCTATTTCTTGCCTTTTAAAGTTGAGTTCTCTCCTGGTGCAGAGGGCCACTGTTCCATACTTCTTGTTCTGCAGGTCAAGGGCCAGTTCACTGATATTCTATGCAGGAGCCTCAGATACTAGCAGTTGGCCCATAGCTCTGGGGTGACTCTGTCTAGTCATGCCCTCTGGGTTAATTTTCTGGGTTTTCTTCTGTGCTGGACTGGAGGCCTCAAAACTCATCTGTTGTATTGCTGGCCTTCTGAGCTAGTACTAAAGTGCCTCCGTCATTGATATATGCTATCGTTAAGAACCTCCTGTAGTCTTCTCTGCACTGCTCCCTCTCCTTCTCCCTCCTCCCCTTCATTGGACTGTACTTTCTCTCCTCACAAATGGAGATAAAATTGCTCCATTCTCTCTTTTTGTGGATTCTGTCATTCTGGAGTACTTTTAGTGGTTTCTGAGGGAAACTGTAGAGCTCTGGGAACTTCCTAGTTCTCTCTGCCATCTTCTGCTGTAATTCCTAAAAATAATTGTGTAAAGGGGCAGCTAGGTGTTGCAGTGGAAAGAGGACTGGTTCTGGAATCAGGAGGACATGAGTTCAAATTCAGCCTCAGACATTTAATACTTACTTAGATGTATGACTTTGGGCAGGTCACTTAACCCTACTGCCTTGCAAAAAAGAAAAAGAAAAAACAATAATAATTGCTCATATGGGTTTTATGTGTCCCTTGAAAATTCTCAATTATTCTGGAAATGTAATGCAGAATACATGAAACATTTTGAAGTTTCAATCAAAATTATTTCTCTTTTCTCAAAGATAGTCTGAAACATAAAGAGAGAATGGGCTTTTGACTAATCTGCCTTCTCAAACTTCTTTTCAATCCATCAATCAATAAACATTTATTATATACCTTCCCTAAGACATGGGCAATTAGGTGATGGAGGGATAGAACTTGGGTCTGGAGTCAGTAAAACCTAAGTTCAAATCCACTCTCAGATATTTGCTAACTCTACAACCATGGGCAAATCCCTTAATACTGATTGTGTCAGTTACCTCATCCATATCATGAGGTAGAGAGAGTTTTCCAAGAAAACCCAAAGTGGGGACACAAAGAGTTCAACATGACTTAAAACCCACTAAAGAATAACATTAACTACCTATTCTTTGCTCTCTTATCCTCTCTCAGGCTCTGTCTTTTTTTTCTCCAATCATAATTTATGGATTGAGTGAAAAATTGTAGGCGTGGTAATCACTCTGGGATTGCTCTGGGAAGGAAGCTTATCTTCTTCTAGGTGTTAGAGCCACATACATTGGTTAGAGTTCTGATCATGTGTTATTATTCAGAATAGAATACTTTATTATTCAGCACTATGGATAGAATACAAGGAGAAAATGAATTACATTTTCACTGTAGAAATATCTATCATATTCCCAATTATTTTGGAAATGTAATGCTGTAAATACTTATCAATTGTAAATTGCATTCTTTTCACCTTTCAGAGACATGTACAATATCAGAAGAAATAATGGGAAAGAATAACATAGAACTTAAATGGAGACAAACTCAAAAGCTTTATTGCTAAAACAGGTGAGGAGATTGAATTTAGATGTATTTAGAGATTTCCCCTGGTTGCAAGATCACCTCCATTTAGAGCACAGTGTGAAGAGGGGCAAATCAGCTATCCCAAATGTATATAAAATAGACCTTTCTCACTGTGGTGAATTGTATACTAATCCTGAGTTGTTTTGATGTGAGTTCTATTTCTTTTTGTGATATTCTTATATCTGCAATATTTTAATGTCATCATCAGCATGTATTGATGAGAAACCCACTCAATTCACTTCTAAGAATACTATAGTAAAATCATCTGAAAGCAATCCTTGTTTGATCAGATGTTCAAAATTTCTAGGACAAGAGATAGTCAATATTCTTTATCTTCTACCACCAAAAAATTTAGCTGTAAAAAAATTCTCATCAGAAGACATGAAATGTGTTTTATAGAGTACTTTTGTCCTTTACATATTTTATTTTTTTAGCAATTGGTAAAATATATTTTTGCCATTTCAAAAAGAGATAAACTTATTTCTCTAAGACATTATGACTTCTTCACCCTCTGTTACCTGAGGATACCATTTTTAACCAGGGCATTTGAAAAAAAGAAATATAGGGGTCATTATCTAATGGAATAAAAATAGTTTAAAAATCTTTCATGAAGAGATGTACAACCACTGCATACATATTTTCAAATATGTTCATTAAACTCTCAAAACCATAAATAATTTTGAGTAAAATGGTTCATGGGAAGATAGGAAGAAAAAAGGAGAGAATATTTGATAGAAAAGAATAAAGAAACTGACAATATTTTTCTGAATTGTTTTCAGATATTCCTTGCTTTCTATCAGATATTCCTTGCTTTCTATATCAATGTGTCATGCCCCAATTTGACAAATAATGGTATAGACTCAACTTAAAAATAAAGAAATAAAAATAAATCTGTTTTATGTCAAACTTTATAGTACCATTTGAAACCCTGCTTTTATAGACATTCTTTAATTGTTTAGGATTTGTCCTTGAACTAAATAGATGTCTTTAAAAAAAATTATCTTCTGTCCCTCCAGAAACCTCTGCATATTTTTAAATACCACATTGAAGGATTTTCATAGAACAGTAGTACTATACAAAAATTTTGATTGTTCATGTTTAATATTTCCATTCACTTACCAATTTTTGCTTTTGGTTATATTATTTTCCCTAGGCATTCAGAGACAAAGATAATAAAGGATACTATTGGTTACATATTATCACTGTTTGAAAATGAGTACTATGACAAACAGTCTCAATCAATGCTATGACTACTTTCTACTTTGTGATAAATATTTTAATTTAGTAGTATTGATACAGTTTTTGTCTGTCATTCATTCAATTTGCTTTTGACTAGAAACACTGTTATTTTTAAATCGCAAAAGCTAAAGCATGAAACATTTCAGAAAAAGTTAATATATATTGATAAAACCTTAATTATAAGAAAATTCTGAGTTATTTAACTACCTGAGGTCATCACTTTTCCATATAAAAAAGTCAATGGTAGGGTATCTATTTGGCTCTAAATTGGAAAGATTGAGTCTTCTGGGGATGAGCATGATTTCTAGAGATGGGTTGTCTGCAATCCCTTTGATTGCATTTAAAATTCAAGTACTCATTGTATCTAAAAGGCCATTGCTTTGTTTAATTGATATGTTTGAGAATTACACTTTATCTTCAGAAGATCAAAGGGAATAACAAAGGTGGTACAGAACATAAACATATTATCACAATTTTTAAAAACAAAAGTAGTGAGGAGTCTACAAGTCTACTAGGAAAATGTTCTTTCATTCCCAACAAAACATTTTAATTTACCATAAGTGGGATATCATAAAATACCTAGAAATAGAAGCAATGATCACAAAAAGTGAATGTCTACCTTAAAAATAGGTTATGTGAGATTAAAATAATTTCAATTTAGGGCAGCTAGGTAGTACAGTGGGTAGGGCACCAAATCTGGAGTCAGGAGGACCTGAGTTCCAATCCTGGCTCAGATGCTTAATAATTACTTAACTATGTGACTTAAGGCAAACCACTTAACCCCATAACCTTACCAAAAAAAAGAGGCTAGAAAGAATAAAAATAATTGCATTTTGTAACAGATTTGCTAGATTGTAAATCAAAGGAATTCTGAATGCAAAGTATACTTAGCATGACAAAACACTTGACAAAGTCCCTGCTACTATAATTGTGGATAAGATAGAGAATTATAGACTACTTGATTGTCCAGTTGGTTGAACTTGCATCTGTTGAATGCCCAGAATAAAGACTAATTATGAACGTCAGACTATTAGCTAAAAGACAAGTCTTTAGTTGAATGATTCAGGTATTGGTCCTCTGCTTAGCATCATTTTTATTGTTGACTTGATTAAAGAAATATATTCCATGTTTATTATATCTGCAATTAACAAGTTAAAAGAAAAAATTAGAATATTGGAAACATGAGTTAATTAGCAATCAGATTAAATTCATTCAGACTATAAGAATAAATTAAAATCTACCGAACTTAAAAAAAAGTCAAATTTACAATGGCAATTAAGACACAATTAGAATGTACTTCACATGAAAATAGTTCAGATTTTTAATTGCAAGTTCAATATTTTTTCTATTCAATTCAATAAGGATTGGAAAAAGCCTAGTATAAGCAAGGAGAAAAAATAATAATGAACATCTCAGCCCTTAAATAATGTTGTAGAAGGAGAAACAGGAATGAATACAACATGTACACAAGTAATACAAGATAAATGGGAAAGGTAGAGATAACTGATGAGATTTACAAAGCTATGTGAAAAAGGTTGAATCTTCTTTGAGTAAACAGAAATCCAAGGATTGTTTTAAGTAGAGGATAAGGTAGTGTAGAGCAACTTGGCAGTCACCAAAACCCATAGGGCTGCCTTCATTTCACCATTTGCGGCTTACTGGTCAGGGCCCAGTGATTGGGTAGACTTTATACTGAGTAGAAAAACAGCCTAAATGATACAGTGATATATTTACAGAATCCTTTAGTTCAAAGCTGTAGAACAACATTTGCATTATTTTTATTTTTAAAATTAATTTAGGTGAAGCTAGTTGTCATGGTGAATAGATTATCAGCCCAGGTGTCAGGAGGACCTTAGTTCAAATCCAGACTCAGACATTTAATAATTACCTAGTTGTGTGAGGCCGGGCAAGTCACAACTCCATTGCCTTGAAAAAAACAAACAAAAATATTTCATTTAAAATTCTTTTTGAATTCTGAACTCTCTTCCTCTTTTCTACCCCTGCCCCAGTCAATTTTTAACTTTTAACTTTATGTTAAATTTGGACTTTTTTCTCTGAATGGAAAGGATTCTGTCCCAAGCTTCAGCTTTTTTTGTGTGCTGCTGCTTTTGGAGTTAGTTACATGCTTCCAAGGTTACAAACCAAGGTGAGGTCTGGTCATTGCTCTTCTTCAATATGCTCTGATCTATTACAAGAAAGGGACCTTTCCTTCTGCAGTTACAAGTACTTCACTTGGCCATTGAAAAGTGACCTGTGGTCCAAAGTACTGCACTTTTTTTTGCTGTAGAAACAAAACCAGATTCCTTGAGTGACCCTAGGATTCTTCCTCATCTTGGAACAGTGACTAGATCTCTTGCTCTCCTGCAGTGGCAAGAGAAAGAGAAAAAAGAAAAACAGAAAGTAAAAAAATGCTTCACTTGTAAATCACATACCTTAGACAGGCACTTTTTTCTCTTCCTTATTATTAGAGATAGAAGTGAGAACAAAAAAAAAAGAAAAATTAGAAGATGACAACATGGAAGAAAAAATAACAATTGAAAAATTATGGCCATGAATATGAACAGCATCAATTCAAACACAAAATGTAAGATGGTATAAAAGTAGATGAAGAAATGGAATCCACCTTCAATTTGTTTATGAGAAATAATCAAAGCTAATTTTTGCACATGAAATATTAAAAAAATTCTTACAAAATTAAAGTGTCTAGCACAATTCATTATATTTCAGGTAATTTTTTTAAAAGACAAGGATAATATTAATAATGAATTCAGCTAGAGCTACAATTAATAAAAATGTGATAAAAAGAGACAATGAAGAATATTAATGATATTAGTCACCATAGGTGATGAATCAATATATATTATATATATACATATACATATATATTAAGTATATATATACTTAATATATATGTACCAAGGAACAGAGTTCTTAATTTTAAAAGTCAATAAAATTGGAAGAACAAATAAAATTAAAATGGTAATTTTGAGAGACTGACACTTTCTGATCCAATCTAATTCAATCTATAAAAGATTTATTAAGTACCTATAATAAGTACTTATAATATGTTAAACTCTGGTGAGATAAGTAATAAAAAAGAGTTCTTTCCCTCACACAACTCAATCTTATGTGGTTGACAACACAAAAAAGAGGCAGAAAAGTGTGAAAAGGAGTGGAGTGGAGGAGGAAACTGGGGATACCCAGCATGGGAATATCTTTCTTTCAACAGAGTTGAAAGCAGGCAGAAGAGAAGGTGTAGATTTGAATGAGAAAAGCATAGGCTGTCCTTTTTGTAAAGATTAGTTTATCATTCTATTTTCCAGCCCTTCAATAAGAAGTGAAAGGAAGATTCTGTTAGCCTTTGCTTGAATTAGCAGAAGGATGCTGAAATTAGCAGCACTAAACTTAACCTGAAAGGTTCATCCTGTTAGATGAAGCTGAACTCTGGCAGAAATGTAGATACAAGACAGAAATTTGGAGAGTTATGACCTTATAGGAACAGAAAATAATTTATACATCTATCTGTGAGTAACAACAATGCAAAAATTAATTATGAAATGTAATTTACATTTGAAAATTCATTACAAAGAAATAATAAGATAAAGAATAAGTAATAGAAATTATCTAATATTTTATTTCAAAATGACAATGGAGACACAACAAAGAAAACTTTTTAAATGTAACCAGTATAGTACTAGGAGAAATTTTGTATTTCTAAATGTTTTACTTCAATAAAAGAGGAGAAATAAATCAAGTCATTAGATATGCACTTAAAAAAGTTTGAACTATTAAAACCCCCCTCTTAAACAATGATGTAAAAATTCTGAAATTCAAAAAGAGAGTAAAGTTGATGAAAAATTTAAAATCTCTCTAATTTGATGTTTTAAAGAAAATATATAATTTTCTTCATATCTCTCTCAAAAATTAAAAATAAAAACTCACACCTGAAGAAAAATAAAAGTGATTATCAGACACCATTTCCCCAATCATAAAGTAAAAATAACTTTTAACTTGAGGAAAACAATTGCATCTTTCCAAAAAATAAAATACACACATCAACAAAAGAAATAGATTATTTAAAAATAAAATATTGCAAAATTTTTGTGGCAGGTATAAATGAAATTAAAAAGATGAATAAACATGAAGAGAAGGACTTAGTATTCAAAGTAAAAGTAAACAAATAAATATCCAATGAATAATTCATTCCCATACTATATAAAATGTTGCATCACTAATAAATAAAGGTATATTCCAAAATAAGGAATTGATATCTAAATCAAGGAAAGATAGATACAAAATGAGAATTATAGACAAATACCTTTAACAAACATTGATGTCAAACTTGTAAGTAAAATATTAGCAAATACATTAGCCAACATATTAGAATGATTATACATCATGATCAATGTTAAAATTCAAAATTTTACAAAAAAGATAGGTATAAACTACTATTGCATTTAATTGGAAAACAAATCAAATATTGATATAGAAAATCTATCTTACACTGTGTGGAAGGCAGGGGGGCAAGGAAAGGGAAATAAAAGGGAAGGAATGAGTGATAAAAGGAAAGGCAAATGTATAAGTGAAAATAAGCTGAAAGTTAAATTTTATTGTTTTTATTTTTTGTTTTTGTTGGGGGGGGGCGGGTTACATGGCAATAACACTAAGTGAATTGCCCAAAGACACACAGGCAATTATTAAGTGTCAGAGGTCAGATTTGAACTCAGGTCTTCTTGACTCCAGGGCCAGTGCTCTATCCACTGTGTCACCTAGGTGTCCCAGAAAGTTAAATTATCAAAGAAAAGTTAGAGGGGAAAGGAAATAAAACTTTGATGAAGAAGAATAAGAGAAGGAAAAGAGAAAAAAGTAAATGTCAATGGGAAAAGACAGTGTAGAGGGAAATACAGAATTAGTAATCAACTATAAATGTGAGTGGGATGAACTATCCTATAAAAGGGAAGTGGATAGAAGAATGGATTAAAATCCAGAATTCTATGATAGGTTTTTTACAAGATACACATTTGAACAGAGAGATACACACAGGATAAAGGTAAAAGGATGGAGCAAAATGTATTATGCTTCAGTGGAAGTAAAAAATCAGGGGTAGCGATCCTGATCTCAGATAAAGCAAAAGCAAAAAGAGATGTTATTGTAAGGAATATGGATAGAAACTACCTCTTCTTAAAAGACATCAAAGGTAGTGAAGTTATATCATTATTAAACTTGTATGCACCCAGTAGAACAGTATCCAGATTTCTAGAGGAAAAACTTTCTTCTCTCAGAACTAGGTAAATCTAATCACAAAATAAAACAGAAGGTAAATGAAACCTTAGAGAACTTAGATGTAACAGAACTTGGAGAAAACTTAATAGGGATAGAAAGGAAATTATTTTCTGTGGTATATGACATCTATACCAAAATTGACCATGTACTAGGGCATAAAAACTTGTAATTAAATACAGAAAGGCAGAAACAATAAATGCATACTTCCCAGATCATGATGCTATAAAAATTCCATGTAATAAAGGGTTACAGAAAGATAAACCAAAAACTAATCGGAAACTAAATAACAATCTTGAATCAACAATCAATAATTATATCCAAGCAAATGTTCATAATGAGACACCATACCAAAATTTATGGGATGCAACTAAGGCAGTTTTGAAGGGGGGAACTTTATATCTCTAAATGCCTATATGAATAAAATAGAGAAAGAGATCAATGAATTGAGTATGTAAGTAAAAAAGCTAGAAAAAGAACAAATTAAAGATACCCAATTAAATACCAAATTCGAAATTCTGAAGATCAAGGGAGAGATTAATAAAATTGAAAGCAAGAAAGCAATTGATCTAATAAATAAAATTCAGAGTTGGTTTTATGAAAAAGCCAATAAAATAGATAAACCTTTGGTCAATCTGATTTTTTAAAAAGGAAAAAGCCAAATTACCAGTATCAAAAATTAAAAGGGTGAACTCATCACCAATGAGAAGAAAATTAAAGAGATAATTCAGAACTATTTTGCTGAACTAAATGCCAATAAATTTAATAACCTGAGTGCAGTGGATGAATATGTACAAAAATACAAATAGCCCAGATTAACAGAAGTGGAAATAAAATATTTAAATCACCCCATTTCAGAAAATGTAATTGCAGAACCATCAATAAACTCCCTAAGAAAAAGTCTCAAATTCTAATTGGATTTGCAAGTGAATTCTACCAAGTATTTAAGTAATAATTCGTTCCTATTCTACATAAACTGTTTAAAAAATAGAAAAAGGAGTTCAGTCCAATTCTTTTTGTTACACCAATATGGTGCTGATATCTAAGCCAGGAAGAACCAAAACAGACAAAAAATTATAGGTCAATCTCCCGAAGGAACATTAATGCAAAAATCTTAATAGCACATGTTTCATTTTTCTTCTGAGCCATGTCACTCTCCCTGCAGGCCAGGGGGACCTGATATTCTGGTGCATGAACAGGGACAAGGACAGGAACAGGGATTTGAAGCCATCCAAAGGTTGAGAGAATCTTTCAGAAGAAAACCCCTGATGAGGCCGTGTGGAGTACTAGGACAAGACAAGGTAAGGGGAAGGTGTGATGATAACCCAATCTACAGTGTGGCTTTTAGTTTCATTTTCCAAGCAAGTGCAATGATGGATGTGATGGGGAAGGAACTATCTAAAGAATTAAAAAAGCCAGGACAGGATATAAAAATTTTAAATAAATGGCTAAAAAGAAGGAATAGCTGAGAGAGAGAGAGAGAGAGAGAGAGAGAGAGAGAGAGAGAGAGAGAGAATATTTTCATGAAGACTTGGTAAAACAAGTGTTAAAATGGAATTTATTTGGAGTTAAAAGAATCAAGAAAGAGATATTGTCAACTATGTTAAGTAAAGAAATCATAGAAAGAAATGCTCTTTTAATTTGAGAAAGTTTGGGGGGTATTACATTCCAGAAAGACAAGAGAATCAGGTGCATTCTAAAGTATATAATTTGGTTACAAAGAAATGTCAGAAAAAGGGAAAAGAATGAATCCAAGTTTACTGTACAGTAACATTATATCTTCACAGGAATATTAATATAGATTCTGATAATGTTATTTATTACAGAAAATAATGAATCAAGTGAGGATTTAAGGACAGAAGATTCCACCCCACCCTCGAAAAGATTTAAGACTGTCTCCCTATGAAAAAAGTTATTTTGTTTACTCTATTTGAAGGGGGACAGGGGATATTCTAATTAGGCTGTGGAATTTTTGAGTGGCCATTGCCTTCTTGAAAATTAAGCCAGGTAAAATCAAAAAGTGATAAATATTAAAAACTTTTGAATGGAAAAGTGTATTGTGAAAAGTAGAATTATGTAAAAAAAATTTCTAAAATCAAAAGATCTAATGGAAAAGAATGATGGAACAGTATATTAAAGGAAAATGTAGGTAGTTCAGTCTGAGTAATGGGTTCTGAAAGAATTTGGAAGAGTATAAAGGTTGAAAAGAAAAATTAAAAGGCATATAAAGACAATTGGGTTTTCTTCAACTATTTGTGAAGTATGAAAGTTGACTTAAGTATGTAGAAAGAAGTATGAGCAAGTATAATTTTGTATAAGTCTAAGATGGATTTTGGGAAGTTCAAAAAGTGATTTACAAATAAATGTAAGAGAAAAAGTATAGTTATAAGTCTAAATGGAGATATTTGTTTACATGAGGTTGGGGTATTTGAAAATTGCATTAGACTGCCACTTTTGCAATAACTGACAGTGTAGGGGCAGCTAGGTGGTGCAGTGGATAGAGCATGGCCCTGGAGTCGGGAGTACCTGAGTTCAAATCCAGCCTCAGACACTTAATAATTACCCAGCTGTGTGACCTTGGGCAAGTCACTTAACCCTATTGCTTAGTAAAAAAAAAAAGCCCAAAATAAATAAAAAAAAAATAACTGACGGTGAATTGATTGGAAAGTAAGCCCCAGAATATGGAAAGTTTGATATGAAAATAATTGCTAGGTAAATGTTTTTTTATTATCTTATTATTGTTTCTTCAAATTAGATAATTCTGTAATGGACTAATCTTCTATACAAAGTAATTTGAAAATACATATAACTTTATTAAGGGGTTTGTAAAAATGTACAGTTTGTTCCTAAATTTTAAGAAATGTTGATCAGTTAGGATAAAAGCTCTTTTAAGTTAGAACATTGAGAAGTTAGAATTGCACTGAGAAAGATAAGAGGAATTTGCAAATTTTTAGGTTTTGAAAATGAAATAATTGAACGTTATTTGGCATATGAATTTTGGAATTAATAAGATTATCAAGAGAAATATAAAGAAAATTTCATAATCATAAAAAGAGAATTTTAGAAATATCTGGTCTTAAGAATTTTTTCTATTTATCAAATTTCTAGGGAGTAAAGGGAATATACATGAAATTGAAATATGTATAATTAGCAAACTTTGTATAAGAAAAAATTCAAGCTAAACTTTTTGTGATTTAAAAATTGTATTGTAATAACAAATAAAGAATGGATTATAATTTCTCTTATCAAATTGGAATATTACAAGCCAAGTTGACTCCTACTGCATTAATAATTCAACAAGGAAGGTCCGTAGAATGGATATATTTAGCTAACCAAATCCAAAGGAGTTTTACAACCTACTCTGAATTTGTTGCAAAAGTTGTGAGAAAAGCTTGGAAAAGGGCTATTCACTTAACAAGTTATAATCCTAAAGAAATACAGATCCCTGGGGCACCTAGGTGGCGCAGTGATTAAAGCACCTGCCCTGGAGTCGGGAGCACCTGGGTTCAAATCTGGTCTCAGACACTTAATAATTACCTAGCTGTGTGGCCTTGGGCAAACCACTTAACCTCATTTGCCTTGCTAAAAAACCTAAAAAAAAATACAGATTCCTTATGGTTATGAAGAAGTTGAGGATCTGATTCAAGGAAATCAAGAATGGCAGATACAAATAATAACAGTTACTGTTCCTTTGATAAGGAAGGTACCCCAAGGGATTATGAGGTTTATATAATTACATTTATTATAAATTAAATATTAAAGAACTCACCTATACTGGAAAATAGATCCTTGAAGCTGATTTTAGAAAAACAACAGAAGGGGGAACTAGGGGAATGTACGGGATGAAGGTTGAGCAAAGCCTTATATTCTTTAAATTATTTGACTTTGGATGAAGCAAATAAAACCCCAGCATAAAAAAAATGTTTGGCCATTAAAACACTATACTATAGTATAGTTACTATGTTAACATGAATAGTAAAAAAATGTTATATGGAAAGACACTAAGGATGGACAATGGAAAGTACTACATGCAATACTAACCAGGGAACAAGGGTATGTTTGTGTCATTACAGATGAAAGGGACTGCATCTGGCTCCCAGAAAAGAACATTAGAGAACTTGATGTGGCAACTAAAGATATTAGGCACCTCCAGCAGAGTAACCCAGATGGCCCAGAAAAAGAAGAGACACTGGAGAAAAAAAGAAGATCATTGCCAGAGCATCATCCATTATGATCCTGATGATGGCCCAACTGACAACTGCCAGTAAGTCTATGTGAGCTTTTTGGGACTTTCCATTTTGGCTCAGAATAGTAACATGGGGTGGGGAAGCTTTACCTGAATTATCTAGATTAGGAAATGAACCTTAATGTTATTATCGCTGACATAGATAAAGCAACTTTGAATAGAGAAGAGAAGATGGATTTGAGCAAGAAATTGTATGATTCATTATCTTCTCCACCTGTAATTGGTACATGGTATTATTTCTGTTTTCAGCTTTGTTGTAATTATGGTATTGATCATTTGTTGTTTGCCTCTCATTTTAAAAAGTATCATTACCCTGAGTAAGAGGGTGGTTTTCATATTCAAGATGTTAAAATCCAAAATGGCACAAATTAAGGATGACTATAATATCCAAAGATGTACAAGCAGCTTCCAAGAATGATTTGAAGCTAAGTAAGATGGCTGATATACTTACTGACCAGTAAAATCTTTTTATAATATGTTAAAGTTATAATATTTTGATGAAACAAGTTAAGAATTGGATGGCATGGGTTAAAGGGTTGAAGGCTCATGCAATTGTGGGTTATTGTGTTGAAACAGAAAAGGGGGGAATGGTTGAGGGCTGCATGAGGAGTCTGTATGAAAGATCAGGATGACATGTTCTGGGCTTATGTGATCCTCTTGCAGAAAGCTTTCCACAGAACTCTGCTATGATAACACAGTTGTATCAACATATGACTTCATTTGTGTGATAAGCCTTGTACCCAAACTTCCTGGAAAAGGTTACATCTGTGAAAGTCTGAGAAACTTCCTGGACTTGTCCTTCTTGTGTGCTAATGTTGTAGTTGTCTGCTCTAAAGAACTGTCTGATACTTTGAATAAATGGCACTGCTAGTTGTTCTGCTAGCAACCCCACCCACGTATACACATGTTTCATTTCTCTCCTGAGATGTGTCACTCTCCCTGCAGGCCAAGGGGAGCCAACAAAAAAAAGCCTTTGATAAAATATAACATTCAGTCCTATTAAAAACCAATAGAAAGTTTGGGAATAAATGGAGTTTTACTTAAAAATAATAGGTAGTATCTGCTTAAAACCATCAACAAATAAATGTAATGGGGATAAAGTTGGAGCATTTCTAATAAGATTAGAAGTGAAACAAGGACGCCTATTACCAACATTACTGTTCAATATAGTATTAGAAAGAATAGCTTTAGCAATAATAGAAGAAAAAGAAATTTAGGAATCAGAACTGACAATGAGGAAGCAAAGCTTTCATTCTTTGCAGGTGATATGATGGTATATTTAGAGAACCCGAGAAAATCATTTTTAAAACTACTTGAAACAATTAACAAATTCAGCAAAGTAGCAGGATATAAATTAAATCCAGAAAAATTATCAGAATTTCTATATATGAACAACAAAACCCAAGAGCAAGAGATAGATTGAGAAAGTCCGATTAAAGTAACTATAGACAACATTAAATAATTGGGAATCTACCTACTAATATAAACCTTGAAACTGTATGAACACAATTATAAAGCACTTCTCACACAAATAAAATCACATCTAAATAAATGAGAAAATGTTGATTGCTTATGGTTAGGTTGAGCTTATATAATAATAATGATAATTCTACTCAAACTAAATTTCTTATTAAGTATCATACCAATCAAACTATCAAATAATTATTTTACTAAGCTAGAAAAAGTAGTAACAAAATTCATCTAGAGAAACAAGTGGTCAAGAATAGCAAGGGAAATGATGAAAAAAATGTAAAGAAACGTGGTTTAGCTCTACCAGATCTAAAGCTATACTATAAAGCAGCAGTCATCAGAATTGCCTGGCACTGGTTAAAATAGAGTAATGAATAGTGGATTAGTATAGGTTCAAAAGAAACAGTAATAAATGGCTATAGTAATCTTCTGTTTGGCAAACCCCAAAACATTAGCTTCTGGGATAAGAACTCACTATCGGACAAAAATTGAGGGGGAAACTGGAAAATAGAATGGCAAAAATGAGGTTTAGACCCACATCTCATACACCAAAATAAGGACAAAATGGTTATAAGACTTAGACAACATAACTAAATTAATAAACCAAGAAATACTCTTGTCTATCAGCTCTACAGAAAGAGAAGAATTTTGTGACCAGATAATAAATAGAGTACATTATAAACTGCAAAAATAAATGGTTTTCCTATATAAAATTAAAAAAATTTTGAACTAATAAAATCAATGCTGCCAAAATTAGAAGGAAAGCAGAAAGCTGGAAAACAATCTTTACAACTAGGAATTCTAAAAAGTCTTATTTCTATTTTCCCCCCTTCCCCCCCCTTTTATCCATATTCCCCAGTATTTTGTTTCTGAATACCACCCGTTTCAGTGTGTTTGCCCTCCTATATCATACCTTCCCCATTCTTTCCCTTTTTCCCTTTTCCCTTCCCTTCCCTTCCTTTTGTTATTTCCCCTTATTTCCCCCACTCCCCTTCCCTTTCTGTCCCCTCCTCCCCTTTTCCCCTTTTAATACTTGAAAGGTAAGATGTTTTATAAGTTAACTGAGTATGTGTAGGTTGACTTTAAGCCAAGTCTGATGAGAAGAATATTCAGGTGTTTCACCTCTGCTCCCTTCTTCCCCTCTATTACCATAGGTTTTTTGTACCTCTTAGTATAATGAGATTTACCCCATTCAATCCCCTCCCTCCTCCCATCTCTTTCCTGTCCCCCTTTTTAGGGAGGTAGTGTGTTTTTTTAGATCATTCTATCTAAGTCATAGAAAATTCTGAGTGTCTGCCCCTTCTAGTTCAGTATATTCTATAGAATAGAGTCAAAATTCCTGAGAGTTATTAGAGTCTTTCTCCCAAGTGGGGTTAAAGCCAGTTACATCTCATTAGATAGCAGTCTCATGGATAGGTCATGAATGTCCATCATTTCTGGCTAGGTGTATTCTCTCTGTTAGAATTACATTTCTCAAGATTTATGAGAATCATTTTTCCCCCCATGCTGGGATATAGCCAGTTTCAACTTACTGGATTGCAATTTTCTTTCCTTTTACTGCCCCCCCACTTTTTTTTACATTTTCATGTGTCTCTTGAACCTCCTGTTTGATGTCCAAATTTTCTGTTTAGCTCTGGTCTTTTTATCAGAAATTTTTGGAATTCTTCCATTTTGTTAAATGTCCATCTTTTTCCCTGGAAGAGAAGGCTCTGCTTTGCAGGAAAGTAGATTCTTGGCTGCATTCCAAGCTCCCATGCTCTTCGAAATATCTTGTTCCAGGCCCTTCGATCCTTTAAAGTTGATGCAGCCAAGTCCTGTGTGATACTTACTGTGGCTCCTTGATATTTAAATTGTTTCTTTCTGACTGCTTGCAGGATTTTCTCTTTTATCTGATAGTTCTGGAGTTTGACCACAACATTCCTTGGTGTTTTCATTTTAGAATCTTTTTCTGGTGGGGATCGATGTACTCTTTCAATACTACTTTGCCCTCCGATTCCATGATATCAGGGAAGTTTTCCATCACTAGATCTTGTAATATTAAGTCCAGGCTTTTTTTCTCTTCGATGTTTTCAGGAAGTCCTATAATTTTCAGGTTGCCCCTCCTCGATCTATTCTCGAGGTCAGTGGTTTTGTTGATGAGGTATTTTACATTTGCTTCTATTTCCTATTTTTTGATTTTGTTTAACTGACTCTTTCTGTCTCATGGAGTCATTAGTTTCGGTAGACTCCATTCTTTTTTTGGGAGAGGAGATTTCTTCATTAACCTTTTTGCAAATCCTTTTCCAATTGGTCAATTCTACTTTTGAAAGAGCTTTCCATTTGACCAATTGAGGTTTTGAGAGAATTAATTTCTTTTTGCATTTGCTCATTTGAGTATCTGTGAAAATTATTCTCATTTTGTAATTGTCCAATTGATGATCTGAGAGATTTAGTCTCCTTTTGTTTGTCCAATTGTACTTTCTAAGGTTTTGTTTTCTTGTTGCAAGGTATTAATTGTCTCTCCCAAATTTTTAAGCTCCTTCCTTATTTCTTCAAGGAAGTCTTTCTGTGCTGGAGACCAGATTGTATTCTCCTCAGAGGTTCCAGGTCTCTCTGAGTTGGGGTCTTTCCCTTCCAGGAATTTTTCTATGGATCCACCTCTCCGTTTACCCTTCTTCATTATGCTAAGACCTTGAGTTGGGGGTGGGGCTGGTTCACCTGGGCTTGGGATTGCTAAAGGCTTTACTGAGTGCAGTTTCTCTGGCTGGCCAGTAGGAGGTGCTGGTTGCCCTCTCTGGGGTGTCTGTGACCTTGGTTGAGAGGCCTTCTCCCTTTGCTTGAGGGGAGGAGTTGGAGCTATTGAATTCTTTTGCCTTCAATCAATGGTGGTCTTTACCCTGGCCTGAGGTCATTCCTCAGCTGGCCTGGTTCTTCTGCTCACACACCTGGGCCTGAGGCAGAAGTAGTTTGCATTTGTTTGTTTGGGAGGAGGCCTCAGTGCAATGGAGGTGTGGACTCAGGGTTTCTCAGACTCAAGGAGCCCAGCGATGGCGTCCTCAGCTCTCCTGCACCAGACCTCTCCCCCGCAGCCCCTTCCCCAAGCTCCAGGGGGACAGCACCAACACCAGCGCCTCTGCTTCCCTGCGGATCCAAGCCCCTTTCATCCAGCCACACCACTGATCCAGTAGGTCCAGCTCTCAGGCCCTCAGACTCCCAGTTCCAATTCAGCTATTAATCTGGCTGATCAGGGCTGATCCTCCCTCTGAGACCAGACTCACCAGCCCGTACTTGGCCAAAGCTGCTGCGGGAGACAAATCCTGAGGTAGATGTTCTTTTTACTGGTTTTGTGGGTCGGATTTCTTTTAAGAGGTTTGTTTCATGTGATAGATGGGGAAGAGATCAGGAGACTTTAGAACTGTGCCTGTCTTCTCTCCGCTATCTTGGCTGGAAGTCCTAAAAATTCTTATTTCTAAAATATATAGGGAACTGTATCAAATTTATAAGGGTACAAATTATTACCCAACTGATAAATGGTCAAATGTTAGGAATAGACAGTTTTCAAATGAAATTACAGCTATTTATAATCATATGAAAAATGTTCCAAATCATTATTGATTAGAGAAATGTAAATTAAAATAACTATGAGCCATCACTTCACACTTATCAGATTGGTTTAGATGATAAAAAGGAAAAATTATCAAAGTTGAAGAGTTTATAGGAGATTTGGGACATTAATGCATAGCTGGTGGAGTTGTGCAATGATCAACCATCCTGGAAAGCAATATTGAAATACGACAAAAGAGCAATAAAACTGTCCATCTCTTTCACCTAGCAACTCCAGTTCTAGGTCTATCTACATTCAGAAGAAATCATAAAAAAATGGGGAAAGTCCTACATGTTTCAAAATATTCATAGCAGCTCTTTTTGAAGTGGCAAAGAACTGGCAATTGAGGGGATGTCCATCAATTGGGAATGGTTAAACAAGTTATGTAAATGAATATTATGGAATACTATTGTTCTACAAAAACCACAAATATTTGGACTCTAGAGAATCTTGGAATGAACTACAGGATCTGATGCTGAATGAAGAGAGCAGAACCAAGAGAACACATTAATGCACACATTAACAACAATATAGTGAGATGATCAACCTTAATGGATGCATCTCCTCTGAGCAGTTCAGAGAGTCAGGACAACCCTATAGATCAGCTAAAGACAATACTTGCTATTTCCCTCCACAGGAAGAAAAACAAAACAAAACCCTTCAGAATCTGATGAACATTACATGAATTAAAAAAAAATTAAAAAAAAATCACAAGTATTTCTTTCCCTTAACCCTAATTCCTCATACTAAAAATGACTAACTTGTAAACTTCTTTAACACAACTATCTATCTATCTATCTATCTATCTATCTATCTATCTATCTATCTATCTATCTCTATCTATCTTTATATATACAATATTATCCTGACTTTTTTGCTGCTGAAGAGAAGGGGGTGGGAAAGGAGGGTGGAAGGAAATTTTGTAACTTAAAATGTACATATGCATATGAATGAATGTTGAAAAATTTTCATAATGTGTATTTGGAAAAATAAAATATCAATAAAAAAAGTAAAAAAGGAAAATTGATGTCAAAGGAAGGAAGGAGGTATGGGCTTAATCTGTGGTGTGAAAAAATGCTAGCAGATATTGGTTCTATCACACAGTGAATAATAGATTTTCAAAGCAGAGAACTACATGTCAGAATTTCTTGGGATTTTATTTTCTCTTTCACCTCAAAAAAATTATAATGCAAATTCTCTTTCTTTCTTTCTTTCTTTCTTTCTTTCTTTCTTTCTTTCTTTCTTTCTTTCTTTCTTTCTTTCTTTCTTTTGCTTTTACAAGGTAATGAGGTTAAGTTGCTTGCCCAAGGCCACACAGCTAGGTAATTATTAAATGTCTGAAGCCAGATTTGAACTCGGGTACTCCTGATTCCAGGGCTGTGCTCTATCCACTGCACCACCTAGCCGCCCCTATAATGCAAATTCTAAAGCAAAAATTTGGCATTTAGTGGTATTCCAATCAAGCACATAGAGTAAAAATGAAATAAAAATTGAGATGCAGGAAAATTGCATGGACTACAGATCCTATGTCAGAAATGCAATGTTTTCTGTATATAAAGTTTAATTTGATAAATCATTTTGTCACTGCCATCCTATAATATTAAGGTATATAAGGTTTCCTTCTTTCTAGGCACATAGTCAATATCCTGGTGCAAGTCATCATCACATGTCACTAACTTATTCATCTTGCCTAATTCCTGTCCTACTCAACTAACTACAGTTCACATCTGACCATTTTACTAATTTACTCAATAAACCATGTGTAGGAGAAAAAATACAATCTTTGGGGTTTTTTAGGCTTCTAGTTTTTATTAATTTTATTAATCTTCTGTTTTACAGTGTGTATACACATCCACACATATGCACACATTTTAATACTAGCCATTAAAACATATAAAAATTGCATAAAAGAATTATGTAAGCATTGTAAAAGCAACTTACTTTCTCCTACTAATTCATTATATCAAAGTCTATATTTAAGAAAAAGCTGGTAAATATTTTCCTTTTGTGATATAGAAATCAGTAGCTGCTTCAGTGCTGAAAGCTCAGTTAAAATAAATAAAAACCAAAAGAATGTTAATAATAATATTAGTGTTAATAATAATAATACTCTTTTCCATATATTGGTGGAAGGAGGATGAAGATGATAGGAAAACCAGTTTTGTTTTTAAATTCTTTCATACTCTTTGTCAATGGTTGTTTCTTAAACCTAGAATGATGTTTTATCCATTAAGTTTTCTTATAAAATCTCTTAATTTATAAAGACTCAGTTTATGTATTATCTTCTGCAGAAGGTATTTCTCTGTGTTTTTTCTATCTTTTACTCACTCAAAACATTTCTAAGATTGCCTTTCATTACTTTTGAAGTCAAGATAGTAGAGTATGGAGGGAATCACCTGAACTCTCCAAAATTCACTTTCAGACTACTAAAAAATAATGTACCCCAAAATTTCTGCAAAAGCAAAACTCATGAAATGATAGAAATAAAGCATTTTTTTAAACCTCAAGACAACTTGGAAAGTAATTAGTAAAGTTTTTCTCACTCAGCTAAAAGGAGAGTCCAATCCACAGAAAGCTAGTTTTCACAAACTATCAGCAAGCCCTGCTTCAACAAGTCAGCAGAAAACCCTGAATTCTAGTGTAGTCAATAAGCAAGGTCCCAGCACCTTTTTAGAAGCTGTCTGGCTTCTAGCCCATGCCCACATATCCCTGTCTCACCCCCTATTCTGCTTGAGGCACCACAAGGCACCAGCCATTGTCCACCCTGATGTGAAAACCCACCTCTTTCTAACACCAGTTGAGTCCCAGAATAAGATGAGGGTCCTCATGTGCCTCAATGTAGTTCCAGGAGAATGAGATACCAGCATCAGTGCCTCAGCATAGCATCAGGCAAGCTCCAGATGCTAATACCAGACCAACCCTCACCACAGCATCAACCATACTCCTACCAACACTATGCAGCACCAGCCTCATGCTCACACCTACAATCTCCCTTCAAGAATAAAAGGATCAAAGAACAAATCATAGAAACAATAATTTCCTTATAGAAAATCAGATCAAAGAGACAACATATCAAAATTTATGGAAGATAGTCAAAGCAGGAGTTAAGGGAAATTTTATTTCATTACATTCTTATATTAATTATAAAAGAAAAAAAGCAGATAAATGAATTAACCAGGCAACTAAAACAATTCTAGAAAAAGAATAAATTTAAAATGTCCAATAAAACATCAAATTAGAAATCCTGAAAATCATAGGTGAAATTAATAAAATTGAGAGTAGGAAAACTATTGAGCTAATAAATAAAACTAGAACTTGGTTTTATGGTAGGAAAAATTCCAATCAGATTGATATAGCACTGGATAAGCAGATTTTAACAAAAAGAAAGGAAAAAAACATTTTCAATATCAAAAGATGATTTCACCACATCAAAAGATGAATTCATCACCAATGAAAGGGAAATTAAAGTAACATAAATCTGAAAATCAAAGCAAAATTGATGAATATTTACTAAAATTATTCAGATAACTAGAAGAGGTGACAGGATGGTTAAATAACTCCACTAAGAAAAGAAATTAAATAAGTCATCAATGAGTTACTTAAGGAAAAATTCACAGTGCCAGATGTGTTCAAAAGTGAATTTTACAAAATATTTAAAATGAATTGATTCCAGTATTGTATGCACTATTTGGAAAAATAGGAGGAATTCAATAAATTCTTCTTATTACACAAATATGGTCCTGTACCTATAACAGGAAGAGTTAAAGCAGAAAAAGAAAACTGTAGACCAATTTTTTAATGGTTCATGATGCAAAAGTTTTAAATAAAAAAAAAAACTAGTAAAAAGATTATAGCATTATATCACAGTGATCATATACTGTGACCAGGTGAGATTCCTACCAGGATTTCAGAACTGGTTCAATATATTAGGAAAACTTTCAGTATAATTGACAGTGTCAGTTACAAAACCAACAGAAAACAAATGGTTATCTTATAGATGCAGAAAATGCATTTGACAAAATACTATGGTCATTACTATTAAAAATACTAGCAAGCATAGAAATAAATAGAGTTTTGCTTAAAATGATACTATTTCTTTTAAAACCATTGGCAAGCATTATATGTAACTGAGGTAAATTAGAAGCCATTTCCCTAAGGTCAGAGATGAATTAAAGATGCCTATTATCAGCTGTATTATTCAATAATATACTAGATATGTTAGCTACAGTAATAATAGATGAAAAAGTTATTAAGATAGATAGTGAAGAAACAAAATAATCACCTTTTGCAGTTGATATGATAGTATATTTAGAGATGCTTAGAGAATTAAAAATAAAATAAAAATCTTTTTTGAAATAATGAAATAATAAAATATATCCACACAAGTCATTAGTCTTTCTATATTTTATCTGCAAAGCCCAGTAGCAAGAGAGAATATTGAACTCTATCTGCCAAGTCAAACCCAGAAACAATATATGAACACAATTGCAAAACATATTTCATACAAATAAAGTAAAATATAAACAATCAGAAAACTATCAATTGATTGCTCATGGGTAGGAAGAGCTAGTGTAATAAATTTGAAAATTTGATCTAATTCAGCTATTCAGTGCCATATTAATCAAACTATCAAAAATTGTTTTGTTGTATTAGAGGAAATAATAATAAAAGTCATTTGGAAAAACAAAATATCAAGAAGAACACCATAGTTAATGAAAAAAATGCAAAGTTAATGTAACCATTCTGGTTCTCAAACTATCTCATAAAGTTGGAATCAACAAAAACTAACTAGTACTGGCTAAGAAATGCAGTGGTGAATCAGTGTAACAGATTAAGTTCATGAGACACTGTAGTAAATATCATAATCTAGCTTTTGATAAAACCAAAGACACCAGGTCCTGCGATAAGAACACAGTATTTGAAAAAAAAGCTACTGGCAGAAATTAAGAATAAATCCGTATCCTATACCATATTAGACATAAAGGGTGATACCATAAACTAATTAGGAAAAGTAAGAAATTATTTACCTATGTAAACAATGGAAGATGGATCAAAAAAGAAATATACAACATTATGGGAAAGAAAATAGGATAATTTTGATTATATTAACTAGGTTTTATACAAACAAAAAAAAACACAAAAATAAACACAACCAAGATTAGAAGGAAAACGGAAATCTGTGAAACAATTTTTATTGTAAATATATAGACAACTGAGTCAAATTGCTAAATACTGGTCATTCCCAGTTCATGAGTGGTTAAAGGATATAAACATAAGTTTTCAGCCAAGAAAAACCCAAATCAAAATGATATATAATTATATAAAAGTCTTCTAAATCAGTATTGTTGGAAAGGATATAAACGTCCAAGCATTCTGTAGGACAATTTGGAGCTATGACCAAAGGATAACAATGCTTTCCATACCCTGTGATATAGTAATACCACTTCTAGATCAGTATCGCAAAGAGATCATAAAAAGGGGGAATAGATACAAATATAGAAAATATTTATAGTAGTTTTTTTCTAATGACAAAGAATTAGAAATTGAACAGTTATCCATCGATTGAGGAATAGTTGCACAAGTGTGATTTGATTGTAATAGAATACAATTGTTCTTTAAGAAATGATGAACAGCAATTTTGCAATTTTGGGTATAGCTAAACAAATTGTGGTAGTGATTTGTTGGAATGTTATTTTGCTTTAATAAATGATGAACAGGATGCTCTCTGAAAAGCCTGGAAAGACTTACATTAGTAGATTTAAAGTGAAATGTACTACATACAAAGGAATAGTAATTTTGTAGGGCGATCAACTAAGCCCAGCAGGTTCTTTCTGCAATACTGTGACCTAAGATAAATTCTGAAGTATGTATCATATCCCCCAGAGAAAGAATGGATATTAGTCTGAATTCAGATTGAAGGATATTTTTAAACTTATTTTTCTTGTGGTATTTATATCACAGTTGATAACTTCATTGTTACAGATGTGTGAACAAAGGCAACTAATTGCAAATGAGCAAGATGCATTTAGGGAATAAACTGTAATACAGGTTGGTGAGAAAAGGGAAAGGAAATGAGGATTTATATATTAAATATCTAATCTTTCTGAAGCATTTTACAAATATAATTTCATTTGTTCCTCATTATAACCCATATGAAGTAGGTGTTATTATTTTCTTCATTTTATAATAAGTTGAGGAAACAGACAATAGAGATTAAATGAGCTGCCCAAGGATCACACAGCTAGAGTCTGACTGAGGGTGCATTTTAACTCAGGTGCACAGTACTCCCTAGTAGCCTTTACACAGAAGAGAGTAGCTGGAGATAGAAGAGAGAAGACTGTCATGTAATCTGAATACTAGACACAATTTGAAAAATTACTTGGAAGGATAACTGGAAACTTATGATCTTTGAATAGAAAACTTACAGGACTGAACCTAGGTAGTAGAATGAATATTCTGACAGAAGTCAATGGAAACTAGATTAGAAACCATCCAACTGGCAAAAATTTATTGAAAAAGTGATAAAACTCAATGCTGGCAAGATTTGAAGAAATCTTTCAAATCTCTTTCAAATCTAGTGAAACTGCAGAAAATATTTGTGGAACTTCAGACCTAAATAAACTTTATGGAAGGTAATCTGGCAGCACATAGTAAAAGTCTAAATAAACCAAAGCTTTTGACTCAAATAGTTCTTTGATGGTCATATCAATGTTGTGTCATAAAACATGCAACAATTATTTTCATAGAATCTTACATGTAATTGTGAAGGGCCTAGCAAGTTGAAACAGTTTAAAAACTTATATAGTACATTAATGTAATGTAAAACAAAAATTCAGTTAATACCACAAGAAAGATAATAGTGAACATTAAAAAATTGCCATAGTCTTAAATTATATTATTTTATGTTTTGAAATTATATAAATGAAAAGGTTATTAAATAAACTTAGTTGTCAGGAGCAATTAGATTCCATTGTGTGGTCAGAGTTTCAAATTACTGAATTCAACATTTATCTATTGATCTTCCCAATCACACCATCACACAGACTTGGATAAATAAGCTCCTGAAATTTAACCAGGAGTTTTGGGTCTCCCCAGCTCAATTCTGGGAAAGAACTCTGGCGAGGATGACAGAAAACACTTTACCCTTTGCCTCACTTTCTTGAACATTGGCTGCGACTTTAAAATGTTAGCTTAAAAGAAGATAACTGATTATCAGTCAGTTGATGTATTAATAGACACAAATGTTTTTCCTTCATTTTTCAAGGAAGACCATGACATCAGGGAGGAGATGCCATGGTAAGCATGTGACTTGGATGTGAATGAGGTGTGTTGTGCTAAGTTGCCAGGCTCACTTTTTCCTCCAGAGTCATCTGGGTCCAGTGGTCAGATATGAATCAGGATGCTTACAGATGGCCCTGGATGAGAAGCAATCAGGGTTAAGTGACTTGCTCAAGGTCACACAGCTAGTACAAGTCAAGTATCTGAGGCTGGATCCCAACTCCTGTCTTCCTGACTCCAAGGCCATGGCTCTATCCACTGCACCACCTGGCTGGCCCAATCAGGCAAATAAATAAATTTGCATCATAATCTTGGAATGGAAGAGCAAGAGTCATTTTATCCCCTTCAAAATTTAAGATAATACTATGAAGTTCCTACCCTACTTAGTAGTTTTGTGCCACTCTAATATTTTTAAGATTGGAATGTGTTGTCCCTTTGATGTGGAGTTGTGGTTGCCCAAGACTCAGGTAAATCCTAAATATGAGTATTAGGGGACCAAAATGCATCTTTTTGAGGCACAGTTACTTGAAAAGATAGGGGATTCTGCCAAATTTATAACAGGTTGCAAGAGAGCAGCATCCAGGTTAATATTATGTGAAGGAATCTTCAATAAATCTGAAGGGACACCCTCTTTTTGCTGTGAGGTTTTGAGAGAAAAGTCCACTAAAAGAGGGACATACTTTATCAGGTAGAGAAATTTCCTATCTGGGTCATGGTTGTGGCCAATCAAAACAAGTGTTTTGGAGAAGTGGATATTTATAAACTCTTAGAACCAAATTGGATATTTATAACTTTTTGCCAGTTATTGTGTGTAGAATCAAATGGAAAAATTGAAGAGTTACTTGAATTATTCTAGGTTATGTAAAACAGGTGCCAATTCTGTCATACTGAATAGTTTCAAAAGAATTTTGGAGATGGAGTCATAATTCAATGGTTGAAAATAAAGTAGGTATTAAGGAAGTAGAGAATTTTCTGGGGGAAATATTTTCAAGAGGTATATATGCTCTCCATTTGTGACATGCAGAAATGGATTATGGACAAAGGAACCAACATGCCTAAGTATGTGCTAAATGAACTCAGTACATAAGGAACATGTCATTAATGATGTGTTATGATAAATTGATTTTTATAGTTAAAACAGGATAGTAGTAAAGGGGAATAAACAAACAAAATGGGTTTCAGTTGTAAGGAAATTCCTCATTGATAACCATGTTTGTAGCCATGGTCAGTGTTACTAACATGCTAAACTATGCCCTGCTCCCATATAAGAATTGTTTTTGTTATTAGCTAACTATATGAATATTTAAGGTTTTTTGATGCTATTTGGCCATGCCCTGGTTGCTAGAGTAATGATATAATTGAAAAAAAGAAATTATGTTTTTAATTCCCTTTATACTCAAGGAGGACTCTTCCTAATGTTCCATATTAGAAAAGAGAGGGAAAAAAAATTAACCTCTCCTTACACAATTTTCTATTTTGATTTTTACTTACCACAATGTATACTAGAATTAGTGCAATTTGAACATACTTTGCTAAGTACTTTGGGAAATGTAAAGTTGACTGATATATATTTCATTGAGAAGACTGATTTTCTTGTCCCCAAAAGACAGACTTCGGAACAGGTATTTCCTGAGGAAACAGATGAACACTTCCCAAAACTGTTATATAGAGCTTAATTGATTCAAATCCTGGAGTTTTATTTGCTTTTATGACATTCAATTGATCCTGAATTTTGCCCTTTTCTTTTTGAATATTAAAATCCAATGAATATTTTGAAAAAAAAAACAGAACTTCTGAGTGCAATTGTACTGTGATGTTCTCATTCTTCACAAAATGAAATGGAAAGTTATGCATTCTTTGGTATTAACTCAGGATTCTATAACATTTCTCAATGTTTACATAGACAGAAGATAACAAAAATAAGAGAAGGTGAGATTTTTACTACTAATAGTTTCCTCAGGTTTCTTCCCCTTTTTATTCCTCATTTGTTGGTCATTTTTCATTGTGTTCAACTATACATGACTCCTTTTGAATTTTTTTTTGGGGGGGCAAAGATACTGGAATGATTTGTCATTTCCATTTCAAACGCCTTTTATAGATGTTGAAACTGAGACAAACCAGGCTAAATGACTTATCAATGGTCAACCAGCTAGTTGGTATCTGAGGTCATATTTAAAGTCAGGTCTTCTCGACTCTCTTTACATTGTACCATTTGCCTGTCCCGTTATTCCTCATTACCAAACAAAATTCTCATTCTTTTTAGTTCTTTCATCTGACCGACAGCCCCATTTATTCTTTTACCTAGAATTGCACATAGCAGTGCATTGTGTATATTAGGTATTAAATTAATTTTTATGATTAATTGACACCATAAGCCTTTGAAAAAAGAGGAGGATGAGGAGTACAGTGGATTGGAGGTGGTGGACCATATGGACATGGAGGGTTAGCCATGTACATAAATCATTACGATGCAAGCTAAAATTAGAGTAAAAATATAGCAAGATTCAGTAACATGAGGAACTGATAGAAAGGACACAGTAATCAAATTCATACATTCTGTTTTGATTCAATCTCCTCTTTGTATTAAATTTTTCACCCAACAGAATTTTTCCTCCCATTCTCAGAAGAACACAGAAAATGTGGACCACCTCAAGCTATCAGTGAAGGAGACATCACCTCCTTCCTGTTAACTGAATATGTTCCAAAATCAACAGTGGCATGCACATGTCAAAGTTTTTATGTGCTAGTGTGTTCTTCTTTTTTGATTTGCAGAAATGGAGTATGGATAAAAGAACCAACCTGCTTAGGTATGTGCAAAGCAGACACAGTACATAAAAAAAATGTCATTAGTGAATGATATCATCAGTTGACTTTTATAGTTAACATGTCTCAGAATAATATTTCAGATCAGTTAATCTCCCTAAATAAAATAGGCTTCAATTGTTAACCTCAAAGAAGAGCTTCACTGATACCCATGTTTGTTGCCATGGTCAATGTTTCTAACATACTAATCCATGGCCTGCCCCCATCTAAGAATTGTTTTTATTATTACATAACTAAATATATCTTGGGATTTTATTTACATTTTAGTCATACTTTGGTTGTTAGAAGTATTGGTTTTAGGGAAAAAATTTCATGCATTTCCTTCCCCTTATATTCAAGGAGATCTCTTTCACATTTTCCAGAATATTTTACCAGAAATTTTCCTGAAATTTTTTCAGTAACTTGAGAAACTGAATAGAACAATTTGAGAAACTGAGAAAACAAACTTCCCCTTATGTAATTTTCTATCCATTTTAGCTTTTACACAAAGTGTACTATACTTGGTTCAATGTTAATGCACTTTACTAGATATTTTTGGAAATGTAAAGTTCACTGATTTGCAGTTTCTTTTCCTGACTGATATTTTTGTCCCCCCCCCCAAAACAGACATTGGAGCAGTCACTTTCTGAGTAAGTATATGACCACCTCTCAAAGCTATTTGAAAGAAAATTATTGTACATATTCATATGAAAAACATATTTTCTGAACTTCAATGCATCTAAGATTCTTTTACCTGTGAAGATCCTTTTCTGTTAATTTGTTAGTTAATTCTGTTAATTACTAATTTAGACATCATTAAGAGTAAATGTTGATTCAGTTACCTGAGGCTATAAAAGGAGTTGACCCCCAAGTAAAAGGTATTAAAAGAAATTATTCAAGGTGCTCAACACAAAGGATAGACATCTGCTCACAGGGTATTTTCATCAGACTTATTTAACTTTTTCAAAAAACATGACATTGTTATAAATCTCTAATTTTTAATGAACTATTAAGTTTCATGAAATAATCTTTTCTTTTTATCCAGTTCTAAATGATTTTTAGGAATTTATTGATTTACTGGACAATTTTATCTGGAAATATAATTTAAAATTTTTTTTCATAATACCAATTAATATTTTTCTTCACTTGTTCTTACAGAGAATTTTTTTGTCATTTTTGGTAATCATTTGAAGGATTTTCTTAATATGAGTAATATTATACTAAATCTTAACATCAACTGGCAATTTTTCTATCTTTAATTTATTTTTGATAATTATTTACATGCATAATGATGATATCATTTTAATGATAATTGTACATATTGGTTTTATGTGTCTCTTGGAAATTTAATGTTAAGTATATGCAACATTTTGATGGTGCAATAAATGTTATTTCTCTTTACCTCAATTTTTCTTCTTTCACTGACTAGAAAATGCCTATGATTTTATAGGTTATTTTCCACATTTCTGGTTATTATTGAATAATCATTTTTCTTGATTAATTTTTGAGTCTCTTCAGGTCAATTAAATATATATGTAGCTTTTCTTCCTCTTTGCTTTTTACTGATTTCCTACATTTTCCCCCTTATTACTAAGACAACATTTCTTCCATCTGACTGAGGCATGAACACTTGAAATAACAAGCAGACAATTCTATGAGAAGGCATTATATTACATTTTCACAGTATAACTACTGCTGGTGTCCTCCAGGCAGTTGCTTATACAGAGAATTTTCCTACAGAAAGTGGTCCCAGAGTTAAGAAGATCCCATCCTGATCCTCAGAAAAAGTTTCTGTTCATTCCAGTAAACCATCAAGATACAAACAGTCCTATATTCCTGAAAATAATAAGCCTAGGATAATCCCACTCTGTAATCCTGTCAGTATCCAGTTACTCAAAAGTAGCAAAATTTATATAGGTATGCAAAGTTACCTGGTTCAAATGAAAGTCAGATAGCCAAGTTCTAAGAATAATAGACTGAAACATGAAGAGGGAGTGGCATCTTGCCTTTTCTGCCTTCCCACACATCTGAATCCATCAACAATGAACATTTATTAAGTATTTTACCTAAAACAAGGACAGCTAGAGAGTATAATGAATAGAGCTCTGGACCAGGAGTCAGAAAGAAGAATTCAAATTAGGTCTAAAGCAGTTGTTATCCTTATGATCCAGGGCAAGACAGTTTAAATCACTGTTTTACTTTGCCCATATGTATAGTGCTGATAACAGCATCTGTTTCACAGAGTAATTGTGAACATCAACAAAATATATGTAAAGTACTTTATAAATCCACCCAAAAACTATATAAATGTTAGCTACAATATACATGGCCAGTAAAAAGACATATTATATGGCCATGAATTTACTTACATCAGTAATCTAATTTTGAGCTTATATTTGAAATATTCTTTTCTATATGGTCATAATTCTAATTTCTTTCCATGTGCCCAAGATTTTTATTGCCTTAGAATAAAGCTATGAATATCCAGATAATTCAAGTCATTTACCAGGAAGGCCTATTTTCCCTGCCTTGAAACTAGATTGCTATTGCTCATTTCTTTCTGATCAATATCTTATGAGCAAGTTATTAAGATCTTAATTGACTCAAATCCTGGAATTTTTTCTGCTTTCAAGCCATTCAACTGATCTTAGATTTGTCCTTAATTTTTTTGAACACTTAAATCCTGCATATATTTTTGAAAAAATAGAATTTCTGAACACAATTACTGGGATACACTCATTCTCCACAGAAAAAAGGATGAAAGTAATTTATTCTTTGCTATTGGTTTAAGATTAGCACTCTGGAACACTTCTAAATGTTTACATAGAGGATAGCAACAGAAATGAGGGAAAATAAGATTTTCATCACCACTAGTTCCCTCAGGTTTTCTGCTCTTTCTTCTTCATTTTGTTTACTCATTTTTCTTACTGTGCTCAACTATTCATGACTCATTTTATTGTGGTAAAGATGCTGGAATGGTTTGATATTTTCTTCTCCAGCTCCTTTTTACCAATGAGGAAACAGAATCAAATAGGGTTAAATGCTTGCCCAAGGTCACTCAGCTAAGTTGTATCCTGGGTCACCTTAGGACTCAGGTCTTTCTGACTTTAGGTTTGGCACTCTACATTGTGCCACTTTCCTGTCACATTTTTTTCTCATTACCAAACAAATTCTAATCCTTTTAAATTTTTTCTCTGGCACTATATATTCTTTTACCCAGCACTGTACATAGCTCAATGCATATTCATCTAGGCTGCTTAATTATTACTTATTGACTTATTGGTTGACTGATGCCACAAGCCTTTTACAAATCATGAGAATGAAGTAGGCTAGTGGAATTGAGGGTTGGGAGGTGGGGGGTGAGCATGAGCACTAATCACTATGATTCTACTGAGAATTTCAATAAATGCATAACAGAGCTCAGTAACTTCAGAAAATGAAAGAGAGGGTACACTTCTAAAATTTGTAATTCTTGTTTTAATTCAATCTCCAACTATAGCAAAAGGGCAGGAAGGAATAATTGATAAAATAAGCATGGGACTTCTGGCCAAGATGGCAGAGAGAAGACAGGCACAGTTCTAAAGTCTCCTGATCTTTCCCCATCTATCATATGAAACAAACCTCTTAACAGAAATCCGACCCACAAAACCCAGAAAGAAATGCCAGATGAAAGAACATCGACCTCAGGATTTGACTCCCTCAGTAGCATTGGACTAATTTGGGCAGGTGAGTCTGGGCACAGAGGGCAGATCAGCCCCAGATCAACCAGATTAGCAGCTGAATTGGAGCCAGGGAGTCTGAGGGGCAGAGAGCCGGACCTGCTACATCAGCCATGGGGCAAGATGGTGGGGGCTTGAGTCAATTAGGGAGCAGAGGCATGCTGACCCTCTGGAGCTTGCTAAAAGGGCTGGGGGGAGAGTTCTGGTGCAGGAGAGCTGCAGAAACACCATCCCTGGGCTCCTCAGGTCTGAGGAGCTCTGAGTCCACGCCTCCATTGAAGCTGAGGCCTCTTCCAAGAACAAACAATTGCAGACTGCTTCTGCCTCAGGCACAGGTGTGTGAGCAGAAGAACCATCCCAGCTGACAATAGAGAGAGGAATGACCTCAGGCTAGAGTAAAGCCTGCCATTGATTGAAGGCTAAAGGATTCATTAGCTCCAACTCATCCCATCAAGCTAAGGGAGAAGGCCTCAATCAAGGTCACAGACACTTCAGAGAAAGCAACCAGCACCTCCTACTGACCAACCAGAGAAATTGCACTCAGTGAGTAAAGCCTCTAGTTATCCCAAGCCCCTGTGAACCAGCCCCTCCTCAACTCAAGGTCTTGGCAAAATGAAGAAGGGTCAGCAGAAAGGAAGATCCATAGAAAAATTCTTGGAAGGGAAGGACCTTAACTCAGAGAGACCTAGAACCGCTGAGGAGAATATGACCTGGTCTTCAGTACAGAAAGACTTCCTTGAAGAAAGAAGGGAGAAGCTTAAAAATCAAGTGGAAAATTTGGGAGACACAATTAATACCTTGCAACAAGAAAACAAATCCTTAAAAAATACAATTAGACAAATACAAAAATAGAATAAATATCTCAGATCATCAATTGGACAAATACAAAATGAGAACAATTGGGCAAATGCAAAAAGAAAACAATTCTCTCAAAACCTCAGTTGATCAAAAGGAAAACTCTTTCAAAAGTAAAACGGACCAATTGGAAAAGGAGTTGCAAAAGGTTAATGAAGAAAACTCTCTAAAAAAAGAATGGAGTCTGCAGAAACTAATGACTCCATGAGACAGCAAGAGTCAGTTAAACAAAACCAAAAATTAGAAAAAATAGAAGAAAATGTAAAATACCTCATCAGCAATACCACTGACCTCGAGAAAAGGTCAAGGAGGGGCAACCCGATTATTAGACTTCCTGAAAACATCACAGAGAAAAAAAAGCCAAGACTTAATATTACAGCATCTAGTGATGGAAAACTGCCCTGATATCATGGAACCAGAGGGAAAAGTAGTTATTGAAAGAATAAATCGATCCCCTCCAGAAAAAGATCCTAAAATGAAAACACCAAGGAATGTGGCCAAATTCCAGAACTATCAGATAAAAGAGAAAATCCTGCAAGCAGCCAGAAAAAAACAATTTAAATTTCAAGGAGCCACAGTAAGGATTATGCAGGACCTTGCTACATCAACATGAAGGGATTGAAGGGCCTGGAACTAGACATTTTGAAGAGCAAGGGAGCTTTGAATGCAACCAGGAATCCACTATCCCACAAAGCTGAACCTTGTCTTCCAAGGAAAAAGAGGGACATTTAACAAAATGGAAGAATACCAAAAATTCCTGATGAAAAGACCAGAGCTAAATAGAAAATTTGGACATCGAACAGGAGGTTCAAGAGACACATGAAAAAGTTAAAAAAAAAAACAAGGGGGTGGTAAAAGAGAAAAAAAACTGCTATCCAATAAATTGAAACTGGTTATGTTCCAGCATAGGGAAAAGATTCTCATAAATTTTAAGAATTGTAACTCAAGCAGAGAGAATATACCTAGAAAGAAGTGATGGATATTCATGACCTATCCATGAAACTGCTATTCAATGGGATGTAACTGATTTTAACCCCATTTGGGAGAAAGACTCTAATAACTCTCAAGAATTTTAACTATATTATACAGAATGTACTTAGCTAGAAGTGACAAATATTCAGAATTTTCTATGACTCAGATAGAATGATCTAAAAAACACTACCTCCTTAAAAAGGAGGACAGGAAGAGGACAGGAAGGAGACGGGAGGAGGGAGGGGGTTGAATGGGTTAAACCTCACTACACTAAGAGGTACAAAATACCTATGGCAATAGAGGGGAAGAAGGGAGGAGATGAGAAACACCTGAATTTTCTTCTCATAAGACTTGGCTTAAAGTCAACTTACACATACTTAGTTAACTTAAAAAACATCTAACTTTTCAAGGATTAAAAGGGGAAAAGTGGAGAGGGGATGGAGAAAGGCAAGGGGGAGTGGGGAAAAAGGGGAACTAACAAAAGAAAGGGAAGGGAAAAGGGGAAAAAGGGAAAGGGCAAAGAAAGGGAAGGGGTGATATAGGAGGACAAACACACTGAAGGGGGTGGTATTGAGAAACAAAATACTGGAGAATACAGATGGGGGGAAGGGGGAAAATACAGAGGGAAGAAAGTATGGAAGGCAATAAAGAATTAGTAATCATAACCTTGAATGTGAATAGGATGTCCCTTAAAACACAAGCGAATAGCAGAGTGGATTAAAAACCAGAATTCGACAATATGCTGCTTACAAGAAACTGATTTGAAGCAGAGAGATACACATAGAGAAAAGGGAAAAGGTTAGAGCAAAATATATTTTGCTTCAGCTGAAGTAAAAAAAGCAGAGGTAGCAATCCTTATCTCAGACAAAGCAGCAGCAAAAATAGATGGGATTAAAAGAGATAAGGAAGGTGGGGCGGCTAGGTGGCCTAATGGATAAAGCACCAGCCTTGGAGTCAAGAGTACCTGGGTTCAAATCCGAAGGAAACTTTATTCTCCTAAAAGGTACCATAGACAATAAAGCTATTTCAATACCGAATATATATGCACCCAATGGGACAGCATCCAAATTCGTAGAGTGAGAAGCTGAAAGAACTACAGGAAGACATAGACAAAATCTCTACTAGTGGGAGACCTCAACCTCCTGCTCTGAGATCTAGATAAATCCAATCATAAAATAAATAAGAAAGAAGTCAAAGAGGTAAATAGATTGTTAGAAAAACTAGATATGGTAGACTTATGGAGGAAATTGAATGGGGATAGAAAGGAATATACCTTTTTCTCTGCAGTACATGAAACTTATACAAAAATTGGCCATGACCTAGGACATAAAAACCTAATGATCAACTGCAGAAAGGCAGAAATAGTGAATACATCTTTCTCAAATCACAATGCAATTAAAGTCATATGCAATAGTGGGTCAAGGATATATAGAACCAGGACCAATTGGAAACTGAATAACTTCATTTTAAAGAATGAGTGGACCAAAAAACAAATTATAGAAAGAATTAACCATTTTATCCTAGAAAATGATAATAATGAAACAACATAGCAAAACCTATGGGATTCACTCAAAGCGGCTCTCAGGGTATATACTATAGCTTTAAATGCTTACATGAATAAATTGGAGAAAGAGGAAATTAATGAACTAAACATAGATGGTTGAAGTCCTTTAAGGATCTTCCCCTACTACTTTGGGTGCCAAGTGAAATGAAATGATATACCAACTACCTTGAGTTCTTTGACCAGCAAAGAACTTCTCAGCTACAGTGAAGGGATGAAAGACAGTTGTCTCTTTTCCTATGAACAAAAGACCACTTTATTTAGTATCCTTAACCTTTATATGTCTTACCAATGCCCTTGGACAGCACAAACATATCGCATGAGATAATCAGTGGGAGGCAACCATATAAACAGATCATAAAATTATTTCCCCAAATTCTTGTCATACTTCCTTATCTTTACAGTTTTGTTATAATCCTGTTATCTCAGGATGAGCAGCTTCCTGGGCAAACACAAAAGTAGGAGAATGAAGGTGTCCTGAGATACTGAGCCAGCAGTATTGCAAAACAACAGAGGGGAAAGAGGGTCTTGGAGACCTTTGTCCTTGTTATCTCACAGCTGTGGTCCTCAAGGATCACTAACAAAATGGTAATAAAATTCATCTGGAGCAACAAATGGTAAAGAATATCAAGGTAACTAATTAAAAAAAAGTAAAGTAAGGTGGCCTCACTCTACCAGATCCAAAACTGTACCATGAAACATCAAAACTGTCTGGCACTTGTTAAGAAATGGAGTAATGGACCAGTAGATTAGGAAACATACAAAAGAACAGTAATAAATGACAATAGAAATCTATTGTTTGATAAACCCAAAGATATTAGCTTCTGGGATACGAACTCAATATTTGATAAAAAAAAAAATTGTTGGGAAAACTAAATAGTATGGCAAAAACCAGGTATAGACTCATATTTCACACCTTATAATAAAATGGTTATAGAATTAAGATATAGAGGGCAAAACCATGGACCAATTAATACATCAAGAAATACTCTTATCTATCAAATATATGGAAAGGGGAGGAAGAGTACATTATAAATTGAAAAAATTAATGGTTTCATCAAGTTTTGCACTAATAAAGCCAATACTGCCAAAATAAGAAGGAAAATAGAAAGTTGGAAAATTTTCACAGTTGGGGTTCTGATAAAAGTCTCATTTCTAAAATATAAAGAGAATTTAATCAAATTTATAAGGTGACAAGTCTTTCCCCAATTGACAGTTGAAGAAAATGAACAGAGTTTTCAAATGAAGAAATTAAAGATATATATATATATATAATTATAATTATTTGAAAAAAGTTCCAAATCATTACTGAAAATTTAAACAACAGTGTGGTATGATGTCACACCTATCAGATTGGCTAAGATGACAGAAATGGAAAATGATAAATGTTGGAGAGGTTGTGGAAGAATTGGGATATTAATGCACTGTTGGTGGAGTTATGAACTAATCATACCCTTAAGGGAGCAATATGAATCTATGTCCAAAGAGCAATAGATCTGATCATACCATTTGACCCAGCAGTACCAATTCTAGGGTTATATCCAGAAGAAATCATTAAAAATGGGAAAATACCACAGGTTCTAAAATACTTGAAGCAGTTCTTTTTGTAGTGGCAAACTGTTAAAAATTTAGGGCATGTCCATCATTTGGGGAATGGCTGAACAAGTTATGATATGTGAATGCAATAGTAATATTCTAGAGAAATATGGAAAGAATTACAGGAACTAATAATGAGTGAAAGGGGCAGAAGAGACTATTGTACATATTGACAATATTTTGAGTTCATCATCTTTGATGGATACAGTTCCTCTCAGCAGTTCAGAGGACTAGGACAAACCTGGGAGAACTGTTATGGACAATGCCATGTATATTCAGGTGAAAAAAAAAAACAGAAAGAACACTGCTCACTTTTAAAAATTTCTAAGATTCTTTTTCTATCCCTTGGTTTCCTTTCTTTTCCCTAGGTCGTAATTCCTCATACATAAAATGACTAATATGTTAAATGCAAATATTCATGTACAATATTCACTGGACTGTTTGCTACTGAGGGAAGCATCTTCAAAAACTTCCATATCATGTAATAGGAAAAATAAAATAGCAATCAAAAACTAACACCCCCCCCCAAAAAAACACAAAAGGTAGAAAAAGAAAATATTGTAGGCTGCAAGAAAGAAACAATCCAAATATCAAGAAGTCAAAATATTAGGAAAACACAGGATTTTGCAGCTTCATCATCATCATCATCAGAAGGCATATAGTGTGATATTCTGGAAGGATAAGGACCTGGGAGTACAAGAAAGTATTACTAACCCAGTAAAACTGAGCATAATCCTTCAAGAGAAAAATGGTAGCGAAATGAAATAGAAGACTTTTTGCCTTTTTTTGAAGAAAAGAATGGATTCGAAAAAAATTGTTTTCCAATTTCAAGACTCAAGAGAAGCATGAAAAGGTAAAAAGGAAAGAGAAACATAAGGAAATCAATAATGCAAAACTCTTTGTATTGCTACACAAGATGATGCTTGTAATTCTTAAGAACTTTATCACCATTAGCACATTTAGAAGTATACAAAGGCAGATGGAAGGATATAAAAAATAAAGAGATGAAAAAGAATTATACTGGGGAAGGAAGGGAAGGTATAATGGAATAAAATATCTCAAATGAATCATGACAGTGGAGGGGATGATGAAATCAAGGGTAGTAGGCAACACTTGAATCTTCCTCTCAAAGGTATTTACTAAAAGAAGAAAAATATAAACAATAAGATGGGTATAGAAATTTATCTTATGCTACATGAAAGTATAAGGCATGGGTTTGAGTAAAAGGAGAGGGGAGCTGACAGAATGGAAGGTCTATTGGGGAGGTGATGGTCAGAGGAAAACTACTAGTGAAGAGAAAAGAGGGAAGGAAGAGAGAGAGAGAGAGAGAGAGAGAGAGAGAGAGAGAGAGAGAGAGAGAGAGAGAGAGAGAGAGAAACAGAAGAAAGAAGTGTGGAGATATACCCAGTTAGCAATCATAACTGAAAATGTGAATGAAATTAACTCTCTCCTAAAATAGGAGTAGATAGAAGAGTAGATTTAAAACCCAAACCCTGATAAATGTTGCTTACATGAAAAACATTTGAAAAAGAGAGAAACTCACGGAGTAAAAATAAGATAATGTATTAAAATCTATTATGTCTTAGCTAAGGAAGGAAACTACACCATGAAAAAAGATACCATTAACAATGAAGTAATACCAAACTAAACATCAAAGTTATAGCATCCATTTGTTTTTAATTTTTTGCTAGGCAGTGGGGTTAAGTGGCTTGCCCAAGGCACTACACAGCTAGGTACTTATTAAGTGTCTGAGGCCGGATTTGAACTCAGGTTCTCCTGACTCCAGGGCCGGTGCTCTATCCATCATGCTACCTAGCCGCCCCACAAAACCTTACATCCAAATGCCGGAAAGCATAAAAATTAAAATATGTTCTTTCCAAATAATAATGTCATAAATTACATTCAACAAAGGGTTGTATAAATGTAAATTAAAAAAGAATTGAAAGCTAACAAATCTAATCCTCAACAATAAGTGTCAATGAACAATTCATAGAAACAATAATTAAACAGAATGACATCAATCTGACAAACACCAAAATTTGTGGAATGTAGCCACAGCAGTGTTTAGAGGTGGATGCATTTCTCTGAATTCTCATGTCAATTATATTTTTACAAAAAGAAAGATCAGATCAATGAATTGATCATACAATGAAAAAAAACCCTAGAAAATAATAAATTAAAAATCCCCAATTAAGCAGAAAATTGGTAATCCTGAAAACCAAAGGTGAGAATAATAAAACTCAGAGTAAGAAAACTATTGAGCTAATAAGTAAAACTGGGAGTTGGTTTATTGGGAAAAAACTAAACAGATAAAACATGACTAAATTGATTAAAAAAAAAAGTCAAATTTCTAGCATTAAAAATGAAAAAGATTAATTCAATACCAGTTAATAGGAATTTATAGCAAACATTAGGGAACATTCTGATTAATTATATGCCAATAAATATGACAATCAAAACAAAATTGATGAATATTAAAATTGCCCCAAATAGTAGAGGAGGAAATAGGATACCTAAATTGCCCCAACTTAGAGAAAGAAATTGAACAAGTAATCAATGAATTCCTTTAGAAAAAAAAATCTCAGGGTAGTTTCAAAAGCAAAGTTCCCCAAACATATGAAGAATAATTAGTTCCAATACTATATGAACTATTTAGAAAAATATGTAAAGTCCAACCAAAATTTTTTATGACAATATTGTGCTGATACTAACACCAGGAAGAGCTAAAACATGTATTAGGTTATAAAACTATTTACCAATTATGCTAATGAATATTGATGCAAAACTTTTAAATTAAATACTGGCAAAAAATTAAAGCAATATATTACAAGGATCATATACTAGGGGATTCATATCAGGAATGCAGAACTGGTTCAGTATTAGGGAAATCATGAGTATAATTGACTGTATCAATAACCAAACCAATAAAAATCATATGATTATCTCAATTGATACATTAAAATCTTTTGACAAATTAATGCAACCATTCCTATTAAAAAATAGTAGATAGCCTAGGAACAAAGGGAACCTAGCCACCCCTCCTTTTTAAAAGGAGGTAAAGAACTCATTTATGAAAAAAATATTTATAGCAGCTCTTTTTATGGTGACAATGAATTGGAATTTGAAGGGATAGCCATCAAATAGGATGTCCATCAAATAGCTGTGATACTGAGTTGTATTGGAAACTATTTCATTGTAATAAATGACAGGGGGCAGCTAGGTGACACAGTGGATAGAGCACCGGCCCTGGAGTCAGGAGTACCTGGGTTCAAATCCGTCCTCAGACACTTAATAATTACCTAGCTGTGTGGCCTTGGGCAAGCCACTTAACCCCATTTGCCTTGCAAAAAACCTAAAAACAAAAACAAAACAAAAAGAAATGACAGGTAAATTTCAGAAAATATCTAGAAAGATTTACATGAATTAAATAAAAGTGAAAGGAGCAGAACCAGGAGAGTATTATACATGGTAACAGAAGCATTGTACAGTTTTCAAATGAATAATTTAGCTCTTTTCCACATTAAAATAATCTGAGAAATTTCCAAAACACTAACGATGGAAAAACTTAATATCCCTGTAAGAAGTGAACATGTTCATAGAACTCTGATAAAGTGCCGAGAGACATAAGATTTAACCCTTATGTTTACATAGTTTCTGCCATCATTGAAATGATGGTATAAGAAAGGAGGAGGCATATTTGTAGAAAATCATAATGAACAGATAGTATAAATATATTGAGGAGACCTAAGACAAAGTGTAATGTGAGGTCTCAGGAAATTATAATTCATAACACAGATCACATACTTCATATGTACACAGTATGTATATAGAGCAAAGTGCTAGATTGAAAGAGAAAAGATATAGATTTAAATTCCCTTTCCATCAATTTTTGGCTGTATGACATTAGGCAAGTAACAGCTTTTCAGGGACTTTGTTTCCTTGTTGAAGGAATCTCCAAATTATTTTCAAAGTCTCTTCTCTATCTCAAATTTGTGGTTTCTGTGAGGAAATAACTTTGGAATTGTATCAATCCCTTAATATAATATTTACTGGCTCACTGTGTTTTCTAATTCTTTATGGTTCAATTGATATATTGGTTTTAAAAGGAACAAGAATTCAGTAGATTAAGATATGGAAGAATGACATTTCAGTTCAACTTGTTATACATGAATAAAGGGAACTAATTTTTATAATGTAGGATACATTTAGGGAAGACATTATAATGCAGTATGGCACAGGCAGGGGAAAGAGAATAAGGATTTATTTATTAAGCACCTATTTTGTGTGAAACATTTTCCAAATACAATTTCATTTGTTCCTCCCAACAACCAGTAAAGCATATATTATTATTTTTCTCATTTTACAGTTGAGTAAACTGAGGCTACAGAAGACAAATGAGTTGCCCATGACAATGATAAATGAGCTTGTGCCTGAGGCTATATTTGAAATCAGATCTATAGTACCACCTAGCTATCTCTACAGAAAAGAATAATTTGAGAGAATAAAGAGAAGACTCCATTACACTTGTAAGTTAAATACAATTTGAGTATTACTGGGAAGGGTATCTACAGATATTTTAATGGTCAATAGACAGCACTGGAAGTAGGTAGAAGAAACAATAAACTGACAGCAGTCAATGAAAACTAGATTAGAAACCATCAAGTTACATATGTGTCCCTTGGCAAGTCAATTTGCTTCTTTCCATTTTAATATTCTCATTTACAAAATTAGGGAAATAATAATAATAGCTACTTCAAAGTCTTTCTGAGAAGATCAGTAGAGATAATATATATCAAGTGCTTTGCAAATGGGAAAGTAATATGCAATTCTTTGTGATCAGAATTACAAAGGTGCATGCCACTGGGCATCAGCTTAATATACAAAAATTTTCTGAACTATTTTAACCTTCTGTTCTTTAGATGATTTCCACAAATCAAATACCTTGTAATGAATCCAGTAGATTACAGGAAAAGACTTGATAAGGTTTTGTTTACTGATTTTTGCACAAGTCTCTGTGAACTTTGATGTTTGCTAAAAGAAGATGCTGAACTTTTCTGATATGAGACAAAAACACAGCACTTACTAGACTGGTGTTAAAAAGCTAATGGAAATAGGATTCAAAGCAAAAATTACCAAAAATATTGTGGGTCATTTGCATTTGGAAGTACTATGATGATGAACCATCTCATGATCATTTTTATCCTGTGGCCTTCCTACACTGTAGGACAAGGTAGGCTGAAAATAGAACATAATCATCATCTCTTAGAATCATTTGAGAACCTAGGCATCTGGGAAAATTAAGAAATATATACTATTTCATGGGTTCATTTTATGTTTTACATCTTACTGTGTTTCTGTCTCTATTCTTTGAAGAACCAAAGAATGAAAGACATTTGAGCATGATATAACACATAAGTTAAACTGAAAAATAAGAAAAATATTATTGATCTCATATCTCCATAGGAATAAAGGGATATTTTGCATCTTTTCTTTAGTTCCAAAATGTGAAGAGCCACCTGATATAGATTTTGGAGAGAAAGTGAATGATAGGAAAGGAGAATATCATGAAGGTGACAGAGTACAGTATCAGTGCTCTCCTGGCACTACACTAATGGGTTCTGAATGGATAGAATGTCATGAAAAAAACTGGACACCTTTGCCAACATGTTCTGGTAATGAGACTTCTATTTTTACTGATTTGATTCTTTGAAGATTGTTAAGTTAATGAAGGTTCACCCACTCATATTTTGAGAAAACATTTATAAACATTCAGGGAAAACTGCAGTAGATCACTGAGTGAATAAAGATTTATTGTACATAAACATAAAACTAATTGTGCATCCATTTTTTACTTTGCAAAAATAATTTCCATTGCAACAAAATTTCATGGATGCAAATTGAAATCTACATATTTTCTATTGAAAGCTTAGCACTTTGGGATAAATGAAACCACTGTAATTCAGTAATATCTGTTTGATATACAAGAATATTCTTAAACAGTTACTTTATATGATTCTATATGTTTATCTTCCATTTACAAATCTTGCAGTTTAGATTGAGTTTTGCTTTTTTTACTCAGTTCCACAAAGTGTGTTACATTTTATATATATATATATATATATATATATATATATATATATATATATATATAATCTACAAAATTATTTAATGCAATCTATTTTTTCTTTTTCATTCAATTAATGGTTAATTTTGACTAAACTATAATTGTTTGAATGGTTAATTGTGAAAATATTACATGCAATATGGATTTGTAACAAATTGAAAAAGGGAAGAAAAGCTACCATTTTTCTTTTTCTTTTTGGGGGGAGATAATTATTTTATATTATTACAATAATCTTGTGAGAGTAAACATAACCCCCCCCCAAAAAGATAGAGAAACCTCAAGAATAGTGAGAAAAAAAGAAAAGTGTACTTCAGTCAGTTTAGAAAGGAATGTATTTTGTCATAGCAGGATTACATTCTAGGACCTAAAGTTTGAACTTAACTGCCAAGGGGATCTGTCTCTGGGAACTTAGATTTGTTAACCTAAAAATATCTTGGAGGGTCAAATGAAACCTTGTGAGGAGATTTTTATTTTTCTGTGCATGTTTAATCAATGACAAGGGACATTTATTAAGATGTTACTATGTGATTGTAAAGAAAGGTAGACCATGAACTTAAGAAATTTACTCTAATGCAGAAAGATAATACATGAACAGAAGCTGAAGGGTTGTGGAATATAGTAACAGTAGCCAGAAATTAGACAAAGTAATGGAAATAAGAGTTCAAAAGTCAGAGCTGGACACCCCTTCTTCTTTAGAGACCACAGTGAAGGGGGGAGTACTGTGAAACTGGCATTGAGTTTTTAAAAATTTTATTTATTATTTTCATCCATTTGTACCTCTATATTTCCAAGTTACAAAGATTCTCTCCACCCTCCCTTCCCACCCTCCTGCCCTTAGTTGGGAACAGTCAGGTAAGCATTTAACATATATATATATATATATATATATATATATATATATATATATATATATATATATATATATATATATAAAACATACTTACCAATTAGCAACTCTTTTGGCATGAGAAATTAGGATTAAGGGAAAGGGATACATAAAAGATTTTTATAAAGTGCTCATGGTAGGAGTGTTGTATTTTTTCCATGTGTTTTGTTTTGTTTTGTTTTTCTTCCCTTAGTTAGGGATAATATAGTCCATAATGTGTCAAGTACAGTTGTCCTAGCTCTCTGGACTGCCCAGAGGGGTTGTTTCCATCAAGATTGCTCATCTCTTAATGTTGATGTGTAAATTATTTTCTTGGCTCTACTCCCATCACTTAGCATCAGATCATAAGTCATTCCATGCTTCTCTAGAGTCTGACCAATTATTATTTCTTATAGAACAATAATATTCCATTTTAATCATGTACCATAACTTGTTTAGTCATTCCCCGACTGATGGACATCCTATCAGTTTCCAATTCTTTGCCACTACAGTAAGGACTGCTGTGAATATTTTGGAACATGTTGGCATTTTTCCATTTTTTACAATTTATTCTGGATATAGTCCTAGAATGGAATTGCTGGGTCAAAGGGTATGAAAAGTTGCATTGCTCTTTGGCATAGTTCCATATTGCTCTCCAGAAAGGTTGGCTCTGTTCACAACTCCACCAGCAATGCATCAATGTCCCAATCTTCCCACAATCTCTCCAACAGTGAACATCTTCCCTTTTTCTCATCTGGGCTAATCTAATAGGTGTTAGATGGTACCTCATAGTTGTTTTAATTTGCATTTCTTTAATCAATAGTGATTTGGAGCATTTTTTCATGTGCTTATATATAGCTTTAATTTCTTTATTTGAACTGTCTGTTCATATCCTTTGACCATTCATCAATTGGGAAATGACTTGTTACCTCAGTTCTCTATATATTTTAGAAACGATCTTTATCAGAACTTCTGGTTGTGAACATTGTTTCCCAGTTTTATACTTTTCTTCTAATTTTTGATTTTATTAGTGCTGTATTTTAATAGTGACTATATTAATTTAATATTGTCAAAATCATTCATTTTTCAGTTTATAATGTGCTCTAATTCTTGTTTGTCATAAATTTATCGCTTTTTCATAAATCAGATAGATAAAATGTTTTTGGTCTATCAATTTATCTATGATATCGCTTTTTATGTCTAAATTCTATATCCATTTTGACCTTATTTTGGTATAGGGTGTGAGATATGGATCTATGCAGTTTTTGCCCTACTGTTTTCCAGTTTTCCCAACAATTTTTGTCAAATAGTGAGTTCTTATCCCAGAGGCTGATGTCTTTGGGTTAGTCAAATAGTAGATTGCTCTAGTTGTTTACTATGTTTTCTTTTGAACCTCTCCTAATCCACTGAACCATTACTCCATTTCTTAACCAGTACCAGGCAGTTTTGATGACTGCTGCTTTATAGTATGGTTTTAGATCTGGCAGAGCTATGCTACCTTTCTATACATGTCTTTTTCATCAGTTCTCTTGCTATTCTTGCCCTTTTGTTACTCCAGATGAATCTTGTTACTATTTTTTCTAGCTTGGTAAAGTATTTACTTGGTAGTTTGATTAGTATGGCACTGAATAAATAATTTGGGTAGAATTGTCATTATTATTAACATATTGGCTTGACCAAACCATGAGCATTGGACATTTTTCGAATTATTTAGAACTGATTATTTGGGTAAGAGGAGCTTTATAATTGTGTTCATATAAATTCTGGGTTTGTCTTGGGAGGTAGATTCCCAAATATTTAATGTTATCTACAGTTATTTTAAATGGAATTTCTCTTTCTATCTCTTGTTTTTGGGCTTTGTTGTTCATATGTAGAAATGATGATGATTTATGTGGGTTTATTTTATTTTATTTCCTGCTACTTTGCTGAATTTAATTGTTTCAAGAATTTTTTTAGATGATTTTCTTGGGTTCTCTAAGTATACCATCATATCACCTGCAAAGAGGGAAAGTTTTGCTTCCTCATTGCCTATTCTGATTACTCCAATTTCTTTTTCTTTTCTTATTGCTACTGCTAGCATTTATAATACTGTATTGAATAGTAGTGGTGATGATGGACATTCTTGTTTCACCCCTGAATTTATTGGAAATGTGCTGAGTTTATTACCATTAAATATTATATTTGTTGATGGTTTTAGATAGCATTTATTATTGTAAGTAAAACTCAATTTATTCCTATACTTTCTAGAGTTTTTAATAGGAATGGATGTTGTATTTTATCAAAGGCTATTTTTTAGCATCTATTGAGATAATCATATGATTTCTATTGGTTTCATTGTTGATATGTTTAATTAAGTTGAGTGTTTTCCTAATGTTGAGCCATCCCTGCCAGCCTGCTATAAATCCAACCTGATCATGGTGTATTATCCTGATAAAGACTTGTAGTCTCATTGTTAAAATTTCACTTGTAAATCCATCTGGACCTGGAGACTTTTTCTGAGAGAGTTTGTTGATGGTTTCTTCAATTTTTTTTTCTGAAATGGGGTTATTTAAGTAATTTATTTGCACTTCTATTAATCTGTACAGTTTGTATTTTTGTAAATATTCAACTATTTCACTCAAGTTGTCCAATTTATTGGCATATAATTCAGCAAAGTAGCCCTGAATCATCTCTTTAATTTCCTTCTCATTGGTGGTTAATTCAACCTTTTCATTTTTAATACTGGTTATTTGGTTATTTTTTCCTTTTTTAATAAGATTAACCAGAGGTTTATGTATTTTGTTGGCATTTTCATAAAATCAACTCTTAGATTTATTTATGATATCAATGGTTTTTTCACTTTCTATTTTATTAACCTCTCCCTTGCTTTTCATAATTTCTTGTTTGGTATTTAATTGGAGATGTTTAATTTGTTTTTTCCTAGCTTGTTTAGTTGCATACCAATTCACTGATCCCCTCTTTCATTCAAATAAACATTTAGAGACATACAATTTCCCCTCAAAACCTGCGTTGGCTGAAATCCTATAAATTTTGGTATGATGTCTCATTATTATCATTTTCTTGGATATAATTATTGATTATTTCTATTATTTGCTGTTTGATCCACTCATTATTTAAGATAGTAATTTAATTTTCAATTAGTTCTTGGTTTATCTTTTCCTGACCATTTATTACATATAATTTTATTGCATCTTGATCTGAGAAGTGTGTATTTATTATTTATTCCTTTCTGCATTTGATTTTAAGGTTTTTGTGCCTTAGTACATGGTCAATTTTGGTGAAGATGCCATGTACTGCTAAGAAAAACGTGTATTCTTTTCTTTCCCCATTAAGTTTTCTCCAGAGGTCTAGCATACTTAAGTTTTCTAAGATTTCATTCACCTTTTTAACTTCTTTCTTGTTTATTTTGTTGTTATATTTCTCTAGTTCTGAGAGAGGGATGTTGAGGTCTCCCATTATTAAAGTTTTGCTGTCCATGTCTCCTTGTAATTCACTCAATTTTTCCTCTAGGAATCTGGAAGCTATCTCACTAGGTGTATATATGTTTAATAGTGTAATAGCTTCATTTCCAATGGTACTTTTAAGAAGATGTATTTTCCTTCCTTATCCCTTTTAATGAGATTGTTTTTGCTTTTACTTTGAGGTTTGAATCATTACCTCAGATTTTTTTACTTCAGCTGAGGCATAATATATTTTTCTCCAGTCCCTTACCTTTACACTGTGTGTATCTTTCTGCTTTAAATATGTTTCTTGCAAACAACATATTGAATGATTTTGATTTTTAATCCATTCTGCTATCCATTTCAGTTTTATAGGACAGTTCATCACATTCACATTTACAGTTAAGATTACTAATTCTGCATTGCCTCTATGCTATCTTTCTCCATTTATATTTCTCTCTTTCCTTTTCTCTTATTCCTCCTCACCAAAATTTTACTACCTTTCCCCTTTGATAAACTTTTTAAAAATTTAACTTTCATTTATTTTCTCTTATACCTTCCCTTCCTTTTAATCAGTCCCTTCTTCCCTTATCTTCCCCTTTCCCAGTCCCCCCCCTTTCCCTGCAGATTAAGTTAGATTTTTAAATCCAAGTGAAAATGTATCATATTCTCTCACTGAGCTAAATCCATTGAATAGAATTTATACAGCATTTAGATTTTCCCTTTGTTTCCTCTAAAATTATAAATCTTTGTGCCTCTTTCCTTGGTGCTCTAATATTATTAGTCAGGTATCATCAGAGTTCCTGATTGCTTGATAAGCTCCTATTGTTATCAAGATTTCATCACAGATTGCTTACTTGTTTGTTTGCTAAGCAGCATTGACTCAAATTGTATCAAATTATAGTTATAATCATTTTTTCCTTACCCCCTTTTCAAGTATCTTTCAAGTATATACAATCCTACAAAGCCATATTATTTCTTGATCTGATTTCTTGATGTACCCCTCTTCTTCTGGCCTATTTTCTTTCCCACTCTACCTCCCCCACTCCCACCCTGGGTTAAGTGAACCAAGGCCCTTTGTCCCTCCCACTTTACCTCTCCCCACCCAGGGTGCTTAACCCCTTGTTAAGGGTAGCATCCTGATCTAATTAACTGAAAGTATCTTGAAGATCTCAAAGTATTGGGAGGCTCTGGAAGTCTCACTGAGAACTTTACAATTGATTGTAAAATAACAGACAGTCTCAGGTCCTTGCAGTTTATGTTGCCCTCATTAGATAAGGTGCTTAGCACCTTGTGATTAAAGCCAGTCAGTGTTATGAGATACATAAATTCAAGTTGACAAGCCTGCTTTTGTTTCCAGGGCTTTTTTCCTCAATCATAGTGATGTGATCTTGGACCACTTCAATTGAGGGGCAAGCCTCAAATAAATCTATATCCCTCAGGTTCATTCTCTTCAATTATATTCTACCCTCTAATTATCCTTAGAGAAGTAAAGTTCTAATGAGTTAAAATTTTTATATCTTCCCTTTTAGGGATGAACATTTGTTTAAAAGTTTTGTTTTTTCAGTCCCCTTTTTCATTTACCTTTTTTATTTAACTCTTCAGTCGTGTATTTGGCAATTGAACTTTCTTCATTTCTGGTCTTTGTGTCAGGAAATTCTGGAAGTTCTGTATTTCACTGAACATTCATCTTTTTTCCCTGGCACTATATGCTGAATTTTGCAGGGTAGTACATTCTGGGTTGTAATCCCAGGTCCTTAAGTCTCCGAAATATGTTATTACAGTTCTTCTAATCCTTCAGTGTTGAGGCTGATAGGTCCTGTGTGGTTCTGATTGTGTTCCCTTTGTATTTCTTTTTTCCCTTTTTTGCTATTTGTAATATGCTCTCTTGGGGGTTCTAGAATTTGGCTGTTACAGCCCTTAGAGTTTTTATCATGGGGTCTCTTTCTGGAGGCCTTCTATGGATTCTTTCAATTGTTATATTGTTATCTAATTCTAGTAGAGGCTGTTTTCCCTTATTCTGCATGATGTCTTTAAGGTTCTTTTGTTGGTCCAGGCTCTCTAGTAGTCCAATGATTCGTAGATTGTCTCTCCTGGATTTGTTTTCCAGGTCATTCATTTTCCCTAGAAGGTACTTTGTATTTTCTTCAATTTTTTTCCAACCTTTTTTTTTGTTTGATGGAATCTTGTAGTCTTATAGATTCATTGTTTTCTAACTGTTCAATTCTAGTTTTTTAGGATTTTATTTTCTTCAATAACCTTTTATGTTTCCTTTTTAAAGGGGTTAAATTCTCCAGTCAAGTTTTCACAATTTTCCTGCATGACTTTCATTTCTTTTTTCCATTTTTCTTCTTCCTTTGTTCTATGGTTTTTAAATCCTTTTTTAAGCTCTTTGATTAGCTTTTGTATTTGAGTCCAATTTATAGACTGCTTTGATACTTTATTTGTGAAGTATTTTTGAATAGTGTCACTCTTTTAGAATTTTTTGCTCATCTTTGTTGTTTTAGTTCTGCTCCTGGGGTATAAGAGGTATAGACCCAAGCTTTTATTTTGCTGGGGGATAGGGTCTGATCCCTGGCTTGTCATTGGCTAAGATGTTGCCTATGCAGTCCAAGCCTTGCCTTTGTGGAGGTATTTCTTTTATTTTTTTCCCCCTCCTTTATGTCCAGGTTCTGACTTAATAGAGTTTTGTTCCCTACCCAGTCCTGTCTTTTACCCTGGTATTTTCAGAATTCAGACTTTGTTTGGGGTTGGGATCCTCCCTGCTGGCTCACTATCCAGCTGCCAGGACCTCTGTTATTATTAAGCTGTTAGGACCTGTATTGCACTGTGGCTACAAGCTTCTTGCTGACTTTTCCTGCTCTCCCACCTCCTGGACTTTTCTTCCCCCTTTCCCCCAAAGAGACATACTTTCAATTAAGATCCTCCATGATGTCTGCAATTGAAAACTTCTTTGAATCTGCTCTTTTTCTTGGTAGAATCTGTCATGTGAATGTCAGAGTACAGACTTCATGTATCTTTGGTAGTGAAAGGTGCCGGGAGTTTGTTAGCTTCATGTTACCATCATGGCTCTGCCTCAGGAGTTAAAATTGGCATAGATTTTTGCAAACAAAACTAATCCAATTGACCAGTTTGTATCCCTACCAAAAGACTGGTGATAATACAGGAAAATGCCACAGCACCATCAGCAGTTCCATTGACAAATCTGATCAGGTCAAAGACAATTTTATGAACACCTGGAGAACCTCATCCTTAATGTTCCAAAAGCGGACATGTTTAATAATTCTGGGTGTCTTTAATGCTAGAGTAGGCACAAATTGACAGTCCTTGAAGAAAGTCCTTGGGAAGACTAGAGTTGGACACAGAAACAGCAATAGTTATTTTCTACCAAGGATTTGTACATCTCATGACCTTCTCATATCAATGTTGTATTCCACTTAGCAAAATGATAAAATTTCATGCACGTACATCACTGAAAACATACACACAAACTTGCAGTAATGTACTTATAAGGAGAAAATTATTGTCATGATGATCAGTCTCTAAGGACTTAGACATTAATATAAGTAAATCTTGGTGGGTCAATCCAACCTTTGTGAGTTTTTTCTTTACATGTTTAATAGAAAACAAGAGACATTTTTAAGAACTTACTATGTGTTTCATAAATTGCTGAACACAGGAAATATAAACATGAGCACAAAAATAGTCCCTGAACTCAAAGAATTTACAATCTAATGCAGAAAGAGAATGCATAAATAGAAGTTGAAGGGTTGTGAATTATTGGAAAGGTACTCAGCTAGTGGGCAAAGTGTAAAAAGTTTGGGCTGCTAACAAAGGCTTTTGAGTAAGGTTCACATTTTTTTCTGGACAATTTATAGTATGAAGCAGGCATAGATTGTGCAATAAAAGCTAATATAATCAGAAAACTTGTATGTCTACCAAAAGGAGTGAACAACAGGCTCATTCCAGTAAGATTGTTAATTGCAGGAAAAAAGCTATCATCATCAGTGCTTGTACTTCTACCATGATAAACCTTGATGAGTTCTAAAATAAATTTTCTGAAAACATAGAAACCCTCATCATCAGTGTTCCAAAAGAGGACAAGTTTATAATTCTGGGTAACACAGACTACCATACTCTGAGAAAACATGTAGAAATGAAGCTGCATTGGAACATTTAGTGGAATGAAAAGATTCATTGTATATAAACATAAATGTGATTGTGTACCCATTTGTTACCTTATACAAACTATCAGACTTGATAGGGAGTCTTGTTAAGAAGGAAGTTGAAAACAGCAATAGGAATAACCACTTATTGCTAAGGACCTTTGCATCACATACTTCCTTGTCTTCTATGGACTTAAACACAATAAAATTTTAAGGATGCACCCTTGTAGCAAGTATTAACATTTAATTATGCATCTAATTTTAAGGAGAAGAAAGACAGGATGTGAGAGGTGTTGAGTTCCCCTGTCCACCAGGGGATGGATTTAGCTCAGGAGAGAAAAGGAAACACGTATATACTCAGGTAGGGAATGTAAGCAGGACATCTGAAAGAGCTAGTTTATTGAAAACATCAAATAGTTATTATAGAAAAAAACAACAAAATTAGCATACATGATGAAAACATTGATGTAACTTTATTATGGGCAAAAATTAATCCAGCAGAATGTGACCCAGCTCAAGAAGTTCGGAAATAGGGCTTATCGAATAGTGAGGTCATGAATGACACAGTTGTATTATCAAATCAGAGTTCCTTGGAAGCTTTTCAGTTCAAGGATCATCAGAGCTCAGATTGTTTTGACCATAACTGGCCTCTTGACCCTGAACTCTCTTGAGTAGCCTCTAACAGAGAAGGTCAAAGGCAAAGTGCGTACCCGAGTGCTGGATCGATCATAGACTTATCCTCTAAGTTTATTGACATTCAGTAAAAGTGGTGACCCCAAGGTAAGATGATTAACAGAAGACAACTCTCCTTAACTGAAGTTTCTGAGGGGATTCATCTAATGAGAGAGAGAGAGAGAGAAACTTTAAGGGCAGAAGTTACTTTCAATATGTGACTCCCAAAATTGTAATGAGTTCCTAAAGAAAAAGAAGTTTCTGAGGCAGAGAGAAGAGAGTCCTGAATGCATGCAGAAAAGAAATGCCTAAGTGAAAGGTATGATGTGAGGACTCAGGTTCTTTGAAGTTAAATAATATCCTATTTTGTTATCTGTAATGCACTGCTGCAATGATCTTGTGGGAAGTTTAGAGATGGGCAACCATATGATTCCATTTAAATTCTCTAAAAGTTCCAGGTGTCACTGTCTTAAGGACAAATTTATTTTCCCTATGTAACACTAGTTCTTATGTTTTCAACCAATGTGTTTTCTTTCTACAAGCCAATCTCTCATAAAGCAAGAGAGTGACAATATATGTGGCATGTATAGAACAGCTATTCATAATAATGACACTTTAGGATCTTAATCATAATATAGTTTAATCATAGTATAATATTAATCAAGATCAGAATACATTCTCCCAGTAATGTACACAAAAGTTGTGTTCAAAAGAGGGAAGGCATTTCAGGAATCTGGTAGGGGAAATACATGAAAATGGAAAACTAATGAGTTTAATATAACACAACCATAAACTTAGTTTCCTTATTTTTCAGTAAATTTCAGAACATCTGCAAAATATGACATTGTTTCTTAACACATTATTTGTGTTGGGTAAATTTCTTTCTCTTCTCAAACCCAGTTTTTGTGTATATTTTCAATTAACCATTACTCTTTTTTTTTTTTAGGTTTTTGCAAGGCAAATGGGGTTAAGTGACTTGCCCAAGGCCACACAGCTAGGTAATTATTAAGTGTCTGAGATGGGATTTGAACCCAGGTACTCCTGACTCCAAGGCCGGTGCTTTATCCACTACGCCACCTAGCTGCCCCAATTAACCATTGATCTTAAAGGGGAGTCTAGAAATATTAGCTTTTTTCATGTGAACAGTCACTGTCTTCAAGTCAGAAATTTTCAAAACCCACAAATCTAGCTATTTTTGAACTCTACAGACAATCTCCAACACTCACTCAACTCATTTGGATGCTGCAATGTTCAAACAGAATGGGGCCTGAGAGTTCAGGTTGACTTTTGCCTTATTCAATTTCTTTTTTTAATCCACTAATACTTGCTTTCTTTTCATATCTACTATATATAGCAAAATAAATTTCTACATAGATCATATAAAAATATGTATTTCAATCTATCTTCTCATTCTCAATATTTTATTGCAAGTTGTCTAGAATCATTATTTAAATCATAATTCCTATATATTTCTTACTTATATAAACTTTTCTAATGTTCTATTCATTTTGCTTTGCTTTATAAAGGCCTCCTGGGTTTCTCTGGAAGCACTGCCTTCATCACTTCTTACAGCACAATAGTATCTCATCACATTTAATTATTTAAACTAATTCAACTAATTCCCTACTAATGAGCATCCACTCAGTTTCCAAATATTTGCCAAAATATAAAAAGAATAAATATATTTGTTTATCCTTCATAAGGATGTTTTTGCTTAGGACTAAGTCCTCCCTGGGGACCTATAGACTGTGCAATTGCTAAAGCATCAGTCCTGGAATTAGGAAGATCCAGCCTCAGATATCATCTATCTGTATAACTCTTTGAAAAAGTCACTTGATCCCTCTTTGCCTCAGTTCCCCACGTGTAAAAATGTGGACCCACTGGAGAAGAAAATGATGAAATTCTCTAGGTTCTTTTCCAGGAACACTCCAAAGATAAGCCCCTGGATTCACAAAGTTTCAAGAAAAACCCTTCCTAAATCAACCCTTTCCTAATGTTTCTCTTCTCCCATCTTGTTTCCATATTGAAAAAATTCATTACTTTATCCAGTTGTTTGTATGTGTCACTATTTTTAACCCTTTAACCCATTCAAATGAAAGTGGCCAGCTACTCCCCTCCCATACATCTTTGTTTATGTAGAGGTTTATTTGTGCTCTTTTATTATGTTAGATATTTTTTTCTAACTTTGCTTTCCTTCTATCCCATAATGTATTCCTCTTTCCCTCTCTTTACATTTTTTGAAGATCATAAACACTTAACTAAAGCAATTATAGGTCTTTGATCTTATTAGTTTCTTTTTAAATCTCGATGATGTCAAACCAGAGGAAACATATATTTCATCTTAGTTTAATAGAATATTTTATCCTCCTTTAGTCCCTAATAATGATTATTCCTTCATGTTTGCTCATCTTGACTCCAATGCTTGTAATTCAAAGTTCCTGTGCCACTTATCTGGTACTTTCATCAGACAAGATTAAATATCTTTTAATTTCTTGAAAATGAAAAAAGTTGATTTTCTAAGTAAACTACTCTGGTAGAGCCTCTATTTCTTATCTTTGGTAATATTGTATTCTAAGTCCTCTGTATTTTATAAGGTTGATTTTTGTCTTTCACTCTTGAAGAAGACCACAACATCAGGAAACTGATGCCATTATGAATTGGATTTGAGTGAGGTGGGGCTGTGTGAAGTCATCAACCTCACTTTCTCAGTGGCCAGATATAAATCCATAGGACTGGAGATAGCCATGGACATGGGGCAATCAGAGTCAATGACTTCTCCAAGGTCATACAGTGTCAAGTGTCTGAGACTGGATTCAAATTTCTGTCCTCTCAACTCCAAGTCCAGTACTTTATCCACTATGCTGCCTAGAGCACCACCTTGGACTCAGGAGAACAGGAGTTGGAATCCTGCCTGAGACAACGACACTTACTTACTGTGTGACCTTGGGCAAATCATTTAACCCTGATTGCCTTACATCCAGAGCCATATCCAGTCCTCCTGATCTATATCTGATCACTGGATCCAAATGGCTCTGGAGGAGAAAGTAAAGTTGGTGACTTAGCACAACACCCCCTCACTCAAATCCAATTTATAATGATAGTAGTTGACTCAAGTATAGTACAGACTATGGATTTTTGACACTTGAATTATTTCTTTTTAATTTCTTAAATTACCTTTTCTTTGATATAGAATCTTTGAATTTGCAATATAATACTACTACTTGGAATTTTTACTTTGGTGTTTCTTGGAAAAAGTGACCAATAGATTCTTTCCAATTATGTATTGTCCAAGGACCCTAAGAATTCTGAATAATTTTCCTTTATTATTTGTTGAAAGATACTTTGAAAGGTTCTATTTTTGGGGACAGAACTTCATTGTGAAATTACATCTCCTTAATCTATTTTTCCAATCACTTATTTTTGCTAAAACATAATTTTCTTTCATTTTTTCAAATTTTTGATTTTCTTGAAACATTTATCCTTACAATATTAATGTCTCACAGGGTCATTTGTTTCTGTTCAATCTATTCCTATGGCCAGTGAGTTTGTTGTGGTGCAAGTATTTAGATAATAGGTTATTAATTTCCTTTTGAGTTTTTTTCCATAATTCTTATATTTTTTCAAATTTATTCCTTTTGTATCCTCATTAGATTTATTGGAAAAAATCTTGAAAATTCCTTCCCTTGATTCATCTCTTTCCAGAATTTTCTTTGGATTAATGTTCAAGAAATTATGCTTTTTTAAAGGTTTTTTTTTGTTGTTGTTAGGGAATAGGGTTAAATGGCTTGCCCAAGGCCACACAACTAGGTAATTATTAAGTGTCTGAGACCAGATTTGAATTCAGGTACTCCTGACTCCAGGGCCTGTGCTCTATTCACTGTGCCGCCTAGCTGCCCCTTGCACCACCTAGCTGCCCCTTGTGCCACCTAGCCACCCCAAAATTATTCTTTTCTTTGAGATTTTGAATGTGACTGTTTATAAAGCATTCTCCACATCCAAGTTTCTGCTATGATCATTCCAATGACAGAATAGATTTTTTAAATGTTAAATTTATTTTTATTTGCTTCCTCTTCCAGCCTGCTGCCTGATACCAGAAATTATTGTTAGAACCTGGCTTTGTACACTTCTGGTGGAAATGTATAACCCTAACTGCTGATGCTTTGGGGAGAAAGGACTAGCATCATAATAGCATTAGCTAAACTAAACCCCACAAAAAACAACTGTTATGATAATAAAGAGATAAAAAGCAATACAAACAAGTAAATTTCAAAAAATATAATTCAAACAAAAAATTTTGAAATGATTTATTTTTAATCTTATAAAATAAAAATGAGTAAAAGATGAGAAGACCAAACTATTATAAACACATCAAAGAAAAATAAAGAATGAAAAAAATCTATAGAAAATGATTTCTGCTTAATGACACTTGTTTGTCAAACACACATATATGTTATATTTTACAAAAAAAATCAATTCTCTCAAGAAACTGAAATTTTTCAGTGATAATTTCATCACAATATTTTTGAAAATCTAATGCAGCCATTAAATAATCACTTAGACTCAAGAATATTTATAACAAGTCCAATATTGACAGACTATTAATTGTGGAGTTTTAAACTTGATTAGTACTATGAGAATAATAATCACAGTCTCTTGTCCAGAGGCTTATCTTTTATGTGTGAGTAATCTGGATTTTACCACTTATTTTGACTATAATATTAGGAAAGTTATTTAACATATAGAATCTTAATCTTTTCTTTGAAAATGGGGAATCTAAGATTCAGTCCAGCATTCATATTCTGTGCTTTTGTTGAAATTTCTTTAGACAAGTTGCTCCCATGAATTCAGATGAAACATGAGGCATGGGTAGAGAAATAAGCAAAACTCTTTTTGCTCATTACATTTGTAATATTGATCATTTTTAATATTCTGAAGGAAATGTAACTTTTTATGTTTTATTTAGTTATTAATTTACTGTTCAGATGCCTTGAAATGATAGAAACTTTAACAATAGTTCTGAGTTCCAAATTTGTCCCCCTCCTTTTCTTTTCTCCCCTTTCCCCAAGGCAGTAAGAAATCTGATAAAGGCTACATATGTACAATCATGGGATCCAAATATTCATCTTATTCATATTGTGAAAGAAGAATCAGAACAAAAAGGGAAAAACCATAAGAAAGAAAAAGGCATAAAGAAAATTTTATAAAGTAAAAATAGTAAACTTTGTTCTGCATTCAGACTCCATAGTCCTATGTCTGGATGTGGATGATATTTTCCATCATGAGCTTTTTGGAATTCACTTTGATCACTGTGTTGCTGAGAAAAACTAAACCTATCACAGTTTATCACCATACAATGTAGCCCAATGTTCTCTTGGTTCTACTCACTTCACTCAGCATCAGTTCAAATAAGTTTTCCAGGTTTTCCTGAAATCCACTGTTCATTTGATTTCCATCAGATTAATTAATTCAGAATTAATTAAATCAGAATTAATTAATTAATTCACAGATCAATTGATTTCCATCATATTAATATTGTATAACTTGGTCAGCCATTCCTCAATTGATGGGTATCCTCTCAATTTTAATTCACTAACAACTACAAAAAAAGAGTTGCTATAAATATTTTAGGTCCTTTCCCTTTTTTTATATTATCTTTGGGATACAGACATAGTAGTGGTATTGCTAGATCAAAAGGTTTACACAGTTTTTTATTCCTTTGGACATAGTTCTAAATTGTTCAGCAGAATGTTTTTATGTGTTCACAACTCCACCTAAAATAATGCAATATATTTAAATTTTTTTTTGTCTCTTAGTGCCATGTATTGTCACAAAACAACAGCTAGAAGAAAAAAAAACTGGTTTTGTCCAATGGCCAACATAGATCAGTCATAATTCTAAGTAATCAAAGCCTGGAATTTTCTTGTGCTGATGGTTACACTCTCACAAAGCCAAGTTTGAGAACATGCATGGATGGACACATGGATTTCCCAACCTGCATCTTAAGTAAATGTTTAATTTTGTAAATCTGTGTTAGAAATGACTGTTAAATAAGACTTTTCAACAGAGAGAAAATTTAAAAATAATGTAAGAGATAATAAAATACATATGAAATATAAAAAAAAGATGATTGTGTTTTCCGGAAGGTTTTTAATCTTTCTTCCAATAGATCACAGGAACATTTGGTAAAGAAAGTAGGATTTAGAGATGGAAAGAATGGTATAGAATGCAACTGATACTTGCAAATGAGAAAACTGAAGTCACAAAAGTTCAAATGACTTGTCCAGGACTATATAGCTAGTATGTGCTTGAAACATGACTTGAATGTCTTTCTGACTTAAGTCCAGTTCACTGCATACTGTACTGGATTCAGATCACAGGAAATGACATCCAACTTAAATTTTATGACAGAAACTTAAACCATATCAGATGTGTTAAATGATTGTAAATTATAAGTTAATGTAATATTATATTATAAGATAAAAAATATCACAGTAGGAAAATAAGAAATAATCAGATCAGGGTAATTACAAGGGCCTTCTCCAGGAAAATTAATTGTGATAAGAACATTTTAAAAGTTTTAGTGACAAATGAGTGTGGAACTAAAGTAGGATGAGAAGGATGCTAAAGAGTATTCAAATTAAGTTATAATGGGAGAAGTTGAAGGATCTGAATGTCTTTACCTTGTAGAATGTGGTAACTGTCTTCTAATATTTGAGTGATTATCATGGGGGAAGATAGGGAAGATTTATTCTGTGTGATTCTAGCTCACAAATTATAGGTGGAAGATAAACATTGGATAAACAGCAAAGCACTCACAGAATACATGGTGAAGAATGGAAAGTAATGTCAAAGAGATACAGACTGGGAAGAGATGATTAAATTTGGTATGCAGGTCAAGATTTCTATATGCTCCTAAAGTAAAAAACAGCAAGTACACAACCCAGAATCCATGGTTTAGATGAGGTATTGACTATGATGCAAATAGAGCTTTGAAGGGAGTTGGCTGGGCATTTCAAGAGACAAAGGTGAGGAGGAAGTATATTTCAGGCATGAGAGAGAGACAACCTGTTCAAAGTCTTATAGATGGGACACGGAATGTTGCATATGGAGCATTTACTTGTCCAGTTTGGCTGGAATGTAGATTACATAACAGCAACTGATATAAAATATTTTGAAGGGTATGAGGGAATTACATGATGAAAACTTTATATTTGTAGGCTAAGCACTTAGACATTTTTTTTAGGTTTGTGCAAGGCAAATGGGGTTAAGTGGCTTTCCCAAGGCCACACATCTAGGTAATTATTAAGTGTCTGAGACCGGATTTGAACCCAGGTACTCCTGACTCCAAGGCCAGTGCTTTATCCACTACGCCACCTAGCCGCCCCCACTTAGATATTTTTATATTAGAAATGGAGAGCTACTAGAATTACATTCTCAGACCTGTGTATTAGAAAAAAACAATTTGGCTCTTGTATAGAGGATGGGTTGGCAATGAATTGAGAATAAAAGTATCCAGGACAATTAAGAAGCCATTGCAATAGTACAGTCTAGGAGTTACAAAGCCATAAACTAGGATAGTGACCATGTAAGTCTCAGAATAAAGGAATAATAGGAGAAATCTCATGGAAATATCATCAACCAGGAACAGACATTGAATGGATATGTGACATAGCAGAAAGTGAAATAAGGATGACTCAAAGGTTGGGAACCTGTCTAATTAGAAGGATGGCATCCTCAATTGAAGAAAAAAAATGGGGGAAGGCAGGATGAGTTGTCACAAAATAGAGTAATTTAACTTCTTGATGAAATTGAGTTTAAGATATTGCTGTGAAATTTGTGTTGAAATGTGGAGCATGCAGTTGATTAGATAGGACTAAAGTAAAGGAGAGAGATGAAGGTTGGAAATGCAGGTTTCAGAATAGAGCTAATTGAACTCATTTCTGAAGAGATTAACAGGAATTTTGAGAAAAAGTAAAGAAGTTCTTAGACAGAGTTTTGGAAGATATTTGAAAGTCTAAGAAGGTGAGATCAGCTAGATATGAGAAGAACAAAGACAGAACATGATAGTGGTGTCATATAGACCAAAGAAAAAGAATATAGTGGAACAGTATAGGTATTCTAAAATATCAAAACATTACAATATCATGGCCAATGGCCAACGCAGCCTTTCATGTCTCTAGCTATTGTAATTTCCTGGCCTACTTTGGATAAGTACTGTTCTTTGAAGAAAGCATTTAGATTTCTATTCATTCATTCATAGTGGAAAGAGAAAGAGTTGAGATAAAATTTTAACATCTCATAGAGAACTGTTTCTCTGAGGTGCTCAATGTAGAGGTGAACAATCGGGGGGAAAAACTCATTCTTGAAGTCCTATAGACTATATTTGAACCTGGGGTAGAATACTAAGAAATTTGTAGAATCTCTTCAGGGAAATACAAAAATTTACCAATCTTTTCATACAATTTAGATGCTATTTTCTTCAGAGCATTTAGCAGAATATAAGTACTTAAATAGAAATAAGGTTGTGTTTCTCTTTGCATCCTAATTGAATAGTTAGTATTCTGTCTATAATAGACATTTCAAATAATTTTTGGAATTGAACAAATCAAAAATTTTGAAATTTTATCAAATTATTTCTAGTTTTATGATTCTAAACCAGTAAATCTTCTGATATCAAGAACAAAAAGTATGTACTTATAAAATTTTATATTGAGTTTATTCAAAATAGGAAGCTAAAATTATCCAGTTGAATTATTAATCAGTGAAATGCTTTATTTTTGCTTCACTTTCTCCCAAGTCAGACCTTGTGGTTATCCAGAAATAGAAAATGGAAGAATTTATAAGTCTTTTTATAGTGAAGAATATCATCAAAGTTTGTTTCCAATCTCTATTGGAACAAAGATGTACTTCCATTGCAATGACAATTATATACCTACTAGTGGACCTTCCTCAGCCTATTGGACACCATTTTCATGTACTGCAGAAGGATGGTCTCCAGAACCGAAATGTCTTAGTGAGTATGATACTTTCAACTGTTTGTAGGAGATGCATGTTACAATAAGTTCCAGTTTACATTTGGAAAGTATAGTATATAACTTTTCATATCAGTGGAACTTTTATGATATTTCCATTGAAAATTACAGAATGAACTCTAACCTTCCTGATACATGCTGGATATGATCTATAAGAGCAAAGCTAATTTTGCAAAAAAAAATGGACACTGTAAAGTGGTTTTTTTGGCAAAGCAATGGGGTTAAGTGATTTGCCCAAGGTCGCACAGCTTAAGATTGGATTTGAATTCAGGTCCTCCTGACACCAGTATTCTATCCACTGCACCTCCTAGTTGGCTCAACCATTATAAAGTCTTAATTCTCTTTATATTATGGTGCACACTAAGCAAATCATTATCGTGGGGTGCAATTTCATTTCAGTTTCATTGAACTCTTTTTTTTTTTAGTTTTTTGCTAGGCAATGGGGTTAAGTGGCTTGCCCAAGGCCACGCAGCTAGGTAATTATTAAGTGTCTGAGACCGGATTTGAACCCAGGTACTCCTGACTCCAGGGTCGGTGCTTTATCCACTGCACCACCTAGCCACCCCCTCATTGAACTCTTATATGGCTTTTTGCTTCCCTAACTGTGCTATATCTTTTTGTATGGTGCTTCCTGTTCTCTGGTAATGCTGACAATTCTGTGAGATTAAAACTAGCTTCTTTAGCAGCTTTTTTCATTCTAAGTTACCACAACATGCTCTCTGCTAGTGTAGTCTATTCCTCTATATTAATTTCATCTCCTTTAATAGTATTATCTGTTCTCTTGTAGCACAACTTATTCTCAGACAGTATGACTGCTACATTGTATTATGGTTTTCCCTTAACTTTTTTTAATTGAAATTTTAATTTTATTTTTCCAATTATACATAATAGTAGTTTTTCATGAATCATCCATATACAGATTTATGAGTTCCACTTGTTTTTACCACCCTCCCTTCCCTTTTCCATCCATGGCAGAGAACAGTCCAGTAAAGTTTTACATGTACATTCATGTTTAACATATTTTTATATTGGTAATGTTGTAAAAGAAGAATTAGAACTTAATGAAACTCCATGAGAAAGAAAGGAAAAATAATAGAAAGAAGTTTTGAAAATGTCAATATAGTATGCTTTCAGACTCAGTAGTTTTTCCCTCTGGATGTTGATGGCATTGCCTATAGCAGGTCTCTCATGATTATCCTTAATCTCTGAACTTTGAAAGGAGCTGTGTTCATTATAGCTGCATCCAAATATGACCTTCTCACAGTGTTGTTATTAATGTCTAAAATGCTCTATTGGTTCTGGGGTGGAGCCAAGATGGTTGTGTGAACCTTGCATGCTCTGACTTTTTTCTCTACACATTAAATGAAGCTTCTTGACAAATATCAAAGCTACAGATTCCACCAAAAAAAGGGCAAAACACAATCTAAACAGTAGACTCCATAAAGGATCTTCATTGAAGGTGTGTTTTTTTGGGGGGAGGGAAAGGAGAAATAGAGCCCAGCTAGGTAGGAGAGTAGGAAAGCAGCTAGACAGCAACTCAAGTCCAGCAACTAGACAGCAGCCCAGGTTCCAGAAGTTAGATATCAAGTCAGCAGAGAAATTCCCAACCCTATACAAAGTCTGAGGTCTGAGAACACTGGGACAACAGCAGGATTGGGTTGGGAACAAGCCACTAAATAGGTAAAGCCTGAGCAAAAAAAGGAGGAAACAATGCCTGAGCTGCACAGTCAATGCCTTGGCAAGCAATAAGCCAGGGATCAAACCACAATCCCAACAGAAAAAGTTTGGGACTATATTCCCTATACCCTAGGAGCAGAGTACAACTATCAAAATAACCAAAAGCAAAGCAAAACAAAACAAAAAGCATGCTAAACATAGAAAGCTCCTATTCAGATAGAGATGATAAAGATGCCATCTCAGAAAAAAGAAAACAGTGAAAGTACCAACATGGAAAGTCTCAAAAGAGTTTATTAATTGAACTCAAATCCAAAATCTCATGGAAGAGCTTAACAAGATTTTAAAAAACCACAGAAGAGAGGAAAAAATTTAAAAAATGAAATGAGATCCAATGTGGAAGAATTATGAAAAATTGACCAAAGTAATTAATTCCTTTAGAAATAGAAATGTCCAACTGAAAAGTGAATATAACTCATCAAAAAATAAAATTAACCAACTAGAAAGAGGAAACAACTCATTTAAAAATAAAATTAACCAACTGGAAAAGGAAGTCCAAAAGCTAACTGAAGAAAATAAAACCCTAAAAATTAGAATTGATCAAATAAAGACTAATGACTCTATAAGAAACCAATATTCTATCAAGCAAAAATCAAAAGGTTAAAAAAATTGAGGGAAATGAAAAGTGTCTTATATCCAAGAGAGAGAAGTTAGGAATTATTGGTCTTCCTGAAAACCTAGAACAAGAAAAGAGTCTGGAAAATATCTTTCCGTGATAATATTTTGGGGAAAATGGAAAACAGAGATCAGCTAGGTGGGAGAACATGAAAGCAGCTTTACATCAGCACAGGTCCCAGCACCTAAAGAGAAAGCTAGGAATTTATCATGAAAAATTATCCAAATATACTAGGCCAATTAGTGACCCTTGAAAGAATCCATCAATCACCTCCAGAAAGAGAAACCAGAATAGAAAGATCAAGGGATATCATAGTCAAATTCTAGAATTCTCAACTAAGAGAAAATACTGCATGCAGCTAAAAGAAGCAATTTAAATACAACAGAAGCACAATCTTCTGATACCCAGATTTATCCTCAACATTAAAGGGTAGGAGTATGATTATTTCAGAGGGCAAAGGACTTTGAATTGCAACCAAGAATTTACTATGTTGAAAAAATTCAGCATATATTTTCAGGAGGGAAAAGATGGATTTTCAATAAAATAGAGGATTTCCCAAATAGTCTGATATAAAGATCAGAACTGAACAGAAAATCTGATCTTCAAATTAGATTTTTTCAAGTTAAGATTCAAGAAATGCAGATTCAAGCTTTCAAATTAACATTCAAGCAATGCATAGAAAGGTAAATGGAAATGGGGGAAAAATCATTCTACTACAAGGGGAAGATAACACTTGAAATTCTTGATAGTTGTATTTCTCTTAGGGTTGAATATACATAAAGGGATTGGACTTAGAGGATGTGAGTATAAATGAGACATGAATGTGATATTTCCTATAGAGACAGAGGGAGAGAGAGAGAGAACATAGAGGCTTCATACAAAATTAAATCACAAAATGACCTTACATTACTAAATTAGTTAAAGAGGGTTGAAGTACAATTGAGTCAGAGGAGGAGTGCACTTAGCAGGGTTGGAACAAAAATAGATTAGGAAGTGATCTTGTCTTAATCCATACTTTAATAAACAATAATTATATTGCTATGGCTAGAGAGCTAAAGAGACAGAGGGAGAGTGTGTACTTAGAGGGACTAGATGACAAGACTATGAAGAATTTTTGTTTTCTTGATACTTTGGCTAAAATTAAAGGTAGTATGCTTGACAGGGGCAGTTCACGAAAAGATTTGACTTTGTGTTTTGTCTAATAAGGATTATATGTCCATGGAAATTTCTTGAAAAAGAGGATAATATAAATTATAATTTGATGTGATTTATGATTTTTGAGAAGTGTATTTCTAATGGAAAATGAAAGGGGAGTTACTTTGTGACTTTGAAGCAATGCTTCATATTAATCAATCAATTAATCAATCAATCTTTGAAAATGATTATTCTATAAGGATAAATGGAGTATATTTTGACAAAGAGATCATAGGAACAAGACAGGACTAAAACAATTAATACATAAAATGACTATACTAAGAGAAGACTCATTGGATAAATAACACTAGATGAAGAGGCAGAAAAATCTATTATGGTAGAGGGAAAGAAAGGAGCTTATTAACACTAAGTAAATTCTACTCTCAATAAATTTGATCCAAAGAGGAAATGGCATAAATTCCCGGTTGGTTTAAAAGCCTATCCTACCTTACAGAGAAGTAGAAGAGGAAAGGGAAAGAAGTGGGAAGGCAAGACTTTAAAAGGGAAGGGAAAGGTAAAAGTAAAAAAGTAAAAATTTTTTAAAAAGTTAAAAAGGAGAGGGAGAAAAATACTAGTGAGGAGGAATAAAAGGAAAGGAAAGAGAAAAGCATAAAAAAGGAAAGATAGTATTGTAAGAAATACAGAATTAGATATTTGAACTGAAAATGTAACTGGGATGAATTTTCCTACAAAATGGAAAAGGATAGCAGAATGTATTAAAAATCAGAATCCTACAATATATTGTTTACAAGAAACACATTAGAAGCAGAGATATACACAGAGGGTAAAGCAAAAGACTGAAACAAAATATATAAAAGAAAATCAGGAGTGGCTATCCTGATATCAGACAAATTGAAAGGAAAAATGGATGTCATTAAGTGGAACAAGCAAGGAAACTACATCTTCTTTAAAGGCACTATAGGCATTATTATTAATATACTATTATTTTTAAACATATATGCATCAAGTGCTATAGATCCAAATTCTTCAAGGAGAAACTGAATGAATTGCAAGGTTGTGGGGGACCATGACCTTCCTCTCTCACAATTAGATAAATCAAAACATAAAATAAACTAGAAGGAAGTTAAGTAGGTGAAAAAAAAAACTTTAAAAAGCTAAATATATTTGACTTCTGGAGAAAATTGAATGGAGATAGAAAATAATATACTTTTTTCTAAGCAGTAAATGACACCTACACCAAAACTGACCGTGCACTAGGTCATAAAAGCCTTACAATTAAATGCAGAAATGTAGAAATGGCAGATGCCTGCTTTTCAGATCATGATGCAGTAAAAGTAACATGCAATAAAGAGCCATAAAAAAGATAGACCAAAAATTAATGGGAACTAAATAGCCTTATTATAAAGAATGACTAGATCAAACAATAAATCATATAAATAATCAATCACTTCACCCAAGAAAATGACAACAATGAGATATCATACCAAAATTTGTGGGATGGGGACAGCTAAGTGGCACAGTGGATAGAGCACCGGCCCTGGAGTCAGGAGGACCTAAGTTCAAATTTGGCCTAAGACACTTAATAATTACCTAGCTGTGTGACCTTGGGAAAGTCACCTAACCCCATTCATTGCCTTGCAAAAAATATTTTGGGGCAGCTAGGTGGCGCAGTGGATAAAGCACCAGCCTTGGAGTCAGGAGTACCTGGGTTCAAATCTGGTCTCAGACACTTAATAATTATCTAGCTGTGTGGCCTTGGGCAAGCCACTTAACCCCATTTGCCTTGCAAAAACCTAAAAAAATATATTTTGGGGATACAGTCAAAGCAGTTTTTAGAGGAAATTTTATACCTCTAAACGCTTACATGAATAAAACAATGAAAGAGGAAATCAATGAATTGGGGATACAACCAAAAAAGGTAGAAAAAGAACAAATTAAAAATTACCAATTAAATGCAAAATTGAAATTCTAAAAATCAAAGGAGAAATTAACAAAATTGAATGCATGAAAACCATTGATCTACTAAATATAATTAATACTTGGTTTTGTGAAAAAAAATTAAATAAATCTTTGGTTAATTTGATTTAAAAAATAAAGAAAAATACCAAATTAAAAGTATTAAAAAAGGAAAAGGGTGACCACACCATCAATGAGGAAGGAATTAAAATGATAACTCAGAGCTATTTTGCCCAAATGTATGCCAATAAATTTAACAATCTGAGTGAAATGGATGAATTTTTACAAAAATAAAAACTATGCAGCTTAAGGGAAGAGGAAATAAAACACTTAAACAACCCCATCAATAAAACCTTAAGAAATAGTCTCCAAGTCCAGATAGATTTACAAGTGAATTCTACCAAACATTTAAGGAACAATTAATTCCATTTCTACAAAAACTATGTTAAAAAGGAGAAGAAGGACTTCTGCTAAAATGCTTTTATACCAAAATGGTGCTAATTCCTATAGCAGGAAGAGTCAAAACAGACACCAATCTCTCAAATGAACATTGATGCCAAAAATTCCTTAATAAATTTTAGCAAAGAGATTAAAAGCAATCACGAGGATAATACACCATGATCAGGAGAGATTTATACCAGGTAGGCAGAGATTTTCAATATTAAGAAAGCACTCAACAAAATTGAAAATATCAATAACAAAATCAACAGAAATCGTAGATAGATGCTAAAAAATATTTAACAAAATACAATATCTATTCTATTAAAATGCTAGAATAAATTGATATTTCCTTACAATAATAAATGTGTCTGCTTTGAAACCATCAACAAATATCATATATATTGAGGATAAATTAAAAACATTTCCCATAAGCTCTGGAGTGAAACAAGGATGCCAATTAACATCATTACTATACAATATAGCATTAAAAATATTAACTTTAGAATTAAGAAAAGAAAAAGAATTTGAAGGAATTAAAATTGTCAGTGAGGAATCAGATGATGTTATGATATACTGATAGAACATAGAAAAGCATCTAAAATTTTTTGAAACAATTAAAAACATCAGCACAATAGTAGGATATAAAATAAATCCACATAAATCATCAGCATTTCTATATATATGAACAACAAAACCCAAGCAAGTGATAGAATGAGAAATTTCATTTACTGGTTACAACACAAAATACTTGAGACTCTACCTCCCAAGAAAAATCTAAGACAGAATGTTTATGGACACAAATAAAATAAGATCTAAACAACTGGTGAAAAATCAATTGCTCATGATTAGGGCAAACTAATATGATAAAAATACTAATTCTACTCAAATTAAATTACTTATTTGATGTCCTACCAGCCAAACTTCCAAATAACAATTTTGATGAGATAGAAAAATAGCAACAAAATACATATGGACAAGAATATCAAGGATACTTATGAAAAAAATACAAAGGAAGGTTACCTAGCTGTAAAAGATCTAAAACTCTACAATAAAATGACAGTCAACAAAAATGTCTGGCACTGGTTAAGGAATAGAGTAATGGATCAATGGATTAGCATGGGAACAAAAGAAGCAGAAATAAATGACTATAGTAATTTGTGTTGGATGATCCCATAGACATTAGCTTCTGGAATAAGAATTTATTATTCAACAAAAACTATTGGGAAAATTGGAAAACAGTATGGCAAAATCTTAGCATAGACCCACCTCTCACACTATATACCAAAATAAGGCCAAAAGAGGTAGAGGATTTTGACATGAAAGGTGATACCATAGAACGAATAACAGATCACGAAATACACTATCTTAGGAAAGAGGAGAAATTTATGACTAAGCAAGAAATACAGTACATTATAAATTACAAAATAGAAAATTTTGACTTTATTAAATTAAGAAGTTTTTGCACCAATAAAACCAATAGATCCAAGATTAGAAGGAAAACAGAAAGCTGGAAAGTGATTTTCATAGCTAGGATTCTGATAAAGATTTCATTTCTAAAATATAAAGAGAATTGAATGAAATGTATAAAGATTCAAGTCATTCCCCAATCGACAAATGGTCAAAGGACATAGACAGTTTTTAAATGAAGAAATCAAAGTTATAATTAATCATATGAAAAAACAAGGCAAATCTTTATTGATTAAAGAAATGCAAATTAAAATAACTATGAGTACCATCTCACCCCTCTCAGATTGGCTAAGATGGAAACAGGGGGGAAATGATCATAATTGAAAAGTTTGTGGGAACAGTGAGACATTAATGCACTGTTGGTGGAGTTGTGAACTGATCCCACCATTTTGGAAAGAAATATGAAACAATGCCAAAAGAGCAATAAAACTGACCCAGCAATAACTTTGATCCAAACAATAACAATACTAGATCTATATCCAGAAGAAATCATAAGAAATGACAAAAGTCCTATATGTTAAAATTATTTATAGCATCTCTTTTTGTAGTGGCAAAGAAATGGAAATTGAGGGGATGCTTAACAGTTGGGAAATAATTGAATAAATTATAGTCTATGCATGGTATGTAATACTTTTGTTCTATTTTAAAAAATGAATGGTTGAACTCTAGAGAAGCATGGAAAGAATTACTTGAATTGATGCTGAGCAAAGGGAGCAGAACCAAGATAATATGGTATATACATTAGCAGTGACATTTGGGTGGTGGAGCCAAGATGACCACAGGAATTTCCAGAGGCACATTCCCCCAAAACTGCAAAAGCCCTCAAATTATGATGCTAGGCAAAATTTAGAGGGGCAAAATCCACAGAAAGTCCAAGGCCACCTAAATGTTCCACAGGAAAGTTATGTTTCCCCAGGACCAGGGCTGGGAAAAAGCTGCAACACAGCCACAGTGCAGTGTTGACAGCCAGAGCAAACCAACTCCAGTTTTCCAGCAACAGCCCATGGGGCACCTGGGTCCACAGCAGGAGGTGGGAATGGGGGTTTCCAGAGCTGTTAGCACAGGGATCACTGGGGACAGCATGAAGGGGTGGTGGGGAACTCTGCTGCAACAAGGTGAGCACATTGCATCAGCCTCAGAGCATCCCTGTGGTGAGAACCTGCAATAGAAATTTGTGGAGTCACCCAGCACTTCCAGAGCTCCCAACCCACAAATGGTAGGGAGTAGGGAAGACTGCAGAGGTCTCTCTGCTCTCCCTAGGACAGGACTCTGCCATATACCCACACCCAGATCCAGGTTGTAGTTTGGGTCCCAATACCACCATAGCCAAGAAGGAACCCTCCTCACAGACCTGTAGTCATCCACATACCAGAACACAAGCAAGAGAGCAGTCTCATAAGACATTGTTGGAATTAAGGTCCCTGTGGGGTGTCCCAGCCCTACCATCAAACCCCTCCAAAACCTTGGAAGTTAGGGAAATCAGTCATAGGCTGAGGAAAATTAGCAAACAACAGAACAAGAAGAATCTGACCATAGAAAATTACTTTGGTCCCATGGAGGATCAAAATATATACTCAGAAGATGACAAAGTTGAAGTTTTTGAATCCAAAGCCCCCAAAAGAAATAGAAAATGGCCCCAGGCAATAGAAGAGCTCAAAAAGACTTTGAAAAACAAGTAGGAGAGGTAGAAGGAAAAATTGAGAGGAGAAATGAGAGTGGATGTAGGGAGAAATGAGAGCAATGTAGATAAATCATAAAACCAAGCCAGCAGCTTGGTGAGAGAATTACAAAAAATACTGAAGAAAATAACACGTTAAAAACCAGTTTAGGCCAAATGGAAAAAGCAGTCCACAAGGTAAATGAGGAAAACAATGCCTTAAAAAGCAGAATTGGCTAGCTGGAAAAGGAGATAAAAAAGCTCTCTGAAGAAAAAAAACTTCTTCAAATGTAGAATTGAACTTAATGAAGCTGCAGACTTTGTGAGAAATCAAGAAACAATAAAACAATACCGAAAGAACCAAAAATTAGAAGAAAATGTGAAATATCTCAATGGAAAACCAACTGACTTTGAAAACGGATCCAGAAGGGATAATTTTAAATTTATTGAACTACATGAAAGTCACAACCAGGAAAAGAGCCTAGACTTCATTTTTCAAGAAATAATACAGCAAAAGTGCCCTGAGATCCTAGAAGCAGAGGGTAAATAGAAATAGATGGAATTAACTGATCATGTTCTGAAGGGGATTCCAAAAGAAAAATTCCCAGGCATATTATAGCCAAATTACAAAACTCCTAAGACAAAGAGAAAATACTAAAAGCTGCCAGAAACAAGCAATTCAACTACCATAGCTCTATAGTCAGGATTACACAGGATTTGGCAACATCTACATTAAGTGCTCATATGGAATATGATATTCTAGAAGGCAAAAGTGCTTGGATTACAACCAAGAATCAAGTACTCAGCAAAACTGAGCATCCTCTTTTGGGGGAAAAATGGACTTTCAGTGAAACAGGGGACTTTCAAATTTTCCTATTGAAATGACCAGAGCTGAACAGAAAGTTTGATCTCCAAGTACAGGACTCAGGTGAAGCATAGAGGGGGTGAACAAGAAGTATTAATCATGAGTAACTTAATTATATTGAACTGTTTGTATTCCTGTATGGGAAGAAGATACTGATAACTCATATGAAGTCATTTATAAGAGCAGTTAGAAGGAATAGATAGATATAGATATAGAGATAGAGATAGAGATAGAGATAGAGATAGAGATAGAGATAGAGAGAGATAGAGATAGAGATGTAGATGTAGATGTAGATATAGATATAGATATAGATATAGAATGTATATATATATATAGTTAGACAAGGCACAGGAGGGAGTTTAATATAAAGATATATATGAATATAATAATATAATGATATAATATGGTATAAAGATGGAGTCAATGGGTGATAAAGGAAAGTACTGGGAGGAAGGGAAAGGAGGGGAAGAAGGGACTAAGATATTTCACATAGAAGAGTCAAGAAAAACTTTTGCAATGAAGTGGAACTAAGGAAGGCAAGGAAGAATGAGTGAGAGCCTTCATTATCATTAGAAATGGCTCAGAGAGGAAATAACATATGCTTTAATAGGGTATAGAAATCTATCTTATCCTAGAGAAAAATGAGAGGAAATAGATGGGATAATGGGGAATGGGGGCGGAAGTGGGGAGATTAGGTGATAAAATAAAGGGAATATTGTGGTAGAGGGTACTTAGATACAACACACTTCTGAGCAGGGACAGGGTGAAAGGAGAGAGATAATAGAACAAATAAGAGTGGGGAGGAATAGGATGGAGGGAAATAAAGCTAGTAATAGCAAGTGTGGGAAAAATATTGAAACAACTTCTCTGGTGGACTTATGATAAAGAAAGCAACTCATCCCAGAGACAGAGTCATTGGAATCTAAACACACACTGCACTTTTTTCCTCTCTCACTATTCTTGAGGTTTCTCTATCTTTTGGGGAGGTAGAGGGGTTTATGTTTACTCTCACAACATGATTAGTATAATAATATAAAATAAATAAATCACAAAAAAGAAAGTACTCAAAGCAACTCTGAAAAGTCTGACATTCAAAAATCTAAAGAAAATTAATAAAAATATGTAAAAGTAAGAGTTTTAAAGCTGAGTTAAAGATAGGAGTAACTTTCAGAAAAGAAATGCCATTATCAACAATAATTTGGTATACTATTTAAAATCACTGATAATTACAGAAATAAATAATAAGATAACCTACACAATTGTTAAAGCTGGTAAACATAGTAAAATGTAATGTGAAGAGAAAGCTACGGTATTTGTTTGAAAAATGATTTGGAATTATGCAAGACAATTTACTAAATGGTTTATAACTTTTGATCCAAAGGTCCCGCTCCTGGGTTTTATAATATAAGGAGGTTAAATGTGGAAAGGAAAGACCTATACATAAAGTATATCCATGAGAGAATTATTTGTAATAATAAAAAATTAAAAACAAAATATGTGAGCAGTGATTGGGGATTGCCTAAACAAATTGTGATATATGCATATAATGGAAAATTATTGAATAACAATGATTGGTATCTATGAAGAATTAAAAAAAACAACAACAATAATATTGTGAGTTGATCGACTATGATGGATTGACTCTCAGAAGTACAGACATTTAGTACAACCATGGTACACCAATCATGGGCAACAACAACATCCACATACGGGCGGTGGGGAGAACAGCGACAACAAACACAGAATCAGAATGAATACTAAGTTCATTTTTAAAAATTTTTTTCTTTTGCCTTTCGTTTCTATACCATGGTTTTCTACTGATGTGGGAGGGGAATGTTGAAAAACATTCATAACATGTAACTGGAAAATCTGAAAAAAAATTGATGCAACATGATCTGAAAATCATGCATTATTTCTGCCTTTCTACCTTTAATTATAGGATTTTAATGATATATGTTTATTTGGTATAGTTGCATGTATTGCATAGAAAAAATTATTTGGCTTTTTTTTAAATTTGATTTTCTCCAATTCTAGCATATCTAGATTTTCTAAAACTATATTCCCATTCTTAATTTCTTTGTCATTTATTTTGTGATTAGATTTATCTAATTCTGAGAGAGAGTGAGGTTTAGGTCCCCTCACTATTATAGTTTTTCTTTCTATGTTTCCTTGAAATTCATTTAACTTCTCCTCTAAGAATTTGGATTTTATACCACTTAGTGCAAATATATATATATATATATATATACACATATATATTTAATAATGATATTGCTTGATTGGCCTTGGTGCCTCTAAGATGTAGTTTCCTTCCTTATCCCTTTTAATGAGATCTATATTTTTTTGCTTTTGTTTTGTTGGAGATCAGAATTGCTACCCCTGATTTTTTACTTCAATTGTATTTAAATATATTTGCTCCAGCCTTTAACCTGTGTATATCTCTTTCTATCAGATGTGCTTGTTGTAACAGCATATTATAAGATCCTATTTTTTTAATTCATTCTGCTCTCTACTTCATTTTATGGGAGAGTTCACACCATTCACATTTACAGTTTAAATTAGAAACTCTGTATTTCCATACATACTATCTTTCCACATTTATACTTTTCTATTTCCTTTCCCCTTATTCTTCCTCACCAATGTTTTGTTTACTTTCCTCTTGGACTTTTCTCTTTAATTTTAACTTTTATTGTTTTATTTTTACTTTAATATTCCATTGACTCAGTTCCTTCTTTCCTTTTCTTTCCTTCTTCCCCCACTTCCCTGAAGGGGAGAATAGATTTTTTTTTTTGCTTTTAGTTAGCAGTTTTATTTTTTTAACATTTTTAAAATGACTTCAAACATTTGTCCCCCAAATTACATGCAAAGATAGATATAACATTTATTCTTTTGAATTCCACAATTTTCTACCACCCTGTCTTCCAACTCCCATGGCAGCAATCTGATAGTTGTCCATGTACAATGTTTCACATATTTCCATATTAGTCATGTTATGAAAGAATTAGAAACAAAGGGGAAAAACATGAGAAAGAAAATAACAACATAAAAGAAGTTTAAATACTTATTATCGAGAAGGCATTACATATTAGCAAGGGATTCAGAGGCAAAATGGAAAAAATAAGTTTCCATCATTAAGGAGCCTATATTTAATTGAAAGAAGAGTTAAATATGTAATTTATGGTAAATATGTAATTAAAAAAAGATCTGTAGGTCTAGGTATTATTTTGTGTGTACTAATGGAAAGTTTTTTGCATTAAAATGGTGAAATGGAAAGAGATCTAAATTTGGAGTCAAAATGTGGTTTTTGAATAGTATCTCATGCATTAACTGGTCAAAAAAACTCAGCTTCTTTGGGACTCAGCTTTCCATCAATAAGATGGAATTGACTTTATTTACAGACACTAAAGAAAGGAATACAATCTTATGTGTAGTAATCAGTGGCACACAACTCTAAGTGACTAATTTTCTTTCTTATTTTAATGCTAAAACAGTGACTGTGGCAAAATCAATAAAAATAGCTAGCAAACTGCATCCTTGCTCATGAAGGCCATCTCTAAGTAGGGAAAATGTTCACTAGTCACAAGAGCAACCAGAGGTTGTACAACTGCTTCTCTGAGGAAGTTGGAGTGGATAACTCCTCGGAATAACTTTACTCACTAAATCTATGATCCTAAAACTTGTGACTAACAGCTTTTACATTAAAGTAAGTTGTGAAAAAACTTTTGTGTCTAGGTCTAACCATCATGGATAAAGTTATCAAAGCAATGAACTACTTCATTGGCAGATTTTAATTTGGTGTTGGAGGATATTACTTGAAAATTTAAAGGTGTAACTACAACCTGTAATATCTGAATACCTGGCTTCTATCCTATAAAAACTTTACAACCTATGTGATAGAGAATTATTTTAAAAATTACCTTCATTGCCCAAAATTTGCTAATTCTGTCCTCAAACTGTAAGTCAAAGAAAGCTATGCAACTTTGTTGTTCCTTTGACTACTACTGAAAAGCAGAAAGCATTGCAAAACACTACCAATTCTGTGCTTTCAAGTGTAAAACAGGTGCCTTTGGGTATCATTTTTCTTTCATAATTACTGATCTCCAGTTGAGGACTTATTAGGTGGAACATACTAATAAGTTGTAATTAGTAATTTCTTCAAAGTGTTGTGTATATTTCATTTAGGTGGGATTAAGAAAAGACATACAAGACACATCTCATTTATAGTGCTGTTCCATGGGGACTATTATCAGTAGGCTAAATCCATTTTAGGGATGTGGAATGTCATATCAACAGATGCTAATTATAAGAAACAAAAAGTATAATTATTTTTAAACACCTCAATTCCCTTGAAGAGAGATAGATAATCTAATAAATGGTACAAACTGCCACAAAAATATAAAATAAGCATCCTCTTAGTTTCTTAAGTTTCTTAAAGAAGCTCTTAGTTTCTTTGATGGGTTAATATTACCAGGATAGAGATAGTATGGTGCAGTATAGTGGTGCTAGACAAGGAAATGGCAAACCACACTAGTATCTTTGCCAAGAAAACTTCAAGTCGGGTCACAAGGGGCAGTACTGTCAAATTAAATTTAAAATGTATTTTTGTGGTCGCATATTGACTTAGACTATAAATTAACATTATCTCTGTTTTATTGTACTTTAATTTTACTTTTGTTAACATTTTCCAATTGCATTTCAATCTGGTTGTGGTACACTTTGGGAATTTTGCCTCAGCATGTCTCTAGGGATGTAGCAGAACAAGTGGAACTGGTTTTGAATCTCACCTCTATCATTGACACTGGGCAAGTAATTTTTTTTAATTTATTTTTTATTTTCATTTTGTACAAATGTTTTTCTTTACATTAATAAAATATACTTGTTTACAAGTAAACAAAATACCCCTCCCCCCCATGAATATAGATAGACTTGCTTGGGCAAAAAAATAAAGGGGGAGAAAAAAAATTAAAAATAAAAAAATAATAGTAATAATTATAGGTATGGCAAGGTGGTGCGATGGACGAAGCACCAGCCCTGGAGCCATGAGCACCTGAGTCCATATCCAGCCTTGTAAACCCAATAATCACCCAGCCATGTGACATGCAAGCCACCTGATCCCCACTGCCCTGCAAAAACCAAAAAGAAGAAAAGAGAAAAAAAAAGAAAGACCCAAAATAAAATAAAATAGTAATAATAGTAGGGGTGGCTGGGTGGCAGACAGAGCATTGGCCCTTGAGCCAGGAGCACCTGGGTCCGAATCCAGCCCCAGACACCCAATGATCACCCTGCTATGTGGCCCCAGGCAGGCCACCCAGCCCCACTTGCCCTGCACCCTCCCCCAAATAATAATAACAAAAAATGTGTTTCAGTCTTTGATCCAACACCATCAACTCTGTTGTGAGTGGATCACATTATTTATGATAAGTCCATCATAAAAGTTACTTCCATATTTTTCCAACGTTGCCATTGCTGCTCGCAACTCTCTCCTTTCTTATTTCTCCACTACCATGTACTATATTTTCTCTCTCCTTTCACTCTGACTCTGCTGTAGGGTTGCTGAGTGGCACAGCAGACAGATCCCTGGTCCTGGGGCCAAGAAGCCCTGAGCCCCCATACCACCCCTTAGGCCCAGAATCCACCTGGCCCTATGGTCCTGGGTAGGCCTTCCAATCCCAGCCCCTTGCAAGAAGTAAAAAAAAGAAAATGTGTTATATCTGACCACTCTCCCCTCATGGTCCATCCTCTCCTCCTTTATTTACATCCCCACCCCTTCCCCCTGCTCCCCCCTCCTTCTTACTCCAGTTGTCTATACCCCATTGAGTATATTTGCTGTTTCCTCTCCTAGCCATCTCTGATGAGAGCAAAGGTTCCCTCATTCCCCATTGCCTCCCCCCTTTCATATCATTGCAATAGCTCATTGTAATAAAAAAAATCTTATTATGTGAAATAGCTTGGACTATTCCTCCTCTCCTTTTTCTTTCTCCCATTTCATTTCCCTTTTTTTCTTATTGACTCCATTTTTAAACCATATTTTCTCTTCGAATTCAGCTTTCTCCTGTGCTTCAACTATAAAAGCTCCCTCTACCTGCTCTATTAACTGAGATGGTTCATATGAATATTATCAGTATCATTTTTCTATATGTAGTTCATCCTCATTAAGTCCCTCATATTTCCCCCCTCTCCTCCAATCTCCATGCTTCACCTGAGTCCTGTATCTGAAGATCAAACCTTCTGTTCAGCTCTGGCCATTCCAAAAGGAAGCTTTGAATTTCCCCTGGTTCATTGAAAGTCCATCTTTTTCCCTGGAAGAGGACATTCAGCCTTGCTGGGTAGTTCATTCTTGGCTGCATTCTAAGCTCTTTTGCCTTCTGGTATATTGTATTCCAAGCCCTACGAGCTTCCAATGTAGCTGCTGCTAAGTCCTGTGTGATCCTGACTGCAGCTCCATGATATTTGAACTGTGTCCTTCTGGCTGCTTGTAATATTTTCTCTTTGACTTGGGAGTTCTGGAACTTGGCTATAATATTCCTAGGGGTTGGTTTTTTGGGATCTCTTTCTTGGGGGGATCGGTGGATTCTCTCTCCTTTTCTATTTTTCCCTCTGCTTCTAGAATATCAGGGCAATTTTCCTGTAGTAATTCTTTGAAAATGATGTCAAGGCTCTTTTCCTGATCGTGACTTTCAGGTATTCCAATAATTTTTAAATTATCTTTCCTAAGTCTGTTTTCCATATCAGTTGTTTTTTCAATGAGATATTTCACATTTTCTTCTAATTTTTCATTTTTTTGGTTTTGAAGTATTGATTCCTGTTTTCTGGTAAATTCATCAATCTCCCTGAATTCTATTCTATGTCTGAAGGATTTGTTCTCCTCAGAGAGTTTTCTTATGTCTTTTTCCATATGGCCAATTTTGCTTTTTAAAGCATTCTTCTCCTCAATAACTTTTTGAACTGTTTTATCCATTTGACCTAAGCTGGTTTTTAGCATGCTATTTTCTTCAGCATTTTTTTTGGATTTCCTTGACTAAGCAGCTGACTTCATTTTCATGTTTTTCCTGCATCTCTCTCCTTTCTTTTCCCAGTTTTTCTTCTAACTCCCTCATTTGATTTTCAAAGTCTTTTTTGAGCTCTATCATAGCCTGAGCCCAATTTCTGTTTTTCTTGGAGTCTTTAGATGCAGGAGCTTGTGCTTCCTCATCTTCAGACTGAATATTTTGATCCTTCTTGGGCTCATTTGCAAAATATTTCTCAATGGTCTTCCTCTTGTTTCTTTGTTTGTTCATTTTCCCAGCCTAAGCCTGTTTTTGGGGGTGCTTCCTGAGCTTTTGGACACTCCCACAAGGGTCTCAGTGTGTGAGGTTCTGTCCTCCCTCCTGGTCTGTGAATGACCATAAGCCCCCCCCCCTGCCACAGGGCTGAGGTGGGGGGAGCCCTGCTGTTCTATGGGGGGGCCTAGACTGGGATCAGGATCTGAATGTGGTTAGAGCTCCAGAGTCCTGTTCCAGGGGCAGAGCTAGGCAGTCTCTCTTCACTCCCCTCCCTCAGCTCAATGGGCTCATGCCCTGGGGCTCCTGCTTAGCAGCTCCACCTGCTTCTGTTTCCGAGTCTAGGCTGCTGAAAGACCAGGCTGCTTGCTGTGTGTCCTGAGTGCTGGGCTCCATGTGCTCGCTCTGGCAGAGGTCCCCTGCTGTTCCCCCAATTTGTGCCGGTGCTCCCCGGGGTGCAGCTCAGGAGACTCACCCGGTGCTGTGAGCCACGGCTCCCATCGCCCTGGGGCTGCCTCCAGGAGGCTGAAGTTCTTTGGCTTTGGTGGGCCACCCCTCTGGCGGGCTGCCCCTCCGCCCCGGGAGCAGAGCCTTTCTGCTCTTTTCCAGGTTACCTTGAGTAGGAGAACTGCCTCACTGGGTCCCTTTGTGGGTTCTGTCTCTCGAAAGTTTAGTTAGAGTCCTTAGTTTATGAGTTTTTATCAGAGATCTCCTAAGACTAGATCCCTTCATGTCGCCATCTTGGCTCCGCCCCCTGTAACTTTTTTTTTTAGCAAGACATAAAGTATTTATTTTTTTCAAGTTCATTTTCAAGAGTTTCTTACTCTTAGCAGTTCTTCATAAAAAACTATCAGATACATAGATAAGTCACACTAAGAGTGCAAAGGAATAATGTCAATAGCTTGCAAATGGGAATTATTTGTAAAAACTGAAATCTCAGTCAGCAGAGTCAGTCCACCCCTTCATCTCCACCGATGATCCCTAGGGTTTGTCACTTGGTTTCCATTTCCAGATTTATTAAATGGCCTGGAACTTAGGACCCTCTTTTGCAACAACTTCCAGCAGGTTGGGACTACAGTGCTGCCCCTCTAGTGTCATAAGGCTAGGACTTGGTTTGAGCTTGACTCTCACTGACTAGGCAAGTAACTTAACCTCTCTGAGACTCAGTTTCTTCACCCAAAGAGTGGGACTATTAACACCACTCTTTAAGTTCTTAGGATCAACTGAAGTGATATATGTAAAACTCTTTGCAAAACACTATATAAAGTATGAGTTATTTAAAAGCACACACAAAACTTGTTCATTCTATTTGGTTCAGAGCAGGGGGCTCTTAAAAAATTTTTTGGCAGTTCGTTTATTGAAGGGTCAACAGACTTCACTAGACTGCAAAACGAATCCATGGTTCAGAGAAATAGAGTCTGCTTTACTTCTTTGTATTTGGTACTTATTCTAATAAGAACTTTATGTTCTATGTAGATAGCACTTGAGTAGATGAGACCACCAAGCCTAGAGTGAGGAAGTTATTTATTAGTAGCTTTTCAGTTGTACACTTTGTGATACCATTTGAAGTTTTCTTGGCAAAAGATACTTGATTGGTTTGCTATTCCCTTTCAAGCTCATTTTACAAATAAGGAAAGTAAGGCAAATAGGATTAAGTGACTTGATAGGGATACGAAGTTAGTAAATTTCTGAGGTCAGATTTGAACTGAGGTTTTCCTGACTCTAAGCTGGGCACTGGCAAACCACTCTAGTATCTTTGCCAAAAAAACTTCAAATGGGATTACAAAGAACTAGATTCAATTGATACAGCTGAGCAAAAATAAAGCACTAAGAATTTAGGAGCACCTTTTGCTAAAACACCCAATAGATTCCATTTAAGGTAGAGAAATATCTGCCTTTTTAATTAGAATGGCTTAATTCATTTTGCCAGCATCTACATGCACAACTCAATTATTTGGATTTGTCTCAAATTATTTTAAAATCAAATAATGTGCTATTTCAAAAATGGGATTGGTCATTATATAATGACATTTCTACTGATTTCACATATGGAATGGAGTTGAATGGGAGTACATATCCTTGGAGAATATTCATGGGAATGAGTTTATAGATGGTAGACCAGGGAATTTCCCTGACAACCTTTGAGGAGTCCAGGGATACCTGTGACTCAACTCTGAAGGACATGCTTTTTAAGATGAAGAGGAAATCCCCTTACTGATCAGAAAGAGCTCATAACTCAATGAATTTTTAAAAGAGTAAATATCTTCTCATAATGAAGAGTATGGGGAGGAGAAATCTTGTTTTTAGTAGCTCTGAGGCCCTGAAAGCAATGAATCAAAGAGTGACAGGAAAAAAATAAAGTTCAACTGATCCTTCTTTTAGGTGGTTAGACCTTCTCAGGACAGAATTGTCTGGATTATATATACGAGGGTTCAGAAAAGACAGAATTGAAAGTGAAAGGGTACAGTGCCCTAGGCCCTTGTGTCCAACTGTGGTTATTTATTGCTAGACATAATATTTTTATTTCCTGGTATCTCATGGAAGTACTGTCCTTTTAAGATGTGAATGTATATTATTAATTTATTAGCAAACATGACACGTTTTTTAAAAAACAAGACCATCTTACCTATCCATGTGATTGGTATCCCTGTCAAAATACTTACCTCAAGAAGAAACACATTTTAATGAGTCATCTATTACTCAGAACATTTAAAAAGGGAGCAATACTAATTGAGAAACATAGATTATCTTCTCTTCTAAAATCTGTGAAATTATAATCATCCTTTGTGTTACATCATAAGATCTGTGTCAGAGTAACCTAAGAAAAATATATCTATAAAAATGAAGCATATAAAGATCATTAAGTTGGTCAGAAAGATGACCATGGTTTTACACAATGAAAATAATTATGCAAATATTGTAAGTATGATCCATGGGCTGGAGTCAGTTCCAACAACCTGTGAGCCAATATTTTTAGTGAGAGCATTTTCTTCAGAAATTGGCAAATGCTAAAAAATGAATATTATTGTTTTGTTTACTGGTTAGACTCAAGAAAGTAAAGGATAAAATGTTAATAATGCAGATTAAACTTAAAAGTGTGTCATACAGTGTCAGAGAGTCAGTTGTTGAATATTTAGCAGCACCTTTCTGGCAATGAACTATGATTTCATGAGCATGGTACATACTCTCCCATTAAGTTTCTGACTTAGTAAATAAGTCCAAGTGAGCTGCCTAAGACTTAGCTTAAATGACTTACCCACGGTTATAGAACTATGCAGGAGAAGTCAGGTGTTTTTGACTCAACATTATCAAAACATTTTCATTCTATCAAGATAGAAAACATTGAGGTAGAAAATAGTAAAGTGGGCAGTATTATGACAATGCTATGCTAGAAGTTATTGATAATAAAACTATCAAGACACAAATAGTATCTTTAAAAGTTTGTTTATTCAAAATAGCAATTTGGTATTTATTGAAATTAATCATCTTCATTAATTTGATTGACTATGTTCTGAATATAGACATAATCACTCTTTGGTATCATAGATGGTTGTATATTTTTCACGTTAGCATAATCAACTACTAATTATTCAGATGTTAATTATGATTTGCCTTTTGATTTCATCTTGGTCATTTTTACTGTTTATTTCTTCACAAAGAGAAAGTTAGGGAAGAATGTATTTTTTGAATAAACTGGAAATAACAGTATACAAAAGAATGGGAAGAATGTCTAAATTACTGTTGAATGAAATTTTTTTTATTATATGTTGATTTTCTTTACAACTTTTCATTAAAATGAATAAAAAATTCCAAGATAACAAATAGGAAAGGGAATGAAACAAAAGTGACTAACAACATTAGAATATCTGTTAATCATATGGTGGTAAACCATACAATTCTGGCTTAAAGTCCCCTAGTGTTTTCAGCACCATGGTTGCCTTTTTTGTAAGTTCTGGGTCTAATTGTTCATCTGGAACCATAACCACCTGCATCCAAGCTGCAATCGCTCCTTCAACTCCATTCGGAGCATCTTCAAATACAAGGCACTTTTCTGCTGGAGGAGAAGGGAAAATTCTCTTTGCACAAGTTAGAAACAAATCAGGATGTGGTTTGCCATTCTCCACCTCAGGATCATCACCCAGAACAATATGATGAAACAAACTCAAGAATTCTTTGTGTCTCATTGTTTTCAATTCAAAAGAAGATCCAGAAGAGCTAGTAGCGATTGCAAAAGGTATGTTGTGTCTATGTAGATGGTTGATGAGCTTCTCAACAACTGGCATAAGTGCAGCTGAAGGAAATATTTCTTCTTGCTTCCTTCTGCTCTTTTCTATTAGTTCCTCTTTGGTTATTGGAAGATCTAAGACTTCTACAATAACCTTTGCTGCATCCAATGCTTTTTTACCTAACCGTGGCTTTCACATCCCATGTATATTTCTTTCCAAAGCAGTCACAGATTTCCTGAAATATCACCATATAGAGTCAATCAGTATCCAGGAGGAGGCCGTCCATGTCAAAGAGCAGATGGGTGACCGGTCTCGGCGGAGCTGCAGGAGCCGGTTAAGCCATGGTGCCCACGGCCTGGGGCCCGAGCGAGGCCGGGGGAGCATAGATTTTTAAATTCAAGTGGGAATATGTATTATTCCCCTCTTAGATCCAAATCTGTTGAGGATAGAAGGTATTATGTGTTCATGACCTCCCTTCTTTTCCTCAGCTGTAAAAGATCTTTGCAACACTTCACGTGGTATCCTCTAATGCCTAGTCTACACCTCGTATAATCCTTCTTTCATGTCTTTATTGTTTTAACCCTGACTTGTAACTAAAACACCTAGCCTCCTCTTAGTATAATCCTTCATTCTTGTCAAAATGTACTACTTTTATCTGTCCTAATAGAAGTAACTTGCAAAATAGTTGATTGATTGATAGGTTGATTAAAAAGTAACACTGCTTCATATTCCCTGTCCAAGTATACTCCCTTCTTCTGTCTCATTAGAAATACATTTCTCAAGGGTCAAAAGTAACATCAAATTTTAATCAATTTATACCCCACCCTCTTTTCAAATGCCCTCAACAGACTACAATCCTCATAAACTGAAGTATCATATGAAGCAAAATTACTTGGAGTCATTTATATCTTTATTTGCAGCATATTCCCTCTAATTGTGGCTAAAGTATCAAGTAAAGCAAAATCACTTCATGATTTAATTATGCACTGCCTAAGTACTCTCCCTCCATCAGTCCCAAAAGAAATACAACCTTGGTACTCAACATTGCTTAAGGACACATTATACCCATATCCTCTAAGTACAATCTTCCCAAATATATTCACTCCTCATTAGCTAAAGGGTCAACACTTTCATGGTTATCTTATATCCACATCCTCTCTCTAAGTAGTTTTCTTTTGACTATCCTAAGAAAAAATCAAATATTAGCTTCCCTTGAAGGGATGTATACTGTATAATGTTATTGACTAACATTTTTTCACCTTTCTATTTATCTTTTTACATACCTTCTTAGTACTGAATTTGAAGACTGTATTTATTGTTCTAAATCTCATCTTTTTATCAGAAAATTGGGAAATTCCTCTATTTCATTGAAAATTCATTTCTTCCCTGAAAGAATAAGCTGAATTTTGCATAATGGTTTTTCTTGTTTGTAATCCAAGGTCTTTTGCCCTCAGAATATCATATGCCTATCCCTCCAATCCTTTAATTTTTGGAGCAGATAAGTCCTATGTAACTCTGATTGTGATTTCTTGGTAGTTAAATTGCTTCTTTTTTGGTTCTGTGCAGTATTTTCTCCTTTAGCTGAGAATTCTGAAATTTGGCTACAATAGTTTTTCAAGTTATTTTTCTAGTTTCTCTTTGTGGAGGTGATTGGTGGATTTTTTTCAAGGCCTATTTGCGGATATCAAGGCAGTTTTATGTGATGATTTACTGAAAGATATTTTACAGCTTTGTTTTTTGAACAATGTTTCAGGTAGACCAATAATTCATAAATTATCTCTTCTGGATCCATTTCAAGTCATTTGCTTTTCCTAAAAGGCATTTTACACTTTCTTTCCTTTCAGACTTTTGATTTTGTAGAGTAGAATATTGATGTCTCATAAAATCATTACTTTCCATGTGTCCAAGTTGGATTTTTAGACTTTTATTTTCTTTAGTTGAAGTTGCATTTCCTTTTCTAATTGCTTAATTTTATTTTTAAAATTGACTTTATGTTTGCCTTTTTCCAGTTAGTTAATTTTACTTTTGGATGAATTATATTCTTTTTCCAATCTGTCATTTTTTACTTTAAAAGGAGTTGATTTCTTTGGTCAATTTTTCATAATTCTCCTGCATGAATTTTATTTCTCTTTTACTACTTTTCTTCTTCCTCTCTTCTTTCGTAAGTTTTTGGATTTGAGGCCAAATCATAAACTTCTTTGAAGTTTCACATATAGACAATTTGTCATTCTTTTAAGATGACATTTTTATGATCCCTCTCTGAGTAGTAGATTTCTATGGTTAGAATTCTTTAGGTTCCTTTTGATAGTTGAAATCTGCTCCTGAAATACAGGGAGTATAGTCCCAGGCTTTTTGTGCTGGAGCTAGGAACGGATCCTTGACTTATTGCTGCTAAGGTGTTACCTATGCAGCCCAGATTTTGCCTTTGCAGTGGTTTGTTCCCAATGCAGTTCTCTCTGTTGCCCAAGAGTTCCCCAGACTTTATCTTGGGTTAGAATCCTATGCTTGTCTAGTGCAATGTTGACTTGCTAAGTCAGATTCTGGACTATGCTGTGACTTAGAGCTTCCCACTAGTTTTCTCGCTTTCCCATCTATGCTGGGATATACTTCCACTTTACCTCCAAAGAGACAGACCTTTTCTGAAGATCCTCCATTATATCTTACGCTGAGATCTTGTTTTACTATATTTTGCTGGTATCTATAGGTTTGTTATACAGACTTTATTTTAAGTTGTGTTGGGAAAAGTTCTGAGAACTTCCTAGTTTTGCATTGCCATCTTGGTTTGCCCTAAACTTTTGAGGAATTTTGATTCAAATATTTGATCTTGAATTACCTAATATCTTTTTTTTTTCAAGATTCAATGGCTGACCATGGCTTTTTTTATTTTATTTTATTTTTTATCATTCTTAAGCACATTTATTTGCATATACATGTTTTCACAATAAAAAATACATACACACATGCATTTCTACTTATGCATACATGAATAGATACAATGTAATTTTGATTTTTTAATTTAATTTTTTATTCTCATTTTGTACAAATTTTTTTACATTAATAAAATATTCTTGTTTAAGAGTAAACAAAATACCCCCTCCCCCCATGAATATAGACTTGCTTGAGCAATAAAGTAAAGGGGAGAGAGAGAAAAATTAAAATAAAATAATAGTAATAATTGTAGGTATGGCCAGGTGGCGCAATGGATGAAGCACCAGCCCTGGAGCCATGAGCACCCAAGCCCACATCCAGCCCCATAGACCCAACAATCACCCAGCCGTGTGACATGCAAACCACCCTATCCCCACTGCCCTGCAAAAACCAAAAAGAATAAAAAAAGACCCAAAATAAGGTAAAATAAAATAGTAATAATAGTAGGGGTGGCTGGGTGGCAAACAGAGCATTGGCCCTTGAGCCAGGAGCACCTGGGTCCAAATCCGGCCTCAGACACCCAAAGATCACCCTGCTATGTGGCCCCAGGCAGGCCACCCAGCCCCATTTGCCCTGCACCCTCCCCCAAATAATAATAATAATAAATGTGCTTCAGTCTGTTCCAACACCAACAACTCTGTCGGAGTGGATCACATTCTTTATGGTAAGTCCATCGCAAAAGTTACTTCCATATTTTTCCAACATTGCCATTGCTGATCACAACTCCCTCCTTTCATATTTCTCCACTACCATGTACTATATTTTCTCTCTCCTTTCACTCTGACTCTGCTGTAGGGTCGCTGAGTGGTGCAGCAGACAGATCCCTGGTCCTGGGGCCAAGAGGCCCTGAGCCCCATACCAACCCTTAGGCCCAGAATGCACCTGGCCCTATGGTCCTGGACAGGCCTTCCAATCCCAGCCCCTTGCAAGAAGTAAAAAAAAAACTGTTATATCTGACCACTCTCCCCCCATGGTCCATCCTCTCCTCCTTTATTCACATCCCCACCCCTTCCCCCTGCTCACCCCTCCTTCTTACTCCAGATGTCTATACCCTCATTGAGTATATATGCTGTTTCCTCTCCTAGCCACCTCTGATGAGAGCAAAGGTTCCCTCATTCCGCCTTGCCTCTCCCTTTCCATATCATTGCAATAGCTCATTGTAATAAAGAAAAATCTTATTATATGAAATATCTTGGCCTATTCCCCCCTCTCCTTTTTCTTTCTCCTATTACATTTCCCTTTTTTTCTATTAACTCCATTTTTACACCATATTTTATCTTCAAATTCAGCTTTCTCCTGTGCTTCAACTATAAAAGCTCCCTTTACCTGCTCTATTAGCTGAGAAGGTTCATATGAGTATTATCAGTGTCATTTTTCTATGCAGGAATACATGAAGTTCATCATCATTAAGTCCCTCATATTTTCCCCCTCTCCTCCAATCTCCATGCTTCACCTGAGTCCTGCATCTGAAGATTTTAATATCATCTTGTTTGCTCCCCACCTCCTTTGTAACAGGAAACTACAAAAGAAATAGATAAAGAAGAAAAATTAGGATAACAATGAATACATCAAAAAAATGTGACTATTATAATCTTTCATATACAAGCATCTTAAACTTCTTCAAAGAACTAGAGAGAAGTGTCTTTTCATTTCTCTTCTTTTAGTTCTGGTTTATTTTTTGTGAATTACCAACATTCATATTTTTTCATTACTTTTTTTTGTTTAAACTATTTTCTTTTCCATTATATAAAAGTTATTTTTTCTAATAAATTTTACTTCCAAAGTCTATCTTTCCCTCTATTTCCTCACCTCTTATCAAAAAAGGACTATTATAAATATTGTTGTACAAATCAATTCTTCCTACTCTTTTTAAAAATTTCTTGAAGATACTTATACAAAAGTATTTCTGGATTTCAGGATACACACTGCTTTATACCATTTGGGCATAGTTCCAAATTGTTCTTTTGATATTCTTGACTTTATGATCTTCTAAATGAATCTGATTATTATTTTTCCTGGTTCAGAAGAATAGATATTGGTAATTTTATTTGGATGACATTTAATATATAAATTATTATAGATAAAATTTTCTTTTTTTCATACTATTGATCCTACCTACCCATAAACAATTAAATTTCTTTCAATTTAAATGTGGATTTATCTCTGTAATTTTTTAAAAAAATTTTGTACATATATATTTCATTAGTTTATTATTTCAAATATTTCATGCTCTCTAAAGAGATTTTAAAAACTCTTCAAGTAGAATAGGAGAGCTGATGATTTATGCTTGTTTACTTTATATCCTACTACTTTACTGTTTAATTCATTTAAACATTAATTAAATTTAAATGAAAATTTTTAAGTTACTATTCATTATGTAAAATTACTTTTTCAACAGAGTTTTAGCTGCATATTTGGAATTTTCTAAATATATCATCATATAATCTGTGAAAAGTGAATAATTCCCTACTCTGATTCTTTCCTAATTCTTTTTCTTCTCTTTTTTTCTATTGCTAGGATTCTCAGTTCAATATTGAAATTATACTGGTGATATTGAACATCCTTGTTCACATGTGATCTTACTGGATAACTCCTATCTTATCCCCATTACAAGTAATGCTTGCAGATACTTTTAAATAAATGCTTTTTAAATATTTAAGAAAAAAATTCAATTGTACCTAAATTATCAAGTGTATTTTTCAACATGAGTTAAAGGAATGTTTTATTTTATCAGAAGTTGATCCTAAATTTGTTGACATTATATGCTTTTTTACCTTTTTTATTTTCATAATCAGTTATACCAAAATTTTTCATTAAGCACAGTCATTCCAGAATTATTGGTATGAATCCTTCTTAGACAAAATACACAATCTTTATAATAAATTGTTATACTCTTTTAGCTAGTATTTTATTTATAAGTTTTTCGTCTGTGTTCATTAATTAAATTTGTCTTTAAATATCTTTCTTTGTTTTTACTTTTCCTTATTTCGAAATCAATTTCACGTTTGTTTCCCAAAGAAGTTTAGTAGGATCTCTTCTTTACCTATTTTTCCCTATAATTTCTTTAATATCGGAATTCTTTTATTGTTTTAATGTTAGATAGTATTTACTTGTAAATCTATCTGGTCCTCATGTCTTTTTGTAAAGAAGTTAATTTAAGGTCTATGCAATTTCCTTTTCTAAAGTAGGTGTATTTTGGGGGCGGCTAGGTGTCGTAGTGGATAAAGCACCGGCCTTGGAGTTAGGAGTACCTGGGTTCAAATCCGGTCTCAGACACTTAATAATTACCTAGCTGTGTGGCCTTGGGCAAGCCACTTAACCCCATTTGCCTTGCAGACACCTAAAAAAATAGGTGTATTTAGAAAGTCTATTTCCTCTTCTGTAAATCTATGCAATTTTTCATTTTATAAATCTTCCATTTCACTTAAAATGTTAAATTTTTAGAATATAATCAGGTAAAATAATTCCTTGTAACTGCTTTAATTTTTTATTTTTCTCATTTCTATAGATATTATTTTTCTTTTTTTAAATCAAATTAATTTTAATTTTTTTCACAAACCAACTCCTAGTTATATTTATTAATTCAATGGCTTTTTGTACTCAATTTTATTTATCTTACTTTTAATTTTAAATGTTTCCAAGTTAATATTTAAGTGGGGATTTTTAGGCTTTTTTCTTTTTTCTACTCTTTTTAATTGCAACCAAATTCATTCATCTATTCTTTCTTTATTTTACTAATATGAACATTTAGAGATATATGCATTTCCCTCTGATCATTGTTTTTTTCTGTATCCCAATGTTTGGAGATGGTGTCTTATTATAGTCATTCTTTTTAGTGAAATTATTGGCTGTTTCTTTTTTTGTAAATTAAAAAATTTAAACAAATAAAAACAAGAAAATAGGGAGGAAGATATATTGCCATGTGCACAGTAGCATATGAGAGTATTTAATAAAAAAAACACATTTCCATTTCAAGAAAATCCATATAATAAATACTGCATATTCTTTTCAAAATTACCCAGTTTTTTCTTTACTTCTTTTTAGTTCTTCTATTGTTCTCTACTATATACTTTTTAACTTTATTCCTCCCATTCTAAAGAAGGCTACAATTGAGTGTGGATAGATCAATAGACAGATGACAAAAAGACAGACAGACAGACAGACAGACAGAATGACAGACAGACAGACACACAGACAGATAGATAGATAGATAATTAGATGATAGATAGAGAGACAGATAGATATAGATGCATGTAAGAGCATACAATGCTCATTTTCACGTCTTCAATGTCTCTGAAAGGAGATGGCATCTTCCCACTTAAGTTGTAGTCTTTCCATATTCATCATTTCCCACAACACAACAATATTCTTATCCAATCACATCCTAGCTGAGTGATTGTCAATGAAAATTTTCCCTCATAATTTTCTATATTCCTGTTATTCTAGGCTACTTAGATTTTATTTATATAATACAATTTCTATTTTAAATCATCAAAATTATACATCTTATACGTTAACACTTTTTATCTTCTAATATAGTTTGTGTTCTTCTCCTGTTGAATGTACTTCCTGTAAATATTTTTTCCCTGGTTTCTCTGAAGTTGTTGACCTTTTGTTCTTTGAAATGAACTTGGTTATTTTTTCTAACTCAGTAAGATAGGTTTATTTAATTTAATTTGGATGACATTGAATAAATTATTTTTTTAGGGTTTTTTTTTAACAAGGCAAATGGGGTTAAGTGGCTTGCCCAAGGCCACACAGCTAGGTAATTATTCAGTGTCTGAGACCGGATTTGAACCAAGGTACTCCTGACTCCAGGGCTGCTGCTTTATCCACTGCACCATCTAGCCGCCCTTCACATCACATTTTTAAGGAGATATCTCCTTTTTACCCATTCCTATCTAATTTTGTTTTAGAATCACATCACACACAACTCTATCCCAACTTTTCTATCAAAATATCCTAGTAATGAAGAAAGTCTTAAGAATAAGGGGCAATTAGGTGGTGCAGTGGATAGAGCACAGGCCCTGGAGTCAGGGTGACCTGAATTCAAATTTGATCTCAGAGACTTAATAATTGCCTAGCTGTGTGACCTTGGGCAAGTCACTCTTAATCCCATTGCCTTAAATGAATAAAAATTTTAAAAAAGAAAGTCTTAAGAATACTGATAACATTTTACTATACAAAAAAGAATTGGCCTTAATGAGTCCCTTAAAATTAATATTTAATGTTTTCTTAAACTTCTTTTGATTTTTTAATTTTCCATTTTTGGACCCCAAATATTCCAATTTTGATCTTTTTTTATTGCTTGAAATATTATCTCCTTAACTTTGGTGTTTTGAAACTTTTGGTGTTATTCTCCTTGGATCACATCAAGTGATAATTTTAGCTTCCTTTTACCTATTTCTACTTTATCCCCCTGTTCTTGATGGCTTGATGTTTGTCCTTCATTTTTAAAGAAGATCATGACATAATTGAGGTGATGCCATGGCAAGCACATGAATTGGATTTGAGTGAGGGAGGGATTCTGCTAAGTCACCAGGCTCGCTTTCTCCTCTGAAGTCATCTGGGACCAGGGTACAAATATGAATCAGGATGATGGGAAATGACCCTGCATGTGAGGTAATCAGGGTTAAATGACTTGCCCAAGGTCACACAACTAGAAAATGGCAAGTGTCTGAGGCCGAATTTGAACTGAGGTACTCCTGACTCCACACAGCCACCCCTTAGAAAGAATTTTTTAAGAAAAAATTTATTTATTTTGAGTTTTATAATTTTTCCCCCATTCTTGCTCCCCCCCCCATTTCCCACAGAAGGCACTCTGTTAGTCTTTACATTGTTTCCATGGTATTGATCTCAGTTGAATGTTATGACTGAGAAATCATATCCTTGAGGAAGAAAAATAAAGTATGAGATAGTAAAATTACATAATAAGATAATTTTTTTTTCTAATTTGAAGGTAATAGTCTTTGTTCTATGTTCAAAGTCCATAATTCTTTCTCTGGATACAGATGGTATTCTCCATTGCAGATAGCCCAATATTGTCCCTGGTTGTGGCACTGATGGAATGAGCAAGTCCATCAAGTTTGCTCATCACCCTCATGTTGCTGTTAGAGTATACAATATTTTTCTGGTTCTGGTCATCTCACTCAGCAACAGTTCATGCAGATCCTTCCAACCTTCCCTGCATTCCCATACCTTCAGGCTTCTATAGAACAATAGTGTTCCATATATTACAGTTTCTTGAGCAATTTCCCAATTGAAGGGCATTCACTTAATTTCCAATTCTTTGCCACCACAAACAGGGCTGCTATAAATATTTTTGTACAAGTTGTGTTTTTACCCTTTTTCACAATCTCTTCAGGGTATAGACCCAGTAGTGGTATTGCTGGATGAAAGGGTATGCACATGTTTATTTCCCTTTGGTCATAATTCCAAATTGCTCTCTGGAAAGGTTGGTTGACTTCATAGCTCCACCAACAATGTATTAATGTCCCATATTTCCCACATTGCTTCCACATTAATCATTGGCTTTTCTGGTCATATTGGCCAGTCTAAGAGGTGTGAGATGGTATCTCAGAGATGCTTTAATTTGCATTCCTCTAATAAGTAAGGATTTGGAGCAATTTTTCCCATGACTATGGATCGCTTTGATTTCCACAGCTGTAAATTGTCTTTGCATATCCTTTGACCATTTGTCAATTGGGGAATAGCTTTTTTTTTAAAAAAAATTTAATTCTGCTCTCTATATACTTTAGAAATGAGTCCTTTGTCAGAAACACTAGTTGCAAAAATTATTTTGGAATTTACTACATTTCTTTTGAACTTGATTACAAGTGGTTTTGTCTGAGCAAAAACTTTTTTTTAATTTAATTCAATCAAAATCATCTAGTTTGTTTTTAATTATGTTCTCCATCTCTTCCTTGGTCATAAACTGCTTCCCTTTCCATAGATCTGACAGGTAGACTACTCCTTGATCTTCTAGTTTGTTTATAATATTGTTTTTTATGTCTAAATCCTGTAACCATTTGGATCTTACCTTAACATAGGGTGTGAGGTGTTGGTCTAATCTAAGTTTCTTCCACACTAACATACATTTTCCTAACAGTTTTATTGAAGAGAGAGCTTTTATCCCAATACCTGAACTCTTTGGGTTTATCAATCAGCAGATTAACTATATTGCACCTAGTCTATTCCACTGATCCATGACTCTATTTCTTAGCCAATACCATTTGGTTTTGATGCCTGATGCTTTATAATATAATTTTAGATCTGGTAAGGTTAAGCCACCCCCCCTTTGCACTTTTTTCCATTGAATCCCAGGAAATTCTTGACTTTTTTATTTCTCCATATAAATTTTATTACAACTTTTTCTAACTCATTAAAGTAATTTTTTGTAATTTTTATTGGTAGGCCACTAAACAAGTAGTTTAGTTTTGGTAGAATTGTAATTTTTATTAAATTAGCTCAACCTATCCATGAGCAATTGATGTTTGCCCAGGTGTTTAAATCTGATTTTATCTTTATGAAAATTGCTTTGTAATTGTTTTCAAAAAGGTTTTTGAGTCTGCCTTGGTATTTTATTTTGTCTGAGGTTACTTTGAATGGGATTTCTCTTTCTAATTCTTTCATATACATATATATATATGTACATATATATTGAAATGTTGAGAATTTATGAAGGTTTATTTTGTATCCTCCTAATTTGCTAAAGTTACTAATTATTTCTAGTAGTTTTTTAGATGACTTTTTGGGACTCTCTAGGTATACCATCATGTCATCTGCAAAGAGTGAGAGTTTTGTCTCCTCCTTCCCTATTCTAATTCCTTAAATTTCTTTTTCTTCTCCTATTACTGAGGCTAACATTTCTAATACAATATTGAATAGTAGTGGTGATAATGGGCATCCTTGTTTCACCCCTGATATTATTGGGAATGCATCAAACCTATCCCCTTTACACATAATGCTTGTTGAAGGTTTCAGATAGATAGATACTGCTTGTTATTCTAAGGAACAAACCATTTATTCCTATGCTCTCTAGTGTTTTCATTAGGAATGGGTGCTGTATTTTGTTAAAAGCTTTTCCAACATGTATTGATATGATCATATGATTTATGATAGGTATATTATTGATATAATAATTAAACTAACAGTTTTCCTAATATTGAACCAACCCTGCATTCCTGGGATAAATCCTACTTGATCATAATGTATTATCCTAGTGATAACTTTTTGTAATCGTTTTGCTAAGATTTTTATTTAAGATTTTTGCATCTATATTCATTGGGGAGATAGGTCTATAATCTTCTTTCTCTGTTTTAACTCTTCCTGGTTTAGGTAGCAGCAACATATTGGTGTCATAGAAGGAGTTAGACAGATTTCTCTCTTCACCTATTTTTCCAAGAGTTTATGTAGAATTGGAACTAATTGTTCCCTAAATGTCTGATAGAATTCACTTGTGAATCCATCTGGTCTCAGAAATTTTTTCTCAGGGACTTCAATAATGGATTATTCAATTTTTTTTCTGAGATAGGGCTATTTATGTTTTTAATTTCCTCTTCATTTAATCTAGGCAACTTAAATTTTTGCAAATATTTATTGATTTCACTTAGATTGTCAAATTTATTGGCATAGAGCTGAGCAAAGTAATTCCCGGTTTATTGCTTTAATTTCCTCCTCCTTGGTGGTGAGTTGACCTTTTGCATTGATGATCCTAGCAATTTGGTTTTCTTTCTTTATTTTAATCAAATTGACCAGAAGTTTATCAATTTTATTGGGTTTTTTCATAAAACCAGTTCTTGGCTTTATTTATTAGTTTAATAGTTTTCTTCCTTTCAATTTTATTAATTTCTCCTTTAATTTTTAGAATTTCTAATTTGGGATTTGGAAAGAATTAAAGATAAATAGAGATAAAAGTGGATAAAGGGAAAGAAAAGGGATGGAACTTAAAAATGAAGAGGAAGAGGAAAAGAAGTGAAAAAGGTCAAGGAATTGGCAATTGACATATGGATGGAAGATATGGAAACTTTTTCGAGTTGGAAATTTTTATTTCTAAACGAGTTAATTTCTTTGGTCAAGGTTTCAAAATTCTTCTGTATGACTTATTTTTTTTTCATTTTTCTTCCTTCTTTAGTTTTTAAAATCACATTAAGCTCTTCCATGAGTTTTCCTATTTGAGTCCGTTTAATAAAACTCCTTTGAGACTTTCCATTTGGGTAATTCTGAGATGGCATTTTTATCATCTCTATCTGAAGAGTTGCATTCTATGGTTAATGTGCTCTCTCTCTCTCTCATACACACACACACACACACACACACACATACACACATGCACAAACACACACATACAGACACACACAGAGACATACACACAAACACATACACTCATTTTGAGAGTTGAGCTCTTCTTCTAAGATATAGGAAGTATACTTTCAAGTTTTTTGTGCTGGGGCTGGGGAGCTTGCCAAGGTATTGACAGTGTAGCCTAAGCATTTTCAAATTCTAGACTCAAGAGATGCATAAAAAGCTAAATGGAAAATGAGAAAAAAATCTACTCAGGAACATTATACTGTAAACATCCCTACAAGGGAAGAAAAAACTTGTAACTCTTGATAATTGCATTTCTCTTAAGAGAGTTAAAGGGTTGAATATAAATAACGGTTGTACTTAAAGTACATGCATACCAATGAGACACTATTGTGATGTTGACTATAAGGGTGGTATTTCCTATAGAGACAGAGGGAAGGAGAGAACTTAGAGCTTCTATACATAACTAAAATCATAAAATGACCTTACTTTACTAGAGATTTGTTGTACAATTGGGACAGAGGGAGTATGTACTTAGAAGGGTTGGGCATAAATAGATTAGGAAGTGATCTTGCCTTAATACATACTTTAGTAAACAAATGTTATAGTACCCTGGTTGGAGAGCTAAAGAGAGAGGGCGAGAGTATACTTAGAGGGACTGGATATCATAAGATTATGAAGTGGTTTTTGATTTGTTTATAGCATTGACTACAATTAAAGGGAGTATGCTTGGAGGAAATAGTTCATGATGTATATGATGCTTTGGCTCATAAGGTTTATGTGCCTATGGAGAGTATTTGAAAAGAAAGGACAGTATAAGTACAATTATACTTAACAATTTTAATATGATGTGATTTATGGCTCCTGAGAAGTGTATTTCAAATGGGAAAGAAAAGGGAAGTGTACTTTGTGACTATAAGACAATACTGCTTATCAATCAATCAAGCAATCACTCAATCAAACTTTGAGAATGCTAACTCTATCATGACAGATAAAAGGAGTATATTTTAACAAATGGTTGTAGGTACAAGACAGGGTTAAAACAATAAATCCATTAAAAGAACTAGGTATTCTAGGAGAAGGCTAGGTATTAGTGGATAAATAATATCAAGTGTAGAGGTATAAAGATCTATTATAGTAGAAGGAAAACAGAGAAACTGAACATATGTGAGAGTAAATACTACTTTCAATAGATTTGTCCAAGAGAGGAAATAACGTACATTCCCAAGTGGGTTTTAAAATTTATCCTACCCTACAAGGAAGTAGTAGGGGAAAGGGAAAGAAAGGGGAAGAAAGGACTGATAAAATGTAAGACTAAGGTAAAAGAAGTTAACATTTTAAAAAAACAGTTAATGGATAAAGAGAGCAAAACATGGTGAGGAGGCATGAAAGGAAAGAGAAAAGTATAAATGGGGACAGATACTATGGTGAAAATGCATAATTAGAAATTGGAACTGAAAATGTTAATGGGATTAATTCTCCTATAAAATGGAAAAGGAAATCAGATTGAGTAAAAACTAGAATCCTGCAATATGGTGTTTAAAAGAAATACATTATAAGCAGAGAAATATACAGAGGGTAAATGTGAAAGGCTAGAATAAAATATATATCATGCTTCAGCAGAAGTAAAGAAAAATAAGAAGTAATGAGTCTAATCTCAGATAATGTGAAAGAAAAAATGGAAGTCATTAAATGGGACAAGGAGGGAATTGCATTCTCTTAAAAGGCACTATAGGCATTAATGTTAATATTAAACAAATTTTTATTATTAAACATATATGCAACAATTAGTATAGCATCTAAATACTTAGAGGAGAAACTGAACAAATTGTAAGGAAACATAGCCAGTAAAATTATAATAGCAGGGTACCTCACATGCCCTCTCTCAGAAATAGATGAATCTAACCACAAAATAAACTAGAGGAAAAGTTAAATAGGTAAAAAAAAAACTTAGAAAAAGCTAGATATAATAGACCTCTAGAAAAAAGTGGATGGAGATAGCAAAGAATACGTCTTTTTCTCTACAGGACATGGCATCTATACCAAAATTGACAATGCCCTAGTTCTTAAAAGACTTATAGTTAAATGCAGAAAAGAAGAAATGTCCAATGCATATTTTTCAGATCATGATGCAACAAAAATTGCATGCAATAAAGGGTCTTGAAAAGATAAAGCAAAAACTGATGAAACTTAAATAGTCTAACTTTAAAGAATGAGTACTTCAAACACTAAAACATAGAAATAATCTATCATTTAATCCAAGAAAATGTCAACAATGAGAAATCATACCAAAATTTAAGCAAAGCAACAAAAGCAGTTTTTAGCTGAAATTTTATATCTCTATAGAATCCCTTTTTCATTTGTGACTGTTCGATGTTACCCTTTGGAGTAGGAATAACTTTTTTTAACCTTACAATCTTCCTCTAAATATGAATCCAGCACTTCCTTTACACCACAGTAGCTATCTATGGTTGGGTTCTTTTTCCTTTGCTTATTTGGTCTTATCTTACTTTTAGCAGTTTATTATTGCAATCAGGTTTATATGCAGAATTGTGTATAATGATATCCTTAGTTCCTCATTACTTTTCTTTTCGTAATTCTTTCTTGGGACCCAAATTCAGGCACTCTTCTCTTCCCCTGAATCACAGTTATGACACCCAACTATGCTGTACCCAAAATGTTCTTGCTCTTTACTGTGCCAAACTTACAAGGCATGTGCTCCTTACTCCTTACCCACAGCCACAACTTGGGATTCCTTCGGGTAAGCACTGCTAGATCTTGCACCCAGAAATGATGGCCCCTTTGCTCCTCATTCATTTCCTCTCCTATCTCATGCATTTGCGATGGCCATGCCCATGCACTAAAAAAATTTGCATGACCTCTACCTCACATATTCTCTCTCTTTACAAAGCAATTTGTGTCCTACCGTCTACATGAAATATTTCCTCTTATCCAAAATTTTGTGCCTTCCTTCTCATTCCTCCTTGTATTTAAATACTCAATGCACTTTATTTATTCTCTTATTAATTTTATGTACATTTATATAGGTTCTTGTTGTCATTGACACTTGAATCAAATGCTTATCGCAATGATAAAACATAAGAAGAATTTAATGAATGCTTGTTAATAGAATAATAATTACTCTTCTCTGAACTTATATTGCATGAATGTTTAATGACTTCCACTTTCCATTAAAATTTGTAATCTTTTTTTTATGAATACAGATACAAGTCTTTCTTTTAACATGCTATTTGATATTCTAATTGTTTTTTTACTTTTCTCATCTACAGGAGAGTACCACCTTCCTAAAATAGCACATGGATATTTTCGGCCAACAAAAGATTATTATAGGCAAGGTGATGAAATAACAGTCGAATGTGATTATGGATACAGTCTTCCAAATAATCAAGAAAACATTATCTGTACCAAACAAGGCTGGTCTACTAAACCAATGTGTAAAAGTAGTTGTAAGTAGCATTACTGAATTGATAGTATATTTTAATTTAAATTTATTTTTATTAATGACATTATTTGAGTTTTACATTTTCCCCCAATCTTGCTTCCCTCCCCCCTCTCCCCCACAGAATGCACTCTGTCAGTCTTTACTTTGTTTCCATGTTGTACCTTGATCCAAATTGGGTGTGATGAGAGAGAAATCATATCCTTTAAAGAGAATTCTAAGAGGTAACAAGATCAGACAATAAACTATCTGGTTTTTTTTTAAATTAAAGGGAATAGTCCTTGCACTTTGTTCAAACTCCACAGCTTCTTATCTGGATACAGATGGCACTCTCCTTTGAAGACAGCCCAAAACTGTTCCCGATTGTTGCACTGATGGAATGAGCAAGTCCTTCAAGCTTGAACATCACTCCCATATTGCTGTTAGGGTGTACAGTGTTTTTCTGGTTCTGCTCATCTCACTCAGCATCAGTTCATGCAAATCCCTCCAGCTTTCCCTGAAATCCCGTCCCTCCTGGTTTCTAATAGAACAATAGTGTTCCATGACATACATATACCACAGTTTGTTAAGCCATTCCCCAACTGAAGGACATTTACTGGATTTCCAGTTCTTTGCCACCACAAACAGGGATGTTATAAATATTTTTGTACAAGTGATGTTTTTGCTCTTTTTCCTCATCTCTTCAGGGTATAGACCCAGTAGTGGTATTGCTGGGTCAAAGGGTATGCACATTTTTGTTGCCCTTTGGGCATAGTACCAAATAGCTCTCCAGAAGGGTTGGATGAGTTCACAGCTCCACCAACAGTGTAATAGTGTCCCAGATTTCCTACATCCCTTCCAACAATGATCATTATCCTTCCTGGTCATACTGGCCAATCTGAGAGGTGTGAGGTGGTACCTCAGGGAAGCTTTAATTTGCATTTCTATAACAATTAATGATTTAGAGAATTTTTTCATATGTCTATGGATTACTTTGATCTCCTCATCTGTAAATTGCCTGTGCATATCATTTGACCATTTGTCAATTGGGGAATGGACTTTTGTTTCAAAAATATGACTCACTTCTCTGTATATTTTAGAAATGAGTCCTTTGTCAGAATCATTAGTTGTAAAGATCATTTCCCAATTTACTACATTTCTTTTGATCTTAGTTACATTGGTTTTATCTGTGCAAAAGCTTTTTAATTTAATGTAATTAATCTAATTGGTTTTTGGTGATGTTCTCCAACTCTTCCTAAGTCATAAACTGTTCCCCTTTGCATAGATCTGACAGCTAGACTAGTCCTTGATCTTCTAATTTGTTTATAGTATTGTTTTTAATGTCTATGTCCTGTAATCATTTGGATCTTATCTTGGTAAAGTGTGTGAGGTATTGGTCTAATTTAAGTTTCTTCCATACTAACTTCCAATTTTCCCAGCAATTTTTATCAAAGAGGGAGTTTTTATCCCAATGGCCAGACTCTTTGGGTTTATCAAACAGCAGATTACTATAATCATCTCCTGCTTTTACACCTAGTCTGTTCCACTGGTCCACCACTCTATTTCTTAGCCAATACCAAACAGTTTTGATGACTGATGCTTTATAATATAATTTTAGATATGGTAGGGCTAAGCCACCTTCTTTTGCACTTTTTTTTCATTAAGTTCCTGGCAATTCTTTACTTTTTATTTCTCCATATGAATTTACTTATAATTTTTTCTAACTTGTTAAAGTAGTTTTTTGGAATTTCGATTGGTAGGGCAATAAACAGATAGTTTAGTTTTGGTAGAATTGTCATTTTTATTATATTAGTTCTACCTATCCATGAGCAGTTGATATTTGCCCAGTTTTTTAAATCTAATTTAATTTGTGTGAGAAGTGTTTTATAATTGTTTTCAAAAAGATTCTGAGTCTGTCTTGGCAAATAGACCCTCAAATATTTTATATTGTCTGAGGTTACTTTGAATGGGATTTCTCTTTCTAGCTCTTCCTGCTGTTTCTTGCTAGACATATATAGAAAAGTTGAGGATTTATGAGGCTTTATTTAATAACCTGAAACTTTGCTAAAATTGCTAAATGTTTCCAGTAGTTTTTTAGATGATTTCTTGGGATTCTCTAGGTAGACCATCATGTCATCATCAAAGAGTGAGAGTTTGTCAACTCCTTCCCAATTCTAATTCCTTTAATTTCTTTTTCTTCTCTAATTCCTGATACTAAAATTTCTAATACAATATTGAAGAGTAGTGGCAATAATGGGCACCCTTGTTTCACCCCTGATCTTATTGGGAATGCCTCTAGCCTCTCCCCATTGAATATAATGTTTGTTGATGGTTTCAGGTAGATACTGCTAATTATTTTAAGGAACAGTCCATTTATTCCTACACTCCCTCGTGTTTTTAATAGGAATGGATGCTGTATTTGGTCAAGTCTTTTCAGAATCTATTGATATGATCATTTGATTTCTGATAGGTTTGTTGTTGATATAATTGAGCATACTAACAGTTTTCCTAATATTGAACCAACCCTGCATTATTTTATTTATTTTTTTAGGTTTTTGCAAGGCAAATGGGGTTAAGTGGCTTGCCCAAGGCCACACAACTAGGTAATTATTAAGTGTCTGAGGCCAGATTTGAACTCAGGGACTCCTGACTCCAGGGCCAGTGCTCTATCTATTGCACCACCTAGCTGCCCCATAACAACATGTTTTAAACATTACATATTTTGACCAAGAGACATTTATACAATTCTGAGATGGCTTTACATAGTGAGAAATATTAACATAACTAATAATAACAATGATAAAAGTAAAATCATATTTTTATGTCAACAGGTGTAGAAAAAAGCTTTTGATAAAATACAACATGCATTTAACTCATGTAAAAAATACTTGATAGTATAGGTACAAGTAGATTTTTCCTTAAATTTATAAAAACTATTTTTCTAAAAGTATCAGCAAGAATCATTTGTAATGAGATTAAAATAGTCTTCCCAATAAAATCATAGGTGAAACAAGTATGCTCAGTTCATCAGTATAATTCAGCATTTTATTGAGAATCCTAGCAATAGCAAAAAAAGAAGAAAAAGAATAAAAAGGAATCAGAATAGGGTATCATTCCTTCTTCACAGATTACATGATGATATATTTGGAAAATCCCAAATTTGTAACTAAAGATTTGTTGAAACAATAATTTAATAAAACAGCAGGATATAAAGTAAATAAGAGTGAATCATCAACTACACTAAATATCATTAACTAAACTCTGCAAGAAGAGCTAATAAGACATAAATCATTTAATATCTCTTTTGAAGGTATAAAATATTTGGGATAAAAACATTTTATAGAACTAATTCACATTTACAATTAAAAATTTTAATAGTTTATAGTTAGGCAGGGTCAATATAATAAAAATGACAGTTTTATATAAATAATTTATATATTCAATATCATTCCAATAAAAATACCAAAAACTATTCTACTGAATAGTAAAAAGTAATAATCAAATTCATTTAGAGGAACACTAAATCAAGAGTATCAAAAGAAAAATTTGGTACTGTGTCCAAAGTGTATATAACTGTTTGTATCCTGAAATCCAGAAATACCTTTGTATAGATATCTTCAGGAAATTTTGTATAGGTATCTTCAAGAAAATTTTAAATTTAGAGGAGGAATCTATTTGTACAAAAATATTTGTAGTAGCTCTTATTGTGATAAAAAGTGAGGAGGAGGGAAACAAAGAACTTGGAAGTAAAATCCTTTAGAAAAAAAGTAGCTTAAAATAGTTTTTACATGTAATAGAAAAAATGAAATATTATTACTCAATAAAAAAGAAATGAAAAAAAAGTGAATGTTGGCAGTTGATCCAAAAGAAAAGAAATGAAAAATACCACTCCCTACTTCTTTGTAGAAGTTTGAGATCCTTGTATAATAAAGATTATAAATAGATTGTTTTGATGCATTCATTGTTATCCTAATTTTTCTTCTTTTTCTATTTCTCTATAGTTTTTTGTTATAATGGAGGAAGCAAAAAAAAAGAGTAATTAGTTAATTATATATCAAAAATTTGAATTAAATGTCCTAAAAAGTTAAAGGCAAACTAAGATGGAAATACAAAGCTAGGAAGTTTCCAGAGTTTTTCCCAACATGACTTAAAATAAAATCTCTACACACATCTTAAATCTATAGGTCACACAAAAACAAAAAAGGAAACAATATCTAAACTCAAAATACAATGCAGTATCTTAAGGGAAAGTAAAGCCCAGTATAGGCGGGGGAGAGAAAGTCAATGGGAGGCTTTTAACCACAGCACAGTCCGGGATCTGGCTCAGCAAGCCAACATTTCAGCAGGTAGGTAGTATGGATTACAATCCCAGACAAAGTTTGAGTCCTTGGAACATTCAGGCAACATACAGGACTAGGGTGGGATCATGCCACTACATAGATAAAGCCTTGTCATAAAGGAGGAAGAAAACCTCTGCACAGGTGAAACCTGAGCTATAGATTTATCACCTTGGCAAGTGAAAAGCCAGAGACTAGTTCCCAACTCAGGCAAAATATGCTTGGGACTATACTCCCTGCACACCAGGAGCAGAACTTACCTATCAAAAGGAACAAAACAATGAAAAAGAATGCTAAATATAGAAAGAAGGACTATAAAAATTCCATCTCAGAAGAAGACTGCAGCAACAAATTGCTGACATAACACGAAGGAGTTTTTGATTTGGTCTCAAATCCAAACCTCTTGAAAGAATTCAAAAAGGATTTTAAAAACCAAAGAAGAGGGGCAGCTAGGTGGCACAGTGATAATAATTTAGCCAGTATTTCATTTTAAAAATTTTCATCTGCATTTATTAAAGAAATTGGACAATTGGACTTTAATATTCTTTATTTTGACTTTTTCATTTGTTTTATAAAAGAAGTTTGGTAGGATTCCTTCAATTATCTATTATTTCTAGTAATTTATATTTTTTAAGTCTTATAAAATTCACTTTAAAGTCTATCTGGGTCGTATGCTTTGTAGTTAAGTTATGGTCTGTTCAATTTCCTTTTCAAATTTAGATCTATTTAAAAAGTCTATTTCCTCTTCTGCAAATCTAGGCAATTTCCATTTTTATAGATATTCTTCTATTTCACTTAAGTTGTTAAATTTCTGGAATATAATTGGGCAAAATAACCCTTGTAACTGTTTTCATTTCATTTTGTTAGTGGTATTATCACTTTTTCCCCATTTTTTATGCTAAAAATTTATTTTCTTCTCTTTTTTAATCAATCTAACCCATTTTATTTTTTCTTAATACTAGATCCTAGTCATATTTATTATTTCTATGTTTTTATACTTAATTTTATTTATCTTACCTTTAATTTTGTAGACTTTCAAGTTAGTATTTAAATGGGGGTTTTTAGTTTTTTCTTTTTCTACTCTTTTTTAATTGCACAACCAATTCATTCATTTATTCTTTCTTTATTTTACTAATATAGACATTTTGAAATAGAATCACTGTTTTGCTGTATCCCAAATATGTTGTCTTGTTATTGTCATTTTTTTAGTGAGATTATGAATTGTTTCTTTCTTTGTAAATTTAATAAATTATTTTAAATTTAATACAAACAAGAAAGAGGAGATATTGCCATGTCACAGCAGAGTATTTACTATAAAACACTAAATTCCCATTTCAAGAAAAACCTTCATAATAAATACTGTACATTGTTTTCAAAACTCCCCAGCTTTTCTTTGCTTCCTTGTAGCTTTTCTATGGTTCACAGCTGTGTACTTTTATTTTACTCCTCCTATCCTAAAGAAGGCTACAATTGAATATGGATACACAGAGAGACAGACAGATAACAGACTGACAGATAGATAGATATAGATGTGTACAAGAGCATACTATGCTTATTTTTACATGTCTTCTATGTCTCTGAAAGTAGTAGCATGTTCCCTCTTAAGTTCAAGTCTTTCCATGTTTTTCTAAATCAGCCAGCCCACTATTCACACTACAACAACATTCTAATTCAATCACATCCTCTCTGAGTGATTGTCAAAAGAGAAAATTAATGATGGGAGTAATCCAGGGTTGGACTATGGTGATGACTGAATACTTAATTGAACAGGAAATCAAGGAGTCTATAATTATGCCAATTTATTAAGCATTAAAATGGCTATGAAAGCTAAATACATGAATTCTTTTGGATTAAGTATTCTTTCTGTCCATTTGAGATTAACAGCAGAAGGAAAGAATTCAAAGAATTTTAGAATTAATGTTAGTCCAAAACAGCATAAAATGGTTTAATTCAGGATAGATGTGTAGCAATTTCTCAACTAGAAGGAGGTAAGGCACACTAATAATCAGGAATTTAATTTTTTCAACCTCAGTGTCTAAATAGATTTGTTGGTAATCGGTTTCAAAGGTGCAACTAGACCAGATCTCCCAGACCTAAGGAATCCATATAAGCACTATGTCAATTGCTCTCTATTTGTATATTTGTTGCATCACAAGTTAATTGAAAGTCATTAAATTTCCAGGACAACTATCCAAAAAGATTACAGTGTAAAGAGTGACTGCAAGGAACTGTTAGTAAAAGGAATCACTAAAATAAATGACAATGGAAGGATCTGAGAGTCATATGGCTAGATGATAGTAGAAGTACATGTATTTAGATTTGGCTAAACATTTGTATTCAAAAAGCATATTGAATATATGATATCATATTGAAGGAGGGCTCCAGCAGACTGCCCCAGACTGCTTGACTCTTTGCTGTCTAATGTTTTTATCAGTGACTTGGATAAAGGCCTGGATACCATGCTCATGAAATTTGCTGAGAATATAAAACTGAGGGGTGCTGGTAGTTAACACTCTAGATGACAGAATCCAATATGTTTCAAATATGAAATCAAAATATGAAGAGTACTAGAAAGATTCAGAAGACCCAAGGGCAAATCCCAGCTCTGCTATTTGCTAGCAAAAAGTACTTACTACTTTTGTAAAATTAGGCAAATCATCTAAACTCTCTGATTTTCAAATGTAAACTGAGAGGTTTAGACTCAATGATCTCAGAGATTCTTTCCAATTCTAAATCAATGATCCAGCAATCTATATGACTTTAAATTTGCTTCCATTGCCTGTTTGTTGTAGAGGAAGGAAAATGTTGTGAGCTACCTCCTGAACTTCTGAATGGGAGACCTGAGGACTCAAGCAAAGAGAAATATTGCCATGAAGATGTAGTAGAGTATAATTGTCATCTCGGATTTGTAAGGAGAGGACCTAAGGCAATACAATGCAATGATGGAGAATGGACAACCTTACCTACTTGTATTGGTAATGTGTTGTAAACTATATTTTGAATGATTTTATTTCATCCATATTTTCACATATATGCATATGAAGAAGAAAAATAGGTTTATTTTTCATTTTTTAAATATAATTTTATATATTTATGATTAATTAAGAGGAAAAAAGAAGATGTGCAAAAGTGCCTGAACTTGTCCATGGTCATGTTCAGACTACTAACTGTCATATTTACATGGGGCTTCAATGGAATATTGCTATGACAAGGGTTTTACAATGGTTGGAAGTAAGACAGTTACTTGTAATCATGGAAACTGGACACAAATCCCTACATTCATTGGTAAATGAGAAATTTTTTCTATTAGCAATTTGATAGCAAAAATGTTATTGTCAATAAATATTTAAATTTCTTTATGATTTTTAAAAATTTTATTTTCAAAATTATGCAAAGGTCTCAATAATTAATAAACTTGTCAGTTATTAATTATTAATCAATTAATTCAAAATTGGTGTGGTTAAATAAACATATATATATGCTTCCAAATTTGATAAGCATATACTCCAATGTTTCCTATTTGAAGCAATGTATAAAGGAATCCTGAATTCCTAAGCTTTTCCCCCACTGCTTTTCCCAGCAAGAGCTCTTCTATCCTGTGCTCAATCTACATTAGAACAATACACCAACTGAAGTCCAACAACTCAACTTTAAAACCATGTAAGAATATTTCAAAATTCATCATTTTTCCTTCCTTATTTTTAAATTCTGAGTTTCAGATTCTCTCCTTTCCCACCCTTTCATCATTGACTGAAAAGGCAAATAGTATTGTATAATTTAAACATATGAAAACATGCAAAATATTTCCATGACCATATCACAAAACAAATGCCCCCAAAAGTGAAAAAAAATATGTCAATTTAAATATAGAGTTCATCAATTCTTTCACTAGAAATGTTTAACATTTTTTTTCATAAAAAGGACTTTGGTATTATCGTGAATTATTGTACTTATCAGAGTACCCAAATCTTTCACAGTTGATTATCATTTCATCATAGTCGCTACTGTACAAAATGATAACCCAAGAGTTACTACACTTTGTATTAGTTCATAGAGTACTTGCTATTTTTTCTAGCACACAACAATACTTCATCATAATCATTCCTTATAATTTGTTTAGCCACTCTCCAAATAATGAGCATTTCCTCAATTTCCAATTCTTTGACAACACAAAAAGTTACTATAAATATTTTTGTATGTCAAAATCTTTTTCCTTTCTCTTTAATCTCTTTAGAATACAGACCCCATAAAGATATAGCTAGATCAAAATGTATTCACTACTTTACAAAACTTTGGGCATAGTTCAAAATTGTTTTCTAACTATTTTGTTAGACCTGCTCTTTACTCTATCAGCAATCGATTAATGTTTTAACTCATTCCCTCCAGCATTTGTCTTTTCTGATAGGTGTGAGGAGCTACCTTAAAGTTGTTCTAATTTGAAGTCCCTTATGATTACTTTTTTAAGTTTACCTTTTACTGCTTCTTTCAAGTATTCTTTAAATTTTCTATTTAGCTCTGATCTTTTCATCAGGAATGCTTGGAAGTCCACTATTTCATTAAAACTATATTTTTCCCTAAAGGATTTACTGTTTTATTGGGGAGATGAATTTGGTGACAATCCTAACTCTTTTACCTTCCAATATATCGTATTCCAAGATCTCTACTCCTTTAAGGTAGAAGCTCCTAAAGCTTGTGTGTGAGCCTGACTATGGTTCCAAGGTATTTGCAATATTTATTTCTGATTGTTTACGATATTTTCTGCTTGACTTGGAAGTTCTGGAATTTGGATAAATTATTCCTTAGAGTTTATATCTTGGGATCTTTTCAGGTAGTAATTGATATATATTTTCAATATCTATTTTATCATCTGCTTTAGGATATCAGGGAGGTTTTCATTTATAATATTTTGAAATATTATTCCTGGTGTGTTTTTTCATTATAACTTTCAGATAGCCTAATACATCTTAAGTTATCTCTCCTCAATCTTTACTAGGTTAGTTGTTTTTTAAATGAGATTGTGCTTTTATTTTTGACATTGTTTTATTTTTCTATTTTTCTTGATGATATTTTGAGTCATTAGCTTTAATATGACCAATTCTAATTCTTAAGGAATTATTTTCTTTCATCAACTGTTGTATCTTTTTTTTTATTTGGTCTCTTTTTTGCATTGATATTTTCTTTTCTTAATTGAACCTTTGTGTCTCTTTTATCATTTAAGTTACTATTTTTTAAGTTGTTATTTTATTCAGTATTTTTGGTCCATCTTTTTCAAAGCTAATTTCTCTTTCAAAATTTTATTCTATCACTCTCATTTATTTTTTCAATTTTTCTTCTCTCACTTATTTCTTTCTTTAACTCCTTAAGGAATTAATTCTGCCTAATTAGCATTATTTTCTAAGGCTTTGTTTGTAAATGTTTTCATATGGTTGTCTTCTTCTAAATTTATGTCTTGATCTTCCCTGCCACCACAGTAATTTTTATTTTTAAGTTTTTTGGTTGTGGTTTTCTCATTTTCCCAGACTATTTTTTCACTTTGAATTTTATGTTAAAGTTGAACTCTACTCATCTAAGAGTAGGAAACCACTGGTTTTTTTGACAACTGTTAGTATTTTTCTTTTAATTCTATTTTAATTTCCCTAGTTATATTTTAAAAAGTTTTAATATTTATTTTTAAAACTTTAAGTTCTGAATTTTCTCCCTTCTTCCATTCCACTTGCCCTCATTAAGAAAATGCTATTTGATATAGTTTAAAAATGTGCAGGCATACAAAACATTTCCATAATAAACATATTGTGAAAGTAAACATAAAACCCCTTGCCCCCCAAAAAAAAGAAACCTTAAGAAAAAAAAACTTTAAAAGATATATTTTCATCTGTATTCAGACACCATCAGCTTTGTCTATGGGGATGGATAGCATTCTTTTTCAAAAGTTCTCCAAAGTTGTCTTGGGTCCTAAAATTACTGAAAAAAAAAACTAGAAGAAACTGTGAAATATCTCATTGGAAAAACAATTGACCAGGAAAATAGATCCAATAATTTAAAAATTATTGGACTACCTAAAAGCCATTATCAAAAAAGAGCCTAGATATCATGTTTTAAGAAATTATCAAGGAAAATTGCCCTGATATTCTATAAGCAGAGGGTAAAATAGAATTCAAAGAATATTATAATTACCTCCTGAATGAAATCCTAAAACAAAAACTTCCAGGAATATTGAAATCAAATTTCAGAGCTCCCAGATAAATGAGAAAATTTTGCAAACAGCCAGAAAGAAACAATTTAACTATCATGGAGTAATAATCAGGATAATACAAAATTTAGCAACTTCTACATTAAGAAATCATGCGGCTTGGAATATGATATTCTAGAAGGCAAAAGAGTTTGGAACCAACTAGCCATCAAAATTGAATGTACTTTGTCATGAGAAAACATGGACATTCAATGAAAGAAGAGACTTTCAAATTTTTCCTGAGGAAAAGACCAGAGCAGAATTGAAATATTAAAAAGGTACACAGAAAAGGCAACTAATAAGGAACTTAATGATGTTGAACTGCTTATATTCCTTTATGGGAAGATAATAGTGATAACTCATATGAACATTCTCATTTATTAAGGTAAATAGAAGGGGCATATTTAGACAAGGTAGGTGAGAGTTGAATATGAAGGGATAATATATTTAAAAATATGGAATTAAGAGGTAAGAGAGGAATGCACTGGGAGAAAGGGGGGAAAGAAAGATAGGCAGAATGGGATAAGTTTTTCACATAAGGCAAGAAAAAACTTTTACTGTGTGGTGGAAAAGGAGGGAAATGAGAGGGAGTGAGTGAATCTTACTCTCATAGAAATTGACTCAGAGAATAACATATACAATCAGTATAATATAGAAATATATATATATATATGTATATATACATATATATATTTCCCTTTGTGTAAAATAGAATGAGAAGGGAATGGAAGGGGATAGAAGGAGAGAAGATTGTGGGAGGGGGTAGTTCTGTGAAGGGAGAGGGTGAAAGGAGAAAAAGAATAATAAATGTAGGTAGAGGGAATAGAAAATTATTAAAACACGTTTCTCCAATAAAGACCTTATGTCTCAAACATAGAGACCTGAGTCAAATTTATAAAAAATAAAAGCTATTCCTAATTGATAAGTGGTCAAAATATCTATTTTTCAATATGGTCATAGATAGGACTGATATATTTGATAAATAGCACATATATTTTTTAATATGGCCATATCAGTGCTTTCTATGGCCATATTAAAAAATATCTTAACTCACTGTTGATTGGAGGAAGTCAAATTAGAACAATTCTTTGACCTGTTGGATTGAGTAATAGAACAAAAAAGAGAAAATGACAAATATTGGAGAGGATATATAGAAAATGAGACATTAATGCACTATTGGAGGAGTTATGAAGTGATTCAATGATTTTTAGAGCAATTTGGAACTATGTCCAAAGGTCTATAAAAGCCATTCCTAACCTTTGACCTACCAAGCTCTACAAAGTTTATATTCCAGGAGAAATAAAAAATAGGAGGAAAAAGGACTTATATTTTTATAGCAGCTGTTTTCTGGTGGCAAAGAACTGGAAATTGAAGAAATGTCCATCAGTTGGGGAATGGCTATGTATATTGTGGTATGTCATTCTTGCCATAAGAAATGTTGAGTAGCATGCTCTCAGCAAAACCTATAAAGACTTACATGAGAAGATGTAATGGAAAAGTGTATTATATACAAAGTAGCAGCAATATTATGAGATGATTAGCTATGAACAGTGAGTTAAGATATTTTTTAATATGGCCATAGAAAGCACTGATATGGCCATATTAAAAATATATGTGCTATTTATCAAATATATCAGTCCTATCTATGACCATATTGAAAAATAGATATTTTGACCACTTATCAATTAGGAATAGCTTTTATTTTTTATAAATTTGACTCAAGTCTCTATGTTTGAGACATAAGGTCTTTATTGGAGAAACTTGTTTTAATAATTTTCTATTCCCTCTACCTACATTTATTATTCTTTTTCTCCTTTCACCCTCTCCCTTCACAGAACTACCCCCCCCCACAATCTTCTCTCCTTCTATCCCCTTCCATTCCCTTCTCATTCTATTTTACACAAAGGGAAATATATATATATATATATATATATATATATGTATATATATATACATATATATATATTTCTATATTATACTGATTGTATATGTTATTCTCTGAGTCAATTTCTATGAGAGTAAGATTCACTCACTCCCTCTCATTTCCCTCCTTTTCCACCACACAGTAAAAGTTTTTTCTTGCCTTATGTGAAAAACTTATCCCATTCTGCCTATCTTTCTTTCCCCCCTTTCTCCCAGTGCATTCCTCTCTTACCTCTTAATTCCATATTTTTAAATATATTATCCCTTCATATTCAACTCTCACCTACCTTGTCTAAATATGCCCCTTCTATTTACCTTAATAAATGAGAATGTTCATATGAGTTATCACTATTATCTTCCCATAAAGGAATATAAGCAGTTCAACATCATTAAGTTCCTTATTAGTTGCCTTTTCTGTGTACCTTTTTAATATTTCAATTCTGCTCTGGTCTTTTCCTCAGGAAAAATTTGAAAGTCTCTTCTTTCATTGAATGTCCATGTTTTCTCATGACAAAGTACATTCAGTTTTGATGGCTAGTTGGTTCCAAACTCTTTTGCCTTCTAGAATATCATATTCCAAGCCGCATGATTTCTTAATGTAGAAGTTGCTAAATTTTGTATTATCCTGATTATTACTCCATGATAGTAAAATTGTTTCTTTCTGGCTGTTTGCAAAATTTTCTCATTTATCTGGGAGCTCTGAAATTTGATTTCAATATTCCTGGAAGTTTTTGTTTTAGGATTTCATTCAGGAGGTAATTATAATATTCTTTCGATTTCTATTTTACCCTCTGCTTATAGAATATCAGGGCAATTTTCCTTGATAATTTCTTAAAACATGATATCTAGGCTCTTTTTTGATAATGGCTTTCAGGTAATCCAATAATTTTTAAATTATTGCATCTATTTTCCTGGTCAATTGTTTTTCCAATGAGATATTTCACATTTTCTTCTAGTTTTTTTTTCTTTTTGACCCAGTTACCTTGCTTTCTGTTCCTGCATTTTTGGAATCCATTTGCTCCAAGATGACCTCCCCTTCCCTCACTGTTTTGTACTGCTCTCTTACCCTGGTGCAAAAGATGCTTTTCCCAGATCTTCCAAGTTGTCTTGGACTGGAAAATTGTTTCACTCAGGTTTTTTGTGGGTTTTGCTTATAGGCAAAAGAATTGTCAATCAATACCAGCCAGCAAAGGGGCCCCTGTAATCTCTCTATCTAGTTGTATGAAGTCCATTTCAGTCTCTGGGCTGAGAGCTCCCAAAGTTGCTGATCCCATCATAGTCACCTTCAGGTCCCAGGACTGGTAGTCTCTGTTCTGATCATTACCAAAGAAGGAACACTGCTTTCTTACTATCACAAATTACAGCATTCCCTTTTTATCAAGGCCAATACTGCTCTGTGACCAACCAGAACTGTTCCCTGCCATCCTGGAATTGTGATTCAGAACTAATTTTAGAAAATAGACAATTCAGAAGTAATTATAGGAGAAATTAATTATAGGAGAAACTAATTATGGGAGAAAGGAAGAAAGGTAGGTAGAATGGGAGAAGTTTTTCACATAAGGCAAGAAAAAGCTTTTGCTGTGTAGTGGAAAATGAGGGAGGTGAGAGGGAGTGAGTGAGCCTTACTCTCATCAAAATTGACTCAGAGAATAACATACACAATCAGTACCAGCAAAGTGGCCCATATAATCTCTGACTAATTGCCTGGTCCCCTCATTGTCTCTGAAGTGAAAGCTCCTGAAGCTGCTACTGTTTTTTTTAGATTTTTCAAGGAAATGGCTTAAGTGGCTTGCCCAAGGCCACACAGATAGGTAATTATTAAGTGTCTGGGGTCATATTTGAACTCAGGTACTCCTGACTCCAAGGCTGGTGCTCTATTCACTGTGCCACCTAGCCACCTCCTGCTACTGTTTTTAAAGACCTCCTCCTCCTCCAAACAAAAATAGCCAGTGCCCACTCACTCCCACTGTCCTCCTAATTTGTCTTAGTATGGATGAATGTCTCTCTCTAGTCTTTTGTTGACTCCACTCCAATTTTTTTTTGTAAAATTATTTCAAATTTATTTGGAAGGGAATGTTAAGACAGTTCGGTTGGGTCCTTATCTGTATACTTTCATCATAGCTATGCCTCCTGCCAGGGAAACAATTTCTTCCTTAACTTGACATGTATCCCCTATCATGAATCTGGAGCTATACTGGAACCAGGTAGCCTTATAATTCAACTTTCTCATTTTATATGTAGTAGGAGGAAGAGAGATGATAATTAGGAAAACCCTATTCAGTGGATTTTGCCCTGGTTTAGTCAATATAAACACATGTAATTAAGGGCAGAGTATCAAAGAAAAGAGGGTAACCAGTACTATCAAAGGCTAAAAATTTGTTTAGAATATTGAGGAAACTGTCAACTAAGAGACTGAAGAGTAATTTTAATGGAATGATAAATTCAGAACCTATATTATTAGGGATTAAGAAGAAAATAAAAGAATGTTGAAGGTACCTATTGAAAACCATTTTTTCAAGGACTTTATCTTCTAAGGGCAAAAGAGATATGAGACAATGATTTTGGGGTGAAGAAGGATCAAGTAAAGGTTTTTTGAGATTGAGGAAATATAAATATTTTGGTAAGAAATAAAAAAGAAACCAAGTGAACATGAAAAATTGAAAATAAGCAATGTTGAAGGAATGTGAGAAAGTAAAATCTATTTGATGAATGGAATGGAATGGAATGAAATCACTTGTACAAGTGGAGGTAGAACTGGAAAAGAATAGGCTCACCTCTCCATGTGAAATAGGGTGAAAGAGAAGATACTAGGAAAACCATATGAGTAAAACAAAATGATAAAGAAGGGGGAAGGAGAAACTTATGTCAAATATTCCCAATATGTCCTGTAAAATATGAGGCATGTTATCAAACACTTTAAGAAAACAAACTAATCCAAGCATCACACCTAGCTATTTTCATATATTTCTCTTCCTTATGCTTCCTTAAACACCTTCAAAAGACGACTGATAAAAGGTTTCTCCACTTTGGTTCCTCTCAATTCTGAATTTCCATTAATCTCTCTGTGATGTGGTTTCTCCCCTCATCATTAAACTGAAATCATTTTCTCCAAGGTTACAGATGATCTATAAATCCTCATGCTTCCCAACTTCTTCAGAATGTGACACTATTGACCATTTTTTCCTGAATACTTTATCTTTTCTGGCTTTTCATGAAATCATTCTCTCCAGTTTCCCTTGCTATATATTTAATGACTTCTCAGTCTATTCAAACTTTGTATTTGTTTGTATATGTGTGACTTTGGGCAATTCTCTTTTATAGGTCAGATTTTCCTGTGGATAGAGCATCTCTGTGTATTGAAATCAGTTGTAATATATCCAAGATGTTGAACACTGAGAAAATGGAAAAGTTTTGCAATGATTAATCTATAAAAAGAATTCAGCAAACACTTCTGTTTTCTTCCACATTTTCTAGGACATTCCTCTATTCACAGTAGCAAGACACTGGCATTCAGTGGTCATAGGACCCTGGTATAAAAAGAAGCCCTGCAAATATTCCTTCCTCTCCTCTTAGATTTTTCTTTCTAGAATATAATGGGAATTATATTGGTATTGAGTAAAGAACTGACAGAGTTTCTGTTTGTGCTTACTTGTTTTTAGATACAAAACTAATTTGTATTTGTCACATTAACTCTATCACACCGCTACCACTTGGACTTCATCTACCTATGTCAATTATTCTTTTATTCAGTAAGTGAGGGGAAGCAATAGCAGACACTGATTTTTGCAAAAACAAAAGAAAATATATGAGTAAGAATTTAGATGAAGTCTTCAAATACCATTTAATATTGATCCCAAGAATGACTCCTGGGAAGGATTAGTGGTCCCACCTAGGATGACAGTGATGGAAGTACCTATGAAAGTACCTTTTTATTCTTTATTTGGGTCAACTGACTCTGTTTCAAATTCCTGAATGTATTAGTTGAGCCAACCATCTATCACAAGAGAAAGAGTATTAGTCCTCGAATCAGGAAGGCCTGAATTCAAATCTTACACAGCAGTTTTCTTTGTGAGACTGGGCAAGACATTTTATCTCACTATTTCAGTTTCCTCATCTGTAAAATGGTGATAAAATTAGCACCTACATCACAGGGTAATTGTAAGGGTCAAATAAGAAAGACATTTCTGTCTTATTTAAAGCCAAAAGTTTTAAAAATTCTAACTATAATACATGTGGCCAATAATGTGCCATATTATTTGACTTTAAATATTCATACATAATTAATTTATTTTTAAATGTTTTATATTAAAAAATATTCCAATTTCCACAAAAACTTTTTTGTGATTATTTTCTTATAATTAATTTATTATTTTCTGTATGACTTAGGTTATTATCTAGAAAGGCTTATTCTCTTGTCTTGAAGCTAGACTTGCTGACACTCATGTTTTTCTGATAAATAGTCTTTGAGTAAGCAAGTAAAATCTTAATTGATTCAAATCCTGTAAGTTTACCTGCTTTCATGATGTTCAGATTATCCTGGATCTGCCTTTAGTATTTTTGAACATTAAAAAGTATAATTGGAAAAAAACAGAGCTTCTAAGCACAATTACATTGTGATATTCTGATTCTCCACAAAAAAAAAGAAGTGAAAGTCATACATTCTTTGTTATTGGCTTAAGCTCAGGACTCAAAAAAACCTCTCAAGATATATTCAGATAGAAGTCTAAAATTAGAAAAAAGCCTCAAATTCTTAGCACCAATAGTTCCAGGGTATTTTCTACTCATTTTTAGTCCTCATTTTGGTTACTCTTCATTTAGTATTCCTATTATTGGAGTCTTTTGGCAAAGATACTACCATAGTTTGTCGTTTCCTCTTTCAGTTCAGTTTACCAATGAAGTAACTGAGGCAAACAGGGATGAATGATTTGCCTTTGTTAAGATTTGAACTTAAGCCTTCCTGACTGGAGACCTGGTACTCTATCCACTGTGTCACTTACCTGCCCTATTAGCCCTCATTATTAAGCAGAATTTTCATCTTGGATTCTTTCCTCTGCCTGATGGCTGTATTTATTCTTTTACCCAACATTATACTTAGCAGTGCTTTACATATAGTGTTTAACTTATAATACTTATTGATTGACTGATTCACTGACTCCATAAGTCATACTTACTCCATAAGTATAAGCTTTTTAAAAGATGTGCACAGTGGAGTTGTCTAATGGAACTGAGGTGGTTGAACATGCAGAGATGGAGGGGGAGCCATATATACTAATCATTATCATGCAAGTTAAGATTTGAATAAATGCATCTCAGGGTTCAGTATCTTGAGAAACTAAAGGAGAGGGGACAAAAAGCTCAAATTCATACTTCTTATTTTAATTCAGTCTACCTCTGTTTTATCATTTTATCCAATTATTTTTTCCTCTTATTCTCAGAGGTACTTGGAAAGTGTGGACCACCTCCAGCTATTAATAATGGAGACATCACCTCCTTCCTGCTAACTCAATATGCTCCAGAATCAACAGTCGAATACAGATGTCAACGTTTTTATGTACTAGAGGGTTCACCAACTGTGACATGCAGAAATGGAAACTGGACAAAGGAACCAAAATGCTTAGGTATGTGTAAAATAGACTCAGTACATGATGAAAATATTATTAATGAGGGATATAATCAGGCTAGTATTATAGGCAAGTAAATCTCAATGAACAAAATAGACTTCAGAGATAAACCTCAAAGAAGTGCTTAACTGATTTACTTGCTTGCTATCAATGGCCAATGTCTCCAATGTCCTAAGCCTTGCCTTGCCTCCATCTCAGAATTTTTTATATTACTTGGCTAACTGTATATCTCAGACTTTTCACTCTAATTTGATCATGTCCTGGTTGTTGGGAGTGATGATTTCAGAGAAAAAGAAATCCTGAGTTTTCTTCCCCTTATACCCACCTAGAACTCTTCCTTATTTTCCATATTAGAAAATGCATGATAAATTAACTTCCCCTTACAAAGATTTCTATCCATTATAAATTTTACATACAATAAAGTATACTATGCTTTGTAAAATTTTAACTCATTTTGCTAAGTACTCTGGAAACTGTTAATTGATGGATTTGTAGATTTGTATTTCATTTTCTTTTTTTTTTTGTTTATTTCACAAGGCAATAGGATTAAGTGACTTGCCCAAGGTCAAACAATTAAGTAATTATTATGTGTCTGAGTCTGTCTTTGAACTCTGGTGCTCCTGACTCCAGGACTGGTGTTCTGTCCACTTTACTACCTAGTTGCCACCTAGTATTTCATTTTCATGATTGATTTTCTTGTCCCAAAAAAGACAAACTTTGGAACAGACATTTCCAGAAAAAGCCAAATGACCACTTTCTCAAAACTGTTACAAAGAAAGTTTTTGCAGTATTTGATTGGGAATAGATATTCTTTAAGGTTCATTACAGCCAAGATAGTATTACCTTTGAATTTCCTTTTTATACTGATTATTTGGGAATCAGAATGGCCATCATAAATAGTGAAATGTTAAAAGTTATGTGAGGTTATAAAAGGACCTAAGGAAAGACTTTTATCAAGACATCAAAAACAGGTGATATTTACATAGGGTATGTAACAGGGTTTGTGTTTGTGATAAAATTTTTCTCATGATATATATAACTTTTCAAAAAAACTAATGAAATAGTAATATGTCTCTAATAGATAAACTATTCTTTTCCACTTAAAAGTTTTACTTTTATTCAACATTAAATGATTTTAGAAATTACTTATTTACTGTATAATGATACTAGACAATATAATTCTTTTATTTTTCATAATCCAAATCTTCTTTAATTGTTCTTATAAAAATTATTTTATCATAACCTCCAATCATTTGAATAATTCTCTTAATATTTTGATTGATATTGCATTTGATTATTATTATTATTTATTATTATTATTATTACTTTCTCATAATTCTGCTCTTTAATTTATTTTTATAATATTTACATATATAATTATGTTGAATTTCATTTTGGGATTTTATTTTTTCCAATCTTATATAAAGATAGTTTTCAACATTCATATTTGAAAGATTTTGAGTTCCAATTTTTTTCCCTTTCCTTTCCTTCACTTTCTCCTCCCCCAATAGCAAGTAATCTAATAAAGTGATAAAGGTCATACATGCACAATCATGTTAAACATATTTCCATATTAATTATTTCATGAAAGAACAACTCAAACAAAAAGGGAAAAAACAAGAAACAAAAAAAAATATGATCCATAGCCCTTTCTCTGACCTTGGAATGCATTTTCCGTTATAAGTCTTTTGGAGTTCACTTCATTCACTCTATTCCTGAGAAGTAAAGTCTGTCATAGTTGATCATCACAGAATGTTGCTGTTGCTGTGTGCAATATTCTCCTCACTATGTTCACTTAACTCAGAATCATTTCATGTAAGTTTTTCTAGGTTTTTCTTAAATCCCCCTGCTCATAATTTCTAACAGAAGCCTAAATCTATCCCATTCATGTACCTGAACTTGTTCAGCCATTCTCCAATTGATGGACATTCCCTCAATTTCCAATTCTTTGTCACCACACAAAGAACTGCTAAACATATTTTTATACATGTTGGTCCTTTCCCCTTATTTTATGATCTTTTTGGGATATAGACCTACTAGTGATATTGCTGGAGTCCTTTGGGCATAGTTCCAAACTGCTCTCCAGAAAGATTGAAAAACTTCACAAATCCATGAATAGTGCATTAGTGTCCCAGTTTTCCCACATCTCCTCTAACATTTATAATTTTCCTTTTCTATCATATTAAACAATTTGATATGGTACCTCAGAATTGTTTTTATTTGAATTTCTTTAATCAATGATATTTTAGATTATCTTTTCATATGACTATAGATAGCTTTAATTTTTTTCACCTGAAAACCATCAGTTCATATCCTTTGACCATTCATTAGGTGGTTAATGACATGTATTCTGATAAATTTGACACCGTCTTCTATGTAAGATAACAATGAAATAGTTTTTCAGAAACACTGGCTATAAAAATTGTTTCCTAACTTTCTACTTTCCTTCTGGATTTGCTTGTATTACTTTAGTTTTGCAAACTTTTTTTTTCAATTTAATCTAAAAAGTTATCCATTTTACAATTCTTAATATTCCCCATCTCTTCTTTGGTCATAAATTCTCATTTCCATAGATTTGACAGATAAACTATTCTTTTTCTCACAATTGACCTATAGTATGATCCTTTATGTATTAAGCATGTACCCAGTTTGGCCTTATCTTGGTATAGAATGTGAGATACTGGGTTCTGTCATCCTATTTTCTAGTTGTCCCAACAGTTTCTGTCAATGAGTTCTTATCCCAGAAGCTGGAGACTTTGTATTTATCAAAGTAAATTACTGCTATCATTTGTTACTATTTACTAAACTCTTTCTCTGAGCCACCACTCTATTTTTAATCAGTACCAAATAGTTTTGAAGACTGCCATTTAATAATATAGTTTTAGATATGGTAAGGATATGTTGATTATCTTTAACTTTTTTTTCATTACTTCCCTTGATTGTCTTGACCTTGTTTCTGTTTTGTAAATATTTTTTGATTGCTTGATTTGGATGGCACTGAATGAGTAATCTAATTTAGGGAGAATTGAAATTTTTATTATATTAACTTGACCTACCTATGAATAATTGAAATTTGTCCAATTGTTTATATATGATTTTTTGTGTAAAAAATTGGATTTATAAAATTCCTGGATGTGTCTTGGCTTGTAGATCCCCAAATGTTTTATATTATCTATATCTTTATATATCTTCTACTGGGTGTTGTTGTTAATAGATAGAAATGCTGCTAATTGGTGCGGGTTTATTTTATATTCTTCAATTTTACTTAAGTTGTTAATTGCTTCAAATAGTTTTTTTAACTGATTTTCTAGGATTCTCTAACTTTAGCATCATATCATTTGCAGAAATTAAGTTTTACCTCTTCATAGCTTATTCTAATTCCTTCAATTTATTTTTATTCCCTTATTACTAAAGCTAATATTTCTAGTATAATATTGAATAATAGTGGTGTGATAGGCATCCTTGTTTCACCCCTGCTTTTACTGGGAACGCCTCTAGCTTACTTCCATTGCATATAATGCTTGCTGATGGTTTAAGTTATAGACAGCTTATCATTTTAAGGAAAATTACATTTATTCCTATGATCCCTAATGTTTTAAATAGAAATGTATGCTATAGTTTTTCCTAATGATTTTTCAGCATTTATTGAGATAATAAGATTTCTGTGAGTTTTCTTATTGATTTGATCAATTATATTTATAGATTCACTAATATTGAACCAGCCTTGTAATCATGGCATAAATTCCACCTGATCATAGTGTATGAACTTGGGGATAAATTGTTGTGATCTCTTTGCTAGTATTTTAACTTTTTTTGCATCAATATTCACTAGGGAAATTGATCTATAATTTCTCTCTCTTTTTTGGCTCTTTTTTGGCTTAAGTATTATACCATATTTGCTTCATTAAAGAAATTCGGCAAGACTCCTTTTTCACCAAAAATATTTGTATAGAATTTCAATAAATTGTTCTTTAAATGTTTAGGAGAATTCATTTATAAATCTATTTGTTCTTGGAGATTTTTTCTAAGGGACTTAATGGAATGTTAATTTCTGTTTCTAAGATGGTGTTGTTTTAGTATTCCATTTCATCTTCTGCTAATCTGGGGAATCATAATTTTATAAATCTTCATCCATTAGACTTAGATTATCAGATTTATTGGCATACAGTTGGGCAAGATAGCTCCAATTTATGAATTTAATTTCTTCAACATTGATGATGAATACATCCTTTTCATTTTTCAGACTGATGATTTAGTTTTCCTCTTTTTAAAATTAAATTCAATAAAGAGTTTCCTATTTTGTTGTTTTATTTCTTAAAACTTAATTTTATTTATTATTTCAAAATTATTCATACTTTCAATTTTATTAATGTCTTTCCTTTGATTTTCAAATTTTCTGATTTGGTATTTAATTGGGAATTTTTAAATTTGTTTTCTTCTAACAGTTTTAGTTGAATGTTCAATTTATTCATCTCTCTTTTCTACTTTATTCTCCTAAATATTTAGAAATAAAAAAAAATTCCCCTAATACCTGCTTTGGCTGAATTGCAAGGTTTAGTTTTATTGTATCATTATTGTATTTTTTCTACAATGAAATTACAGTTAGCTTCTATGATTTGTTATTTGACCCTCTTATTCTTTAGGAATTGGTTATTTAATTTCCTATTAATGTCCAGTCTGTCTACCCATGGTCCTATATTTCACTTGTATCATCATCTGAAAATAATACATTTATTATCACTGCCTTTCTGCACTTGATTGTGAGATATTTATGCCTTAATACATGGTCAATTTTGGTTTAGGTGCCATATAGCACCAAGAAAAAGTGTATATTTCTTTTAATTACCATTCAGTTTTCTCTAGAGATCTATCATACCAAACTTTTCTAAAGTTCTATTCACTTCCTAAGCTTCTTTATTGTTTATTTCGTGGTTAGATTTATCTTATTCTGAAGTAGGGAGGATGAGGTCCCTTTCTAGGATAGCCTTCCTGTAACTCAGCTTCTCCTTCAAGAACTTGGTGCTTATGTGTTTAGTATTCATAGTACTTCATTATCTATGTTATCCTTTAACAAGAAAGTGCTTCCTTCCTTATCTTTTTTAATTAGATCTATCTTTGCTTTTCCTTTCTCTGATCAGTATTGCTACTTCTGCTTTTTTTTACTTCAACTGAAGCATGATATATTCTGCTCTAACTTTTTACCTTTATTCTGTGTGTATCTCTTCTTCCAATGTGTTTCTTTTAAACAACATACTATAGGATTCTGATTTATAATCTATGCTGGTATTTGTTCTGTTTGTTGGAAGAATTCATCCTCTTCACAATCACAGTTATGATTACTAACTCTGTATTTCTCTCCATCCTATTTTTCCTGCTTTCTTACCAGTGTTTTGCTTCTGACCACTATCTCCCTCAGTCTACACTCACTTCTTTCAATCCCACTTCTCTTTCCTTTCCTCTTTCACCTCCTACTTCTCTCTAAAGTAAGATAAATTCCTAAATTCAATTTGGAGTGTATGTTATTCCTTCTCTGAGGCAAATCCAATAACAGTAAGATTCAAACAATTCTCAGGCCCTCCACACTAGTTGAGAGAAAATTGCTCTACTCTTTTTGTGGGTTTTTTTTCATTCCAGAATCCTTTTAGCTACTTGATTAATGTTGTTTTCTGAGGGAAACGAGAGCTCTAAGAACTTCCCAGATTCTCTCTGTCATATTATGTTACTTAGAGGGAAAACTAAACCAGCACACAGTAGGCAACTGTGTAACAGAAAAAGTAGGAAGCTTTTAGATATCTAGTGTACAGCACTGCATTTGCTGATCTGGAACAGAATATTCACAAACATCAAGACTGGTTTCACAAAAATTATGGAAATGGGGATAGCTAGTTGGCACAGTGGATAGAACACCAGCCCTGGAGTCAGGAGGACCTGAGTTCAAATTTAGCCTCAGACACTTAATAGTTGCCTAGCTGTGTAAACTTGTGGAAGTCACTTAATCCCCTTGCCTTAAAAAATAAAAGAAAAAAAGAAAATGATTGGGAAATAAAGAAGCTGCTAAATGAAAAACAAGAACTCCACAGGATTTACCAGCAGAATAGTTCATCCATTTCTAAGAAGGCAGCATTAATTCCATCCAAAGTAAAGTACAAGCAAAGCTTAAAGAGATGTAGGCCTCTTGGCTCAGTAAGAAGGCAGGTGAAAATCAGTTTTATGCAGACAGTAATATACCAAAATGCTTTTATGAAGGCTATTTATAGGTCAAAAGAGCTATGGTGCATCTCAAATATTCAGTGCTGATAGATCCACATTGATTAATGATAAGGACATGATTCTAGAGAGATGGGCTGTACATTCCTAGAGTGTTCTTAATAGACCATCATCAATCAATGCAGGAGCCATTGACCATTTAGCTCAAGATGAGGACAATCAGTCCCTAGCTGAAGTTCCAACTGAAGAAGAAGAGGTTTTTGAATTCCATTAGTCTCCTTTCAAGTGTAAAGCACCTCCTATTTCTGATTCTATTTATGTTGAGATCTACAAAGTGGGTGGATGCATTGCTCACTCAAAAACTGACTGAAATTTTCCAGGTTATATGACATGTGGAAGCTTATCATCCAAGAACTCAAAGATACCTCCACCATCCCTCTCTATAAAGCTAAAAGGAATGGATTTTCCTGTGACGATCATAGGGGTAGTTCTCTTTTAATCATTGCTGGTAAGATTCTTGCCAGAGTTCTCAATAAGTTAATCCTTCATCTGGAAGATGGTCACGTCCCTGAGAGGCAGTGGGGCTTCAGAAAGGGTTGAGGAACAGTTGATATGGTGTTTACTGCCCAACATCTCCAAGAGAAATATTAAGAATCGAAAGGAGATCTAAATTCAACATTTGTAAATACCTTCAGTAATGAGCATTTATGGGAAATTATGTAAAATTTGGTTGCCTGGAAAAGTTCATCAGTAGTGTATCTCAGGTCCATGATGCCACACATGCATGGGTTCTGGAAGGTGAATGATACTCTTGAGATTTCCCAGTGACCAATGTAATGAAACAAGGATAAGTCCTTGTTTCAATGCTTTGTAGTATGATGCTTTCAGTCATGTTATCAAAGCCTTCACTGAGAATGAACATCAAGATCAGCCTCTGCACTGAAAGTAAAATATTCAACTTGTAAAAGGCTACAAGCCAAGACCAAAGTGGAGGGATTGTTGGTTCATGATCTTCTGTTTGTTGGTGATTGTGCACTCAATGCAGCCTCTGATGCTGAGATGAAACAAAGTATGGATTGATTCTCTAATTTTGTGCTAATTTTTGTGCTAACAATTATACCAAGAAAACATAGGTGCCCCATCAACCAGCACCACACCATTCATATGTGCAACCGTCATTTGGCAAATGAAGTTCTGAATACTGTGGACAAGTTCACTCACCTTAGCAATGTCCTTTTCAGAGAGGTACACATTGACAATGACGGTAACACACACATATTGCCAGATTTAGTTCAGTATTTGAGAGACTCCAAAAGTGTGAGAAATAAGAGGTATTTGATTAATTATGAAATTGAAGGCCTACAGAGTCAATGTGTTGACCTCGTTGCTATGTATCTGTGAAATCTGGAGAGTTTACCAGCACCATGTCAGGAAACTGAATTGCTTCCACTTAAATTATCTTAGAAAGATTCTGAAGCTCATCTAGCAGGAGAAGATACAAGACACTGAGTTCTGGTCTCCAGCTAAGCTGCCTAACATTCCAACATAGCTACAGAGAGTGTGCAAGTGCAATGGACTGGTCATGTTGTTAGAATAAAAGTAGGATTCTTGTCAGAAAGACTATTCTATGGAGAACTCACACAGGGAAAGTACTAACAAGGAGGGGAGAAGAAGTGATACTAGGACACCCTGAAAGTCTCTTTTAAGAACTTTGGAATTGATTGTGCTGCATGGGAAATACTGCCACAGGATCTCCCAGCATGGCATGCACTCATTAGTGAGGATGTTGTGCTTATGAGATGGGCTGAATTGAAGAATCTCAAAGGAAACATGACCTAAGTTTAGGGTGCCCATCCAAGGTGTTAGAACTATTTGTATCTGACCTGTGGTAGAACATTTTGAACTCATCTTGGACTGATCTGCCATAGTCGGATGCACTGTAATTTGTCTCAAAAATAGCGATGTCATTTTGGTCTTCCTTGATAATGAAAGACAAGAACCAACCAACTGTTATGTACCTTTCCTAAAACATAGAGAACAAGGTGATATAGTGGATAGAACTCTGAGTCTGGAGTCAGAAAGACCTGAGGTCAAATTCAGCCTCAGATAAATACTAACTGTACAACCATGCGCAAGTCACTTAAATGCTGTTTATGTCAGTTTCCTCAACCAAAACATGAGGAAAATTTGATTTTCTAAGAAAATCCAAAATAGGGTCACAAAGAATTGGAAATAAGTTAAAATCACTAAAGAGCAACATAATTACCTACACTTTGCTCTATTATTCCCTCTCAGGATCTGCATTTTTTGTCCAATCATAAGATGAGTCCAAGGAGGCAAGAATTCCCAGAAGCTTTTCCCCAGAAGACTCCAAATGCTGTAAAATTATGAATGACTCTAACCAAATTCTAGAGTGGCAGGACTCACAAAAACACTGAGTGAAACAATTTTCCAGTCCAGGACAACTTGGAAGATCCACAGGAAGAAGCTATTTCATTGGTACCGGAGTTAGAAAGGGCCACCAAGCAGCCCAGGCCACAGTCACAATCACATCATGCCAGAGCAAATCAGCTCCAGCCTTCTAGGAACAGTCCATAGGGTATCTGGGGACCTCTGGGTCCCTGACAATAGGAGCAATATCCAGACCTCCCAGCCCAAGGATTTCCAAGGACAACTTGGAAGGTCAGTGGGAAAACTCTACCCCACTGAGGTGAGCACAGATCCCAGGCCAGCTCAAGCCTCAGTTCCCATCCCAGGAACCTGCAGCTTCCCAAAAGCTGCTTCCAGAACATTCAATTCACAGACAGTAAGGGGCTAGGGAGAAACTGCAGAGATCTCTCTGCTATCCCTGGAGCAAGATATGCTTAAGGCCTATACTCAGATCCAGGTCTCAGTCTGAGGTTCCATACTACCATAGAGGAACAGGGACCCTCTTCACAGTTTGAGAGTAGAGGGGATGGCCTGTGGTCATACATAGACCAAATCACAGGCAAGAAAACCTCTCATAAAGTTTTAAAAATAAGTTAAAATCAGATCATAGACAGGAGAAATTAGCAAATAACAGAAAAAAAGAAGAATCTCACCTTAGAAAATGACCTTGTCTCCATGAAGGAACAAAATAGAAGGTGACAAAATAAAAGCTTCTGTATCCCAAGCCCCAAGAAAAATAAGAATTGGTCTCAGGCTATAGAAGAGGTCAAAAAGATTTTGAAAAACAATTGGGGGAGGGGGAAGGGCCAAGATGGTGACAAGAAGGGATCCTGTCTTATACGATCTCTCATAAAACTCATAAGTTAAGGACTCTAACTAAACTTTCAAGAGACAGAACCCACAGAGGGACCCAATGAGGCAGTTCTCCTACTCAAGTAACCTGGAAAAGAGCAGAAAGTCTCTGCTCCCTGGGGTTGGATGGGTGGCCCACCAGAGGGGTGGCCCACCAGAACCAAAGAACTGCAGCCTCCCAGAGGCAGCCCCAGGGTGCTGGGAACCCTGGCTCACAGCAGCGGGGGAGTCTCCTGAGCTACATGCCGGGGGAGTACTGAGCACAAAGTGGGGGAACAGCGGGGGACCTCTGCCAGAGGGAGCACACAGAATCCAGCCCTCAGGGTACACAGTGAGCAATGTGGTCTTTCAGTAGCCCAGATCCAGGAACCGAAGCAGGCAGAGCCAGTAAGCAGGAGCCCCCAGGGCATGAGCCCATTGAACCTAGGGAGGGGAGTGAAGAGAGAGAGACTGCAGAGTTCTGTCCTCTGCCCCTGGAACAGGACTCTGGGGTTCTGACCACATTCAGATCCTCATTGCAGTCTAGGCCCTCCCATGGAACAGCAGGGGCCCCCTCCACCTCAGGCCCCAGGCAGAGGGGGGCACATATGGTCATTCACAGACCAGGAGAGAGGACAGAGCCTTTTGGGTGTGTCCCAAAAGCTCAGGAAGCACCCCAAAACCAGTCTCAGGCTGGGAAAATGAGAAAGCAGAGAAATAAGAGGAATACCATTGAGAAATATTTTGCAAATGAGCCCAAGAAGGATCAAAATACTCAATATAAAGATGAGGAAGCACGAGCTCCTACATCTAAAGACTCCAAGAAAAACAGAAATTGGGGTCAGCCTATGACAGAGATCAAAAAATACTTTGAAAATCAAATGAGGGAATTAGAAGAAAAACTGGGAAAAGAAATGAGAGAGATGCAGGAAAAACATGAAAATGAAGTCAGCAGCCTAGTCAAGGAAATCCAAAAAAAAGCTGAAGAAAATAGCATGCTAAAAACCAGCTTAGGTCAAATGGATAAAACAGTTCAAAAAGTTATTGAGGAGAAGAATGCCTTAAAAAGCAAAATTGGCCAGATGGAAAAAGAGATAGGAAAACTCTCTGAGGAAAACAAATCCTTCAGACAAAGAATAGAACTCAGGGAGATTGATGAATTTACAAGAAACCAGGATTCATTACTTCAAAACCAAAAAAAAATGAAAAATGAGAAAATGTGAAACATCTCATTGAAAAAACAACTGATATGGAAAACAGACTTAGGAAAGGTGATTTAAAAATTATTGGAATACCTAAAAGTCATGATCAGGAAAAGAGCCTTGACATCATTTTCAAAGAATTACTACAGGAAAATTGCCCTGATATTCTAGAAGCAGGGGACAAAATAGAAATGGAGAGAATCCACCAATCCCCCTGAGAAAGAGATGCCAAAAAACCAACCCCTAGGAATATTATAGGCAAATTCCAGAACTCCCAAGTCAAAGAGAAAATATTACAAGCAGCAAGAAGGACACAGTTCAAATATCATGGAGCTACAGTCAGGATCACACAGGACTTAGCAGCAACTACATTGGAAGCTCGTAGGACTTGGAAAATACCAGAAGGCAAAAGAGCTTAGAATGCAATCAAGAATCAACTACCCAGCAAGGCTGAATGTCCTCTTGCAGGGAAAAATATGGACTTTCAATGAACCAGGGGAATTTCAAATGTTCCTGTTGGAATGGCCAGAGCTGAATAGAAGGTTTGATCTTCAGATACAGGACTCAGGTTGAAGCATGGAGATTGAAGGAGAGGGGGTAAAATATGAGGGACTTGATGATGATGAACTGCATGTATTACTGCATAGAAAAATGACACTGATAATACTCATATGAACCTTCTCAGTTAATAGAACAAGTAAAGGGAGCTTTTATAGTTGAAGCACAGGAGAAAGCTGAATTCTAAGCTAAAATATGGTATAAAAATGGAGTCAATAGAAAAAAGGGAAATGTAATGGGAGAAAGAAAAAGGAGAGGGGAAATAAGCCAAGATATCTCATATAATAAATTTTTTCTTTATTACAATGAGCTATTGTAATGATATGGAAGGGGGAAGGCAAGGGGGAATGAGAGAATCTTTGCTCTCATCAGAGATGGCTAGGAGAGGAAATAGCATATATACTCAATGAGGTATAGGCATCTGGAGTAAGAAGAAAAGGGTGAGGACAGGGGGAAGGGGGTGATGTGAATGATGGAGGAGAGGATGGACCATGGCGGAAGAGTGGTCAGATATAACACATTTTCCTTTTTTACTTCTTGCAAGGGGCTGGGATTGGATTGCCTGTCCAGGACCACAGGGTCAGATGGATGCTGGGCCTAAGTGGTAGTAGGGGGACTTGGGGCCTCTTGGCCCAAGGACTAGGGATCTGTCTGTTATGCCACTCAGATACCCTACAGCTGAGTCAGAGTGAAAGGAGAGAGAAAATATAGTACATGGTAGTGGAGAAATAAAAAAGGAAGGAGTTGCGATCAGCAATGGCAATGGTGGAAAATTATGGAAGTAACTTTTGCGATGAACTTACCATAAAGAATGTGATCCACCTGCGACAGAGTTGTTGGTGTTGGAACAAAGACTGAAGCACATTTATTATTTGTTGTTATTATTATTATTATTATTATTATTATTATTATTATTATTTAGGGAGGTGCAGGGCAAATGGGACTTGGTCGCCTGCCTGGAGATGCATAGCAGGGTAATTGTTTGGTGTCTGAGGCCAGATTTGGACCCAGGTGCTCCTGGCTCAAGGGCCAGTGCTGTGTCTACCACCCAGCCACCCCTACTATTATTACTATTTTATTTTATTTTATGTCTTTTTTTTCTTTTTTTGTTTTTTTTTCAGGGCAGCGGGGTTGGGTTGGCCTGCATGTCACACGACTGGGTGATTGTTGGGTGTATGGGGCTGGATATGGGCTCAGGTGCTCCTGGCTCCAGGGCTGGGGTTTCATCCATTGTGCCACCTGGCCATACCTACAATTATTATTATTATTTTTTTTAATTTTGATTTTTTCTCTCCCCTTTACTTTATTGCTCAAGCGAGCCCATATTTTGTGGGGGGGGGTTCTGTTTACTCTTAAGCAAGAATATTTTATTAATGTATAAAAAAACCTTATTTGTACAAAAAAGAGAATAAATAAATATTAAAATAAAAAAAAGAAAAACAATTGAGGGAGGCAAAAGAAAAATTGGAAAGAAAAATGAGAGTATTGCAGGAAAATCATGAAGACCAAGTCAGCAGCTCGGTGAAGGAAATACCAAAAGATACCAAAAAAATAAAATAAAATAAAATCTTAAAAACTATTTTGGGTCAAAAGGAAAAAGCAACCCAAAAGATTAGGGAGAAGAGTGCCTTAAAAAGAAGAATTGGTCAGATGGAAAAAGAGAGAGGAAAGTTCTCTGAAGAAAATAATTCCTTCAAGTGTAGAATGAAGTTAAGAGAAATTGATGACTGGGAGAAATCAAAAAAATAAAACAAAACAAAAGAATGAAAAAACTAGAAGAAAATGTACAATATCACACTGGAAAAACAATTGACTTGGAAAAACAGATCCAGAAGAGATCATTTAAAAATTATTGGGCTACCTGAAAGTCATGATCAGAAAAAGAGCCTAGATTTCATTTTTCAAGAATATATGCAGCAAAATTGCCCTGCTATCCTAGAAGCATAGGACAAAATAGAAATTGAGGGAATCCACTGATCACCTCCTGAAAGAGATCCCAAAATGAAAATTCCCAGGAATATTATAGAAAAATTCCAGAACTCCCAAGTCAATGAGAAGATATTATAAGCAGCCAGAAAGAAACAATTTAATTACAATGGCACTATAATCAAGATTACACAGGATTTAGCAGTATTCACAATACGGGCTCATAGGGCTTGGAATATAATATTCTGGAAGGCAAAAGAGCCTTCAATGACTTAGCAAAACTGAAAATTTTCTTTCAGGGGAAAAGATGATCATTCAGTCAAACTTACCTGCTGAAATGACCAGAGCTGAACAGTAAGTTTTTTTTTTTCTCTAAGTACAGGTCTCAGGCGAAGCATATAGAGGATGAATGGGAAGGGCAAATTATGAGGGATTTAATGATGCTGAACTGCATGCAGTCCTGCATGGGAAGATGATACTGATAACTTATATAAACTTTCTCATTTATTAGAGAGTTAGAAGGAACATAAATAGGCAAAGCACAGGACAGAGCTGAATATGGTCTACTATATTATAAAGTGGGAGTCCAAGGGTAAAAAAGGGAATGTACTGTGAGAAAGGGAAAGAAAAGGTAGGATGGGCTAAGATATTTTACATAAAAGTGTCAAGAAGTGTATGGAAGGGAGGAAGGTAAGGCAGGAACGAGTGAGCCTTCATTCTCACTGGAAGTGGCTCAGAGAGGAAATAACTTTCCCACTCAATAGGGTATAGAAATCTCTTACCCTGGAGGAAAAAGAATAAGAAAGAGATGAGGATAAAGGGGATGGGGAGGGAGGGGGGGTCTGTAGGTGATAGAAGAGTAGGAAGATTGTAGGAGAGGGTAGTCAGATACAATACACTTCTGAGGAGGGACAGATGGAAGAGAGAGAGAATAGAATAAATGAGAGTGGAGAGGAATAGAATGGAGGGAAATAAAATTAATCATGGCAGTGATAGAAAACATATTGAAGCAACATCTCTGATGAACTTGAAATAAAGAATGCAACCCATCCCAGAAACAGAACCAATGGTATCTGAACACAGATTGAAGTACATTTTTTATCTCTCACTTTATTTTTTGTGAGGTTTCTTTATCATTTTCGGAGGGGGGGTTATATTTACTTTCATAACCAGACTATTATAGTAATGTTAAAATAAATCAATCATGAAAAAAAGAAAATGTGATGTTGTGCATACTTATCTCCTGTAAATTGCATTCTTTTCCTCTTTCAGAGGCATGTACAATATCAGAAGAAATTATGAAAAAGAATAACATAGAACTTAAATGGAGAAACACTGAAAAGATTTATACAAAAACAGGAGAGGAGACTGAATTTACTTGTTCAGAGAGATTTCATCCAGCTCCAAGTTCACCTCCATTTAGAGCAAAGTGTGTAGAGGGTCAAATCAGCTATCCCAAATGCATATAAAATGGAATTTTTCACTGTGGTGAGTTTTATATTCTAATCTGGAGTTTGGGGTTTTTTTTTTTGATGAACTGGATACATCTCCCTCAAAAAAGAAAATTAAGTCTTCTGTCCCTCCAAAACCTCTGCCTACTTTTAATACATTAAAGGATTTTCATAGCACCATTATACTATACAAAACTTTTTATTGTTCATGCTGAATATTTTCCTTCACTTACTAACTTTTGCTTTTGTTTATATTTTTCCTTAGGAATTCAGCTACAAAGATAATGATGGCTATGATCATACACTATTTATTACCACCCTTTGGAAATGAGGACTGTGACAAATGTACAGTCTCAATCAATTCTTTGACTTCTTTTCTACTTTGTAATAAATGTTTTAATTTAGTTGTATTTACAGAGTTTGGTCCATCATTCATTCAATTTACTATTGACTTGAATATGTTCACTTTTTAAACTGAAAAAGTAAAAGTATGAAACATTTCAGAAAAATTTAATATGTATTAATAAAACAGTCACTATAAGAAAATCCTGAGTTATTTAACTACCTGGGGTCATCACTTCTCCATAGGAACAGAAAATAAATGCTAGGTGTTCATTTGTCTCTAATTTGGAAGGATTTACAGTCTTCTGGGGATGAATATTAAGTGTGTCAGTGTGTGTGTGTGTGTGTGTGTGTGTGTGGTGCAGGAAAGAGGGATCTGCAGTCCTTTTGGTTGCATTTAAAACTCATGTGCTCATTGTATCTAAAAACATCATTACTTCCTTTATTTGATGTTTGAAGATGGTTCTTGGTCTTCAGAAAATCATAGAGAATAATAAAGGTGCTGCAAAAAAAACAAATATTATCCCAATTTTTAAAAGTAGAAGTAGTGAGGAGCCTACAAGTCATAAGCTATAAAAATGCTCTTTCATTCCCAGAAAAATAGTTTAATTTATATAAGAGGTAAATCATAGAAAAAAAACCAATGATCACAAAAACAGGATGTCTACCTGAAAAACAGTTCATATGAGACTAATTTAATTTATTCTGTAGCAGAGTTATTACATTGCAATCGAAGGAATTATGAAAGTAGATTATATTTGACATGGCAAAACACTGGACAAAGTCCCTGCTACTGCACTTGGGAATAAGACAGAGAATTGTAGATGATATGATTGTTCAGTTGGTTGAGTTTGAAATTGTTTGAATGAGCAGAATAAAGACTAATAATGAATGTGGGACTATTATCTTAAAGAGAAGTCTCTTGTTGAGTGCTTCAGGGATCTGTTCTGGTTCTCTGTTTAGCACTATTTTTATTGGTGACTTGTTAAGGAAACAAATGTCATGTTTCTTATATTTTCAATTAACAAGTCAAAAGAGAACTGAAATATTGAAAATTCTTGAGTTAATTAGCAATCAGATTAAATTCACTTGTACTAATAGAAACAAATTTAGTTTTATGAACTTGGGTTCAAAAAATCAAATTTAAAATGACAATTAAGACATAACTAGATTGTGCATTATATAAAAATAGTTCAGTTTTTTATTTTATTGTAATTTCAGTATTTATCAGTATTCATCAAGGATTACATAAAGCCCTGTATAAGCAATGGAAAAAAACACTAATGAACATCTTAGCCCTTAAAAAATGTTGCAGGAGGAGAAAGGGAGATGAATGCCACATGTATAGAAATGATAATACAAGATAACTGATAAAGGTAGAGTTAACTGAGGATATTTACTATTTGGAAGAGGTTGAACTTTATTTGACTTTGAAAGAAAACCAAAGATTGTGTTAAGGAGAGGATGAGGAAATGCAGAACAACTTGGCAACCACCAAACTTCATTAGGATGCTTTCTTCACACCATATTTGGGATTTTCTGTTTACTAGTCCTAGAACAATGAAAGGGTGGGCTTTATCCTGATTAGAAAAAACAGCCTGAAATATATAGGAATGAATGTATAGAATTCTTTATCTCAAAGTTGAAGACAATTTTTGCTTCACTTTTTATTTTTAAAAATCATTTTAAATTGTTTTTAGATTCTGAATTCTCTCCCTCTTTCCCCACTCAATTTATAACTTTTAATTTTATGTTGAAGTTGAACTCTTCTCTTGAATGGCAAAAGTCCTGTCATAAGCTGCAGATTTTTTCTGCTGCTGTTTTCAAAGTTAGTTTCATACTTCCAAGTTGATCTGGTCCAAGATGAAGTATGGTCATCGCTCTTCTTCAAAGTGTCCTGTTCTATACCCAGCAAGGGGTATAGGGACCTTTCTTTCTGCAGCCACAAATCCTAGAAGTCCTCCTGAGACTTTGAAATATGACCCATGGTCCCAAGTGCTATGCATTCTTTTTGGCTTTAAAAGTGAGACTGAGGGGCGGCTAGGTGGTACAGTGAATAAAGCACCAGCCTTGGAGTCAGGAGTACCTGGGTTCAAATCCGACCTCAGACACTTAATAATTACCTAAGCTATGTGGCCTTGGGCAAGCCAATTAACCCAATCACTGCCTTGAAAATCTAAAAAAAAATGAGAATGGGTGCCTGGCTCCCTTATGAGTGACTACTTCATCCTGGAATTGTGCATAGGGCCCTTGTTCTCCTGAAATGGAAAGAGAAAGAGAGAATGGACAACAGCAAGGAAAGAAGCTGCTTCAATTGTTGATCACAGACAATGGACAGGCACTTTCTTTTTTTATCCTTTTTAATGAAGATAGTAATAAGAAGAAAAAAATAAAGAAAAATTAGAAGATGACAACATGAAGGAAAAAATAGTAATTAAAAAACATAGCCATGAATATAAGAGCATCAATTCAACCATAAAATGTAAGAAAGTATCAAAGCAAATGAAGAAATGGAATACAATACCATCTTGCTTACAAAAAAAGAATAAAAGATAGTTTTTGCACATGAAATAAAAAATTCATACAAAATTAGTGTCAGTAGCACAATTCATTATGTTCTAGGGAAATTTTTTTTGACTAGGCAATGGAGTTGTGACTCACTCAAGGTCACACAGCTAGGTAATCAAGTGTCTGAGTTCAGATTTGAACTCAGGTCCTCCTGACTTCAGGGCCAGTGCTCTATCCACTGTGCCACCTAACTACTCCCATAAATTTTTTAAAAAGCAAGGATAGGAATCATGATTTTAGCTAGAACTACAGTTAATATAGATGTGATAAAAAGAGACAATGAAAATATTCATTACATTATAGTCTCCATAGGTGATGAATCAATATTCATAACTAATATGTATGCACTGAGGAATCTAGCTTCTAAATGATAAAGGAAAAGTTAATAAAATTGGAACAAAATATAAAATTAAAATTGGAATTTCAAAAGACTGACACTTTCATATCTAATCAATTCAATAAACAATCATTAAGTAAATATAATGTGCCAGACACTGTGTTAAACCCTGGGAATTCAAATAATAATCAGTTATTTCCATCACACAATTCACAGTCTAATGGGGAAGACAACAGACAAAGAGTCAGGAAAGTAGGAAATTAAATGGAGTGGAGTTGGAAACCAGAGAATACTCAGCACAGGTACACATGCAAAGAGAGCAGAAAGCAGGTAGAAGAGTACCTGCAGATTTGATTGAGTAAAAGTACAGTTTCTGCCCTCTGTAAAAGAGTTTATTATTCAATCATTTAGTCCTCCAGTCAGAAGGGAAAGGAATATGAGAAATATTCTTTCAGCCAATGCTTGAATTATCAGAAGGATGATGAAATTAGCAGTGATTGATCTTAACCTGAAAGAATCAAGCTGTTAGAGGAAGGTGAAAACATGTAGAAATGTAGACACAAAATAGAAATTTGGAGAGTAATGACTTTATGAGAAAAGAAAGTAATTTACATGCTTCTTATCTGTGAATGACATAAAAATTTACTATTTAAATTACTATGCAATTTATAATAGGAAATTACAAAGGAATGATAAGTTAAAGAATCAGTAATAGAAATGTTATATATTTTTTAATTTTAATAGAGTTAAAACAAAGGAAACTTCTGAGATGTAGCAAATATGACAATAGAAGAAATTTTGTATTTCTAAAAGCTTTGCTACAAAAATATGATCAAATTGTGTCATTAGGCATGCATTTCAAGAAAAATTAGAAATACAGCAAATAAGAAAGTCACACTTAATCAATGAAGTAGAAATTCTAAAAAATCAAAAAGAGAATAAATTTGATGAAAAATTTAAAAACACATTAAATTGATAAATAAAAAATGGAATACTTTTTCAAACTAATCTGAGGGGTTTTTTTTGAAATACAGAAAGAACTATTTGTTTATACCAAACATTATAAAGAAAAACAGAACTGAAAGAAGCATTTTCATAATTATAAAGTAAAATTAACTCTAACTTGGGAAAAATAACAAAATATATCTGAGAAAAAATGCATATAATAACCAAAAAAAGATGAGTTAAATAATATAATACGAGAAAATTATTGTTACATATATGAGTGAACTTAAAAGAATGGAAGTATTACTTGTATTACTAAAAATGAAGGCATATTTCCATTTTATTTCAATGATAATAATAATTAACTGATACCTAAATCAAAGAAAGACAAATAAAAATAATTATGGACATACCACTAACATTGATGCAAAACTTTTAAGCAAAACATTAGCATATACAAAATGTCAACCTATTCGAATGATCATTTTGTATTCATAACAGAATTTCAGTCTAATATTAGAAGATTGTTAACATAAAAATACACATTCATATTAAAAGATTCTGAAAAGATATTTGACAGAATGAAAAAGGAAATCATCAAGAAGAGTAATAAAGGAACCATTACTTACTCTAATCAATGATAATTGAAACAGTGAATAGAAGATATGTAGAATACAAAACAAATCCAAAAAAAAAATCACTGTTAATGCTGTACAATACTAACAAAACCTAGCAAGAAGAGAAAGAAAGAAAAATTCAATGTAAATAAAAAGAGAGACAGAGTTCCAGCCAAGATGGTGGAGAGAAGACAATCACTGTGCTAAGGTCTCCTGGTCTTCCCTCATATATAATTAAATAAACCTCTTAACATAAATTTGATCAAAAAAATCCAGAAAAAGAAGCTAGGAGAACATCTACCTCAAGATCTGTCTTCTGGGACTGTGGGTGGACCAGGCATAGAGAGCAGAGAGCCAATGGGGATGGGGTGAGAGCCAGACTAACCTAAGATCAGCCATGGAGATGTTGACTGTGGGAGTCACAGTCTAAGAGCCAACTGGAACAAGGGGGCTTTGGCTGTAGGAATGATGGTCTGGGATGCTCTGGCAGGACTGGAGGGTGAATTCCAGTGCAGAGAGTAGCAGACATTGATCTGCTGGGCTCCTCTGCTCTGGAGGACCTCAGACTGAATATTTTCACTTCAGTGGAGTCCTCTTCCCAGAAAAACACAGTAACAACCCATACCACCACTAGCATCACCCCCTCAGCCTCAGGCATGGACAGCAGAACTCCCTCAGCTGAATAGGGAGAGTAATTACCTTGCCCCAGGGCATAGCCTACATTTTACAAGGATAAAAGTATTCAGAACAACAGCACCCTGCCCCACCCACTGCCTCCAGGCCAAGGGAAAAGGCCTTAAATCAAGATAATAGATACCAGAGAAAACCATCAGAACCACCTATTGGCCCACTTGGAGTAATTAAACTCAGTCAATGTCACCTCTAGGGATCTCAACACCAAACTTCTGTGAAACAGCCCCTTCCCCAACACAAGATCTCAAGAAAATGAAGAAAGGCCAATGTAAAGGGGGGCATAGAAAATTACCTAGATGGTAAAGACCCTAAATCAGAGAGATCTAGAACCTCAGAGTAGAATATGATTTTGTCTCCAGCCCAGAAAGAATTCCTTGAAGATATCAGGAAGGAATTTAAAAATCAAATGGAAAATTTGGGAAAGAAAATTAACACCTTTCAATAAGAAAACAAATCCTTGGAAAATACAATTGGACAAATGCAAAAAGAAAATAATTCTCTCAAAATCTGAATTGTTCAAATGGAAAACACTTTCAAAAATAGAATTGATCAACTGGAAAAAGAGTTGCAAAAATTAAATGAAGAAAATTCTTCTCTAAGAAAAAGAATGGAGTCTGTGGAAATTAATCACTTCATAAGACCACAAGAATCTGTTAAACAAAAACCAAAAAATCAAAAAAAAAGAAGAAAATGTAAAATTCCAAATTAGAAAAAACCACTGACCTCAAAAAATAGATAGAGGAGAGATAAACTAAGAATCATTGGGTTTCCTGAAAATATTGAAGAGAAAAAAAAAACCTGGACATAATATTAAGATTTAGTGATGGAACATTGTCCTGACATCATGAAACCATAGGGAAAAATAGTAATTGAAAGAATCTCTGAAAAGGGATTCCAAAATGAAAATGTGAAGGAATATTGTGGCCAAATTCCAGAACTATCAGATAAAAAAGAAAATCCTGTAAGCAGTTAGAAAGAAACAATTTAGATAACAATCAGCCACAGTAAAGATTACACAGGACATGGCTGCATCAACATTAAGGGATCAAAGGGTCTGGAATGTGATATTTTGAAAAGCAAGGGAGCTTGGAATACAACCAAGAATTCACTATCTGATGAAATTGAGCCTTCTTTTCTAGGGGAAAAGAAGGACATTTAAGAAAGTAGGATACTCCTAACTTTTCCTGATGAAAAGACCAGAGCTTAATGTAAAATTTGGACTTCAAACAGGAGACCAAAGAGGAACATGAAAAGGTTAAAAAAAGGTAAAGAAAAAAACTGCTATCCAATAAGATGAAACTGCTACATCCCTCTAATAACTTTAATAACTGTCGAGAATTGTAACTCTATTAGAGAGAATATACATAGCCACAAGTGCTGTACACTGAGGAAATTCTGTGACTCAGATGGAATGATTTAAAAACAAAACCTCCTTAAAAAGAGAGACAGTAAAGATCGGAGGATAGAGGAGATTGAATGGAGTAAAGGTCATTACATTAAGAGGTACAAAGTACCTATTGCAATAGAGGGGAAGAAAGGAAGAGGTGAGAACCACCTGAATCTTACTCTCATCAGATTTGGCTTAAAATTATCATGCATACACTCAGTTAAGTTAAGAAACTTACCTTTCCATTCAAGTATTAAAGGGGAAGAGGGGAAAGAAAAAGGGAACTATTAGGTGAAAGGGAAGGAAGAAGGGGTAAAGGGAAAGGAGAAAGAAAAGGATGGGGGTTCGATGTGGGAGGGCAAACACACTGAAGGTGGTGGTATTCAGAAACAAAATACGGGGGAATATGGATAAAGTGAAAAAGGGGGAAAATACAGAGGGAAGATAGCATAAAGGACAATAAAGAGTTAGTAATTACAACTTTGAATGTGAATGGGATGAACTCTCCCTTAAAACATAAGCAAATAACAAAATGGATTAAAAACCAGAATCCTACAATATGCTGCTTACAAGAAATTCATTTGAAAGTAAAGATAAAAGGTTGGTACAAACTATGGTTTGCTTATGCTGATGTAAAAAAAGCAGGGATAACAATCCTTACCTCAGACAAAGCAGTGCAAAAATAGACATCATAAAAAGAGATAAAGAAGGAAACTATATGCTCCTAAAAGTAACATAGGCAATAAAGTAAATTCAATACTAAATATAAATGCATCCAATGGGATAGCATCCAAATTCTTAGAGGAGAAGCTGAAGGATTTACAGGAAGACATAGACAGCAAAGTTCTACTGGTGAGAGACTTCAAACTCTGACTCTCAAATTTAGATAAATCTAAACATAAAATAAACAAGAAGGAAGTTAAGGAGGTAAATAGATTGTTAGAAAACGTAGGCACAATCAACATTTGGAGAAAAATTGAATGGAGGATAGAAAGGAATATACTTTTTTTCTGCATTACATGATACATAAAAATTGACCATGTACTAGGGAATAAAAACCTAATAAGCAATTGCAGAAAAGCAGAAATAGTGAATACATCTCTCTCTGATCATAATTTAAGAAAAACAAGATGCAATATCAAGCCAGGGAGATATAGTCCCAAAGCGAATTGGGAACAAAATAACCTCATTTTAAAGAATGTGTGAATCAAGCAACAAATTATTGAAAGAATTAATTATTTCATCCTAGATAATGACAATAACGAAACATACAAAAAGTTATTGAGATACAACCAAGGCAGCCATCAAGGGATACATTATATCTTTAAATGCTTACATGAATAAATTATAAAAAGAGGAAATAAATGAACTAATATGCAACTAATAAAATTAGAGAAAGAACAAATTAATCCCCCCAAGTAAATACTAAATTAGAACTTCTAAAAATTAAAAGAGAAAGTAATAAAATGGAAAGCAAGAAAACAATTGAACTAATAAATAAAACCAAGAATTAGTTTTATGAAAAAAACAATAAAATTGATAAACCTCTGGTTAATTTGATTTAAAAAAAAAAGAAAGAAGAAAACCAAATTTCTAGTATCATAAATGAAGGTGAACTCACTACCAATGAGGAAGAAAATAAAGTAATAATTCAGAATTATTTTGCTCAAATCGATGCTAAAAAATTTGATAATCTCAATGAAATGAATATTTAAAAAATATAAGGTGTACAGGTGAAATGAAGAGGAAATTCAATACCTAAACAACCCTAGCTCAGAAAAAGAAATTCAAAAAGCCATTATTGAACTCCCTAAGAAAAAATCTCCCAGGCCAGATGAATTCACAAGTGAATTCTGTCAAATATGTAAGGAACAATTGGTTCCAATGCTATATAAACTCTATGTAATATAGGTGAAGATGGCACTCTGCCTAAATCTTTCTATGACACCAATATGGCACTAATAGCTAAACCAGGAAGAGGTAAATCAGAAAGAAAATTATAGACCTATCTCCTTGATGAATATAGATACAAAATATTAAATAAAATCCTAGCAAAATAATTACAAATTATCAATAGGATAATACATTATGACCAAGCAAGATTTATCCCAGGAATGCAGGGTTGGTTCAATATTAGGAAAATTATTAGGATAATTATTTGTATCAATAACAAACCTATCAGAATCATATGATTATAACAATAGGCTCTGGAAAAGCTTTTGACAAAATACAATACCCATTCCTACTAGAGAGTGTAGGAATAAAAATATTGTTCATTAGAATAATAAGAACTATCAATCTGAAAATTTCAACAAGTATTATATGCAATGGGGATAGGCTAGAGGCATTCCCAGTAAGAAAAGGAGTGAAACAAGAATGCCCATTATTACCACTACAATTCAATATTGTATTAGAAATATTACCTTCAGCAATAAGACAAGAAAATGAAATTGAATGAATTAGAATTGGGAAGGAAGAGAGACAAAATTCTCACTCTTTGCAGATGACATGATGGTATACTTAGAGAATCCCAATAAATTATGTAAAAAAACTACTAGAAATAATTAGCAATTTAAGCAAAGTTTCAGGATATAAAATTGACCTGCACAAATCCTCAGGATTTCTATATATGACTAGCAAGATGCAGCAGAAAGATCTAAAAAGAGAAATAACATTCAAAGTAACCAAACAATATAAAATACTTGGGAGTCTACCTGCCAAAGCAGACTCAGAAAATTTGTGAAAACAATTACAAAACACTTCTCAAACAAATAAATTCAGATTTAAATAACTGGACAAATATCTGCTATTTATGGATAGGCTGAGCTAATATAATAAAAATGATAATTCTATCTAAATTAAAATACTTTAGTGCCCTGCAAATCAAAATTCCAAATAATTACTTTAATGTGTTAGAAAAAAGTTGTAAGTAAATTCATATGAAGAAATAAAAACTCAAGAATTTCTAGGGATTTAATGAAAAAACTGCAAAAGAAGGTGGGTTAGCCCTACCAGATCTAAAATTATATTATAAAGCATCAGTCATCAAAGCCATCTGGTATTGGATAAGAAATAGAGTGGTGGATCAGAGGAATAGACTGTGTTAAATAGTGGGAAATTATTATAGTAATCAGTTGTTTGATAAACCCAAATAGTCAAGCTATTGGGATAAAAACTCTTTTTGATTAAAAACTGTTGGGAAAATTGGAAGTTAGTATCACAGAAACTTGGATTAGACCAACACCTCCACACCTTATTCCAAGATAAGATCAAAATGAATACAGGATTTAGATATAAAAAACCATATTATAAGCAAACTAGGAGATCAAGGAATAGATTACCTGTCCAATCTATGGAAAAGGAAGCAGTTTATGACCTAGGAAGAGATGGAGAACATCATTAAAAACAATCTAGATAATTTTGATTACCTTAAATTAAAAAGCTTTTTGCATAGACAAAACCACTGTAACCAAGATCAAAAGAAATGTAGTAAATTGGGAAACAATTTTATCCACCTCTGAGGTACCACCTCATACCTCTCAGCCTGACCAATATGACCATAAAGGACCATGATCCATGTTGGAAGGGATGTGGGAAATCTGGGACACTAATAAATTTTTGATGGAGCTGTAAACTCATCCAACCTTTCTGGAGAGCAATTTGGAATTATCCCCAAAGGACAACAAAAAATATGCATACTCTTTGATTCAGCAATACCACTACTGGGTGGTATTATGTATTTTATATCCTGGGTGAAGAGATTATGAAAAAGGGTAAAAAACATAACTTGTACAAAATATTCATAGAAGCCCTGTCTTTGGTGGAAAAGAACTGGAAATTGAGTGAATGTCCATTGACTGGGGAATGGCTTAATAAACTCTGGTATATGTATGTGATGGAAAATAATTGTTCTATTAGAAACCAGGAGGGATGGGAGTTCAGGGAAGCCTTTAAAGGATCTGTATGAACTGGTGCTGAGTGAGATGAGCAGAACCAGAACAACATTGTATATCCTAACAGCAATTTGGGGGTGAGGTTCAACCGTAATGGATTTGCTCATTCCACCTGTGCAACAACCAGGCACAATACTGGGATATCAGTGATGAAGAATACCATCTGTATCCAGAGAAAGAATTGTGGAGTTTGAAGAAAGACCAAATACTATTAATTTAAGACTTTAAATTTAAAAAACCATTACCTTATTATGTAATTTTGCTAAACTGAGAATTATAAGCCCTCCTAAAAACACTGAAGGAAAAAAAAAAGCCTGAACTTAATATTACAGGATTTAATTATGGAAAACTGCCCTGATATCATGGAACCAGAGGACAAAATAGTTACAGAAAGATACATCATTCCCCTCCAGAAATGGATCCTAAAATGAAAACACCAAGGAATGTTGTGGCCAAATTCCATACCTATCAAACAAAAGAGAAAATCCTTGGGGCAGCTAGGTGGCATAGTGGATAAAGCACTGGCCTTGGAGTCAGGAGTACCTGGGTTCAAATCTGGTCTCAGACACTTAATAATTGCCTAGCAGTGTGGCCTTGGGCAAGCCACTTAACCCCATTTGCCTTGCAAAAAAAAGCCTAAATTTAAAAAAAAAGAGAGAGAAAATCCTACAAGCAGTCAGAAGGAAAAAATTTAAATATCAAGGAGTCACAGTAAGGATTATGCAAGACCTGACCACATCAGCATTAAGGGATCTAGGAACCTAGAATGAAATATTCCAAAGAGCAAGGAAACTTGGAATGCCACCAAGAATCCTCTATGCAGCAAAGCTGAGCCTTCTCTTCCAGGTGCAAATATGGACATTTAACAAAATGATAGACTTCCAAATTTCCTGATTAAAAGACCAAGCTAAATAGAAAATTTATACATCAAAAAGGAGTATCAAGAGACACATGAAAAGGTAAAGAAAAAATAAAGGGTAAAGAAAAAAAACCCTGCTATCCAATAAGCTGAAACTGGCTATATACCCACTCGGGAGAAAGATTCTCATAACTCTTGAGAATTGTAACTCTATTAGAGAAAATATACTTATCCAGAAGTGATGGACACTCAACTTTTCTGTGACTCAGATCGAATGATTTAAAAATTATACCTCCTTAAAAAGGGAAACAGTAAGGAGTTGGGAGGATGAAAGAGATTGAATGGGGGTAAATCTCATTACATCAAGAGGTAGAAAAGACTTATTGTTAGAGGGAAGAAGCGAGGAGGTGAGAACCACATGAATTTTCATCTCATCAGACTTGGCTTAAACTTAACTTACACACACTCAATTAAGAAACTTATCTTACCTTTCAAGTATTAAAAGTGGGAAAAGGGAAGGGGGTACAGGAAGTGGGAGGAAAAAAAGGGGAACTAACAGAAAGAAGGGAAGAAGAGGAAAAGGGAAAAGGGAAAGAAAGAGGAGGGGGATGATATAGGAGAGCAAACACATTGAAGGTGGTAGAATTCAGAAACAGAACACTGGGCAATATGGATAACGAAAAAAAGAGCAAAAATACAAGCAGAAGGAATATAGCATGGAGGGCAATAAAGAGTTAGCAATTATAATGTTGAATGTGAACAGGATGAACTCTCCATTTAAATGTAAGTGAAAAGCAGAGTGGATTAAAAAACAGAATCCTACAATATGATACTTACAAGAAACTCATCTGAAGCAGAGATATAGATAATAGAATGAAGGTAAAAGGTTGGAGCAAAGTATATTTTTCTTCAGCTGAAGTGAAAAAAGCAGGGGTAGCAATCCTGATCTCAGACAAAGCAGCTGCAAAAATGGATAACATTAAAAGAGATAAGGAAGAAAACTAGATCCTCCTAAAAGGTACCATAGACAATAAAGTAATTTCAATAGTAAAGATGTATGTACTCAATGGTATAGCATCAAAATTCTTAGAGAAGAAGTTGAAAGAGCTACAGGAAGACATAGACAGCAAAACTCTACTAGTGGGAGACCTCAACCTCCTACTCTCACATTTAGATCAATCTAATCATAAAATAAACAAGAAGGAAGTTAAAGAGGTAAATAGATTGTTAGAAAACCTAGATATGATAGACCTATGGAGGAAACTGAATGGGGATAGAAAGGAATATACCTTTTTCTCTGCAGTACAGGGCACTTACACAAAAATTGACCATGTACTAGGGCATAAAAACCTAATGATCAATTGTAGAAAGGCAGAAATAGTGAGTACATCTTTCTCAGATCTTAATGCAATAAACATCATAAGCAACATTGAGCCAGGGAGAAAGAGCCAAAGCTAATTGGGAACTAAATAACCTCATTTAAAAAAAAAACGAGCAGATCAAGTAACAAATTATAGAAACAATTATTTCATGCTAGATAATGACAATAGTGAAACAATTTTTTTTTTAGTTTTTGCAAGACAATGGGGTTAAGTGGCTTGCCCAAGGCTGCATGGCTAGGTAATTACTAAGTGTCTGAGGCTGGATTTGAACTCAGGTACTCCTGACTCCAAGGCCAGTGCTCTATCCACTGTGCCACCTAGCTGCCCTGAATAATGGAACAATTTACCAAAAACTATGGGATTCACTCAAGGAGGCTATCAGGGTATATATATTATATCTTTAAATGCTTACATGAATAAATTAGTGTAAGAGGATATCAATGAACTAAATATGCAACTAAAAGAATTAGAGAAAGAACAAATTAAAACTCCCCAATTAAATACCAAATTAGAACTTCTAAAAATTGAAGTAGAAATTAATAAAATCAAAAGCAAGGAAATTATTGAACTAATAAATAAAACCAAGAGTTGAATTATGAAAAAAACCAATAAAATTGATAAACCTCTGGTCAATTTGATTTTAAAAAGAAAGAAGAAACCCAAATTGTTAGTATCATAAATGAAAAATGTAAACTCACCAGAATTATTTTGCCCAGCTCTATATCAATAAATTTGACATTTTAAATGAAATGCATGAATATTTACAAAAATATAAATTGCCCAGATTAAATGAAGAGGAAATTAAAAACCTAAATAATCCTATCTCAGAAAAAGAAATTCAACAAGCCTAACCCTAACTCTAGAGAAAGAGTTGATGTTAGTCTGAATACATATTAAAGGTTATTTTTTTTACTTTTTTTCCTTGAAGAATTTTCATCATAGTTGACTACTTCATGGGTATAAGATGTGGTATAGTGAGCAAAGTTCTAGACTCAAAGACAGAAGAAGTGAATTTAAACCTCATCATTTAAATGATTTAAATCCATCATTTAAATCCATCATTTCTTGGTTGTTTGATTTTAGAAGTTACATCAAGACATTGGACTTAACTATTTTTAAAATCCTGTCTTTCAAATTTTGAGCTTATGTAAAGAAATAAAATTGCAATTGAAGCTAGCCTTTAGCACACCACTTGCCTAGCTCATTGTAAATGTTATGTAAATGCATATGGTTCAATTGGTTTATTGATTTATAAAATGTACAAGTATTCAACAAATCAAGATAGGTCTAAAGCTCTCCATGAGCAAAAGCAACTAACTACAAAAGAGTAAGATGCATTTAGTGAAGAGACTATAATACACTTTGGCACAGAAAGGGGAAAGGGAATAAGGATTTATTTATTAAGTAACTAATCACTGTAAGGCATTTTCCAAATATAATTTCATTTTTTCCCTCACTATAACTATATGAAGAAGCTATAATTGTTTTCTTCATTTTATGGTTGAGGAAACTGAGACAACAGAGATTAATGAGTAAGATAGTGTTTGAGGCTATCTTTTAACTCAGGTCTACAACACTCCCTAGAAGCCTCTATACAAAAGAGAATAATTGGAGATAGAACAGAGAGGACTGCCATGTGACTTGAACATTAGATAAAATTTGAGAATTATTTGGAAAGATATCTGAAAACTCTTATGATTTTTGAGAGGAAAACTTACAGAACTGGACCTAAGTAGTAGAAAGAATACACTGACAATATTCAATGGAATCTAGGTTAAAACCCATCAAACTGGCAAAAATTACTGAAAAAGCAATAAAACTCAATGCTGGAAGGCTTTGAAGAAGTAGGTATGCTCATTCAATTCTTGTGGAATTGAATATAATTTTTGTGGATCTTCATACTCATTGGAATTTTAAGTAAAGTAATCTGGAAATGCATAGTAAAAGTCTAAATGAACCATAAATTTTGACTCAATTATTCCTTTGTTGATCATATCCATTATAAGTATTATTAAACATGCAAAAATTATTTTCATGGAATCTTATATGCAAGTGCGAAAGGCCAAGCAAATGAAAACAGCTTAGCAACTTATAGTATATTAAACTAAAATTCAGTTTATAGCAACAAGAAATATAATAGTGAGCATTAAAAAATTTTCCATAGATTTAAAAATTAGACAATTGTATTCTTTGAAATTATTTAAATGAAAAAGTTACTAAACAATCTTAGGTTTATTACCGTTTAAAATCAAAAGTTTATATTTAATCAATTAATAAAAATAGAAAATTAGATTTTGGGTGCAACAAGATGACCTGTGAGGACTGGAGAAAGCTGGATAAACTCATGAAATGATTTCTAAACTGTAATTTACCCAGTTTGGTGGTCTTGATGTAACCTTTTCCCCCTCATCCCCTATGACCAGCCTGTGTCAGGAGAAATTAGAGCCCATTTTTGTGGTCAGAGCTGCAAATTTCTAATTTGAACATGCACATATTGGTCATCCCAGTCACACCATTACATAGACCTAGATAAATAATATTCTGAAATTTAACATGGAATTTTGGATCTCCCCAGTGCAATTCTGGGAAAATGATTGTTCACTTGAACAAGGACTCTGGAGATGATGACAGGAAGCTCTCTACCCTTTGTGTTATTGCCACACTTTCTTAAACTTTGGCTGTTACTTTAAAATATGATACTTAAAAGAAGATAACTGATCATCAACCTATTGAGGTTTTACTAAAATTGTATTAGAATATCTGGGAATGAAATCATAAGAGTTCTTTTGATTCCTTTGAAATTTCAGATAATGTTGGAAAGTTCCTTCCCTACTTAGTAGTTCTGTGCCACTCGAATATTTTTAAGATTCTTAGAATATATTGTCCCTTTTTATATGGGGTTCTCTGTTGCCCAAGACTCAGATAGTCCTAAATTTAAAGCTATATATAATGGTTCCAGAATGTTTCTGTTTGAGTATATTAACTTGGAAAAAGGGGATTCTGCCAAATGTATAACATGCTGCCAGAGAATAGCATCCAGGTTAATATGAAGCAATCTTCAATAAATCTAAAGTGACACCCTCTTTTTGAAGTGAGGTTTTGAGAAAAAGAGCACTAAAACAGGGCCATACTTTATTAGGTACAAGGGAGAATTACTCCTGTTTGAATCACAGTTGTAGCTAATCAAAACAAAAGTTTGGGGGAAGTGGCTATTTAAATGCCTTTAGAACCAAATTGATTATTTATGGCAAATTTTTGCTAGTTATTATATGTAGAATCAAATGCAAAAAACATAGAATTGCTTTGTCACTTATGTCATACTGAATATATAAAAATAGTTACAATGACATTTTGGAGATGGTGTCATAAGGTAATGGTTGAAAGTAAAATAGGTAGTAAGGAAATAGAGGCATCTCCCATTGATAACATTTTCAAGAAGTATGGTAGGGAAATGGGAGAAGATATGGAATAGTATTAGGAATAGATGATTATTTGAGTAAGGTTTTTCAGAAAGTATGAGGAAATAGTGAGAAAAGTGCTGAACTTGAGTCCAAATCACACATTAGACATGAGCTATGTGTCCCTATGCAAATCAACTAACTTCTATCAAACTTAATTTCATTATCTGCAAAATGAGGGTAATATTAATAAAAATAATAATACATCAAAGTGTTTCTGGGAATATTGAGATGAGCTCTTAGAAAAAGTGAAAGTGACATGCAAATTTTGCATGGTAAGAATTGTAGAAGTGCATGGTAGTGGACATCAGTGCTATATTTAAACTTTTTCTGAAATACTATAACCTTCTGTTCATTAGATGACTCACACAAAACAAATAAGTTGTAATGAATCCAGTAGATCACAGGAAAAGACTTGATATGGTTGCTTATTGATTTTGCACGTCTCTCTGAACGTTGATGTTTACAAAAAGATGATGAACTTATCTTTTTTTTATTTTATCTATTTAAGGCAATGGGCTTAAGTGACTTGCCCAAAGTCACACAGCTAGGTAATTATTAAGAGTCTGAGGCTGAATTTGAACTCAGGTCATTCTTACTCCTGGCTTGTGCTCTACCCACTGCACCACCTAGCTGCCCCAATGAACTTTTCTGATGATATGAGACAGAAACACAGCACTAAACTGGGAAAAAAGTTAATGGAAAATAGATTCAAAACAAAATCCCCACAAATATCTTAGTCAATTGCACTTTGGAACACTATGATGATGTACCATCTCATGATCATTTTCATCTTATGTTCTTCCTACGTGGTAGGAAAATGTAACAGAATGTTTATTCCTGAGAAACAGTGGAGACTCTGGGCTTGGGGGGGGGAATTAAGGAAATCTACTATTTTATGAATTCACTTTCTGATTTACACCTTATCATGTTTTGCTCTATTATCTTGGAAAAAAAGAAGAAAAGTTATTTGTACATGTAACAAAAATGAATTTGAATCATTTAAAATTGTTCTTTACCTTATAACCCCATTGGAATAAATGTATATTTTGAATCTTTAGTTCTAAAATGTGAAAAGGAAGTGGCTAGGTGGTGCAGTGGCTAGAGTCTGGAGTCATGAATACCTGAGTTCAAATCCAGTCTCAGACACTTAATAATTACCTAGCTATGTAGCCTTGGGCAAATCACTTAACCCCATTTGTCTTGCAAAAAAAAGAACCCCTAAAATGTGAAGAACCAGACTTCAGAGAGAATGTGAATGATGGAAAAGCAGAATATTATGAAGATGAATGGATAGAATGTCATGAGAAGAACTGGACAACTTTGTCAAAATGCTCTTGTAGTGAGATTTATTTTTTTTTTACTAATTTGTCTGTTTGAGGTTTGTAAATTAATGAAAGATGACACAAGCCCATATTTTGGGAAAACATAGATAAACATGCAGAAATGAAACTGATTTGGAATGTTTAGTAGAGTGAATAAAGATTCATTGTATATAAAATAAAAGTGATTGCATATTTAATTTTTACTTTGCAACAATAATATCCATTGTAACAAAATGTCACATAATAATTTCCATTGTAACAAAACTGTAAATTGAAATATTCCATAACACTCCTGAAAGTGTAGCATCTTGAGCCAGCTAACACAGGAAAACTTTATGCAACTTGTATCTGACATGATATAGAGCATATCTGTTTTATAAATGAGGAAATTTCTTTTTTTACATTTTATACCTTTATTTCCAGAAATATCATGTGAAAAATATTACTCTACAATCAATCAGAAAATGAATATTGAGTACCTACTTTGTTCCAAGTACTGTGTGAGGTCCTAGATCATACAAAGACAAAAATGAAAATCCCTGCTTTTCAGGGCAGCTAGGTGGTACAGTGGATTGAGCACCAGCCCTGGAGTCAGGAAAACCCGAGTTCAAATTCGACCTTGACAATACTTAATTAGCACTGTGACCTTGGGCAAGGCACTGAACCCCATTGCCTTAAATAAAATTAAAAAAAAGAAAATCCCTGCTTTACAAGGAATACCTTCAAATGGGGGAGAAAAGATGTGTGTGGATAAGTATTATTCAGTATTGTCTAATTCCTCCAGACTCTTATTTGGGACATACTTGGCAAAGATCCTAGAGGGGTTTGTCATTTCCTTTTCTGGATCATTTTACAGATAAGGAAACAGACACACTATATTAAATGATTTGCCCAGGGTCATTCAGCTAATAAGTGGTTGATTTGAATTCCAGAGGACCATCTTTCTGACTCTAGGTCTATCCCTATTCCAGCTATGTTACCTAGCTACCCTAGAAATATAAGATTGTTTTTAAATGAGAACAGAAATAACTGGGGAAATCAGGAAATGATTTCCCCAGCAGAGGTTTGAAGGAAATGATAGGTTCTAAGGTAGAGATGAAGCAACAAGGCTTTTCTCAATTTTGGTGCAAAGATCAGAGATGGGATAATTTATATGGGGAACAGCAAGGTCAGGTAGACTGAATTGTACAGTAAGGGGTTGGAAATATTAAAGTTGGAAAGGGAGGTTAGAACCAGTTTGTGAAAAGCGTGCTTTGGTCAGAAACAACAGGAAACAAATAGGAGGACATAGTCAGACTTCACTTTAAAAAACTTTGCAAAAGGGGCAGCTAGGTGGCATAGTGGATAAAGCACCAGCCCTGGAGTCAGAGGAGTACCTGGGTTCAAATACAGTCTCAGACACTTAATAATTACCTAGCTGTGTGGCCTTGGGCAAGCCACTTAACCCCATTTGCCTTACAAAAAAAACCTAAAAAAAAAACTTTACAAAAGACAATTAGAGGAGTTATATTAGAAGTACTTAATACATCAAAAGTCTATACCACTTTAAAAGCAAAAAAATCGCAGAGATTTTATTTTGCAAAAGAGGAGACTGAAGCACAGATTAAGGGAATTTGTACTGGATCACCCAGATAATATCTGAGGCAGAGTTTAACCTTACCTCATTCAGACTCCATGATGCCTCTAGACCATTCTTAGTTGCCTTTGATTAAGTTTTATTCCCTTTGTTGAGTGCATAAAAGGGAGAAGTATTAGATGACTGTATCATGGGTTACTTCCTTAATCTTAAGGGATATTCTGACAGAATAGGGTCCTAAAGTTCTGATATAAATGCTGACATTCTTTGTACTTTATAGAATATCAGAGTTGTAAAGATGGGGAGGGGGAAGCATTTATGTGTGTGCCAGATACTAGGCAAAATATTTATTTAATCTTTAACAACCTTGCAAGGTAAATAATACTAATCACATTTTATAGCTAAGGAAATTGAGACAAGAAGTTGTGACCTTCTCTGGGATGCCTGAGGCTGGTTTTTAACTCTGATTCTGACTCCAGAGCCAGCATTCTATCCCTTAAGAAGGGACCTAAAAACATCTATTCCAAATCATTCCTGCCCCCTCTATAACATACAATTTTCGAAGATTAAGGGCACCATATTTTCCCACTGTAGCCACCTATACTTTTGGGGTGTCCAGAGTGTTGAGAAATATTTTCCTTACCTCAAAATTAAATGTACCTTTCTAAGTTCCATCATTCAAGCATATTTTTTGCCTTTTAACATTTTATTTGTTTTCCAGTTATATACAATAGTAATATGTACCTATCATTTTTTGTAAGGTTTGAATTTTTCAATTTTTTTCCCCACCCTCCCTTCCCTCCCTCCCCCACAGAAGGCTGTCTGATAGTCTCTACATTGCTATACATTGATGTAAATTGAATGTGTTATAAGAGCAAACTTAAGAGTAAACATAGGGGCAGCTAGCTGGTGCAGTGGATAAAGCACCGGCCTTGGAGTCAGGAATACCTGGGTTCAAATCCGGTCTCAGATACTTAATAATTACCTAGCTGTGTAGCCTTGGGCAAGCCACTTAACCCCATTTGCCTTGCAAAAACCTAAAAAAAAAGAGTAAACATAAACCCCCTCCCCCACCAAGAAGATGAGAAACCTCAATAATAGTGAGAGAAAGTAAAAAAAAAAATGTACTTCAGTCTGTGTTCAGATTTCAATGGCTCTGTCTCTGGGGTGAGTTGCTTTCTTTATCATAAGTCCACGCAAGAAGTTGCTTCAATATTTTTCCCACAGCTGCTATTACTAGCTGTACCTCCATTCTATTTCTCCCCACTCTCATTTATTCTACTCTCTCTCTCTCCTTTCATCCTGGTCCTGTCCAAAAGTGTGTTGAAACTGAATACCCTCTCCCTCGGTCTTCCCTCTCTTCTATTGCCTATTCCTCCCTTCCCTCCCCCCATTCCCCCTTATCCTGTTCCTTTCTTCTTATTTTTCTCTACGGTAAGATAGATTTCCTCACCCTATTAAGTGTATATGTTATTTCCTCTTTGAGCCATTTCTGATGAGAATGAAGGCTCACTCATTCCCCCCTTGCCTTCCCCCTTTCCATTCCATTGAAAAAACTTTTTCTTTACTCTTATGTGAAATTTCTTAGCTTCTTCTTCATCTCCTTTTCCTTCCTCCAGTACTTTCCTTTATCATCCATTGACTCCTTCCTTTTACTATATTATACCATTATATTTCACTCCTTCCTATGTCCTGTCTATATATGCTCCTTCTAACAGCTTTTATAAATGAAAAAGTTCATATGAGTTATCAATATCTTCTTCCCATGCAGAAATACAAACAGTTCAATATCATTAAGTTCCTCATAGTTAGTCTTTCTCTTCCACTCCCTCTATGGTTCACCAGAGTCCTGTACTTGGAGATCAAACTTTCTGTTCAGCTGTGGTTGTTTCAATAGGAAAGTTTGAAGTCCCCTGCTTCATTGAAAGTCCATCTTTTCCCTTGAAAGAGAAAATTCAGTTTTGCTGGGTAGTTGATTCTCAGTTGTAAACCAAGATCTTTTTCCTTCTAGAATATCTTATTGCAATCCCTATGAGCCTTTAATGTAGATGCTGCCAGATCCTGTGTAATCCTGACTATGGAGCCTCAGTAGTTAAATTGCTTGTTTCTTGCAGCTTTTAGAATTTTCTCTTTCATTTGGGAGTTTTGAAATTTGGCTATAATGTTTCTGGAAGTTTTTCTTTTGGGTTCTCTTTCCAGAGGTGACTGATGAATTCTCTCAATTTCTATTTTACCCTCTGCTTCTAGGATCTCAGGAAAATTTTGCTGTATTATTTCTTGAAAAATGAAGTCTAAGTTCTTCTCCTGATTGTGGCTTTCAGATAGCCCAATAATTTTAAAATTATTTCTTCTGGATCTGTTTTCGAGGCCGGTTGCTTTTCCAATGAGATATTTCACATTTTCTCCTAAGTTTTGACTTTTTTTGGAAGAGTTTTATTTCTTCCTGATTTCTCACAAAGTCATCAGCTTCCTTTAGTTCCATTCTGCATTTGAAGGAGTTATTTTCTTCAGAGAGTTTTTTTTCTCCTTTTCCAGCTAGCCAATTCTGCTTTTTAAGTAATTCTTCTCATTTACTTTTTGTTTTGCTTTTGCCATTAGGCCTAAACTGGTTTTTAACATATTAGTTTTCAGTAATTTTATAGCTTTCACCAAGCTATTGATTTGGTTTTCATGATTTTTCTGCATTGCTTTCATTTCTCCTCCATCTCCCTTAATTGCTTTTCTAAGTTTTTCTGAACTCATCCATAGTCTGAGTCCACTATCTATTTCAGAAGTTTTGGATACAGAAGCTTCAATTTTGTCATCATCTGAGTATGTGTTTTGATCTTCCATGGGACTAAAGTAATTCTCTATGGTCAGATTCTTCTTTTTCTGTTTTTTTCCTCATTTCCTCAGCCCAAGACATCACTTTCAAGGCTTTTTTTTTTACTTTACATGTTTAATCATCAACAAGAGACATTTACTGTATATTCCCATGTATAAGACAAACATTTTTTTTTAAAAAAAATGTGGGGTCTAAAAACTGGGAGCTAATACAGTGGTTTTAGATTTTTTTACTTGAATTTCCTGCTTTTTTGTGCTTGTTGTCTTTGTACTCATTGTTTTGCATTTATTACCACTATATTAGGTTATATTTTGCAATGATCTGCCCAGAAATGTCTCTCAAAAGATTTTTGTTCAGTACTGAATTCAAATTCAAAGTCATCTAGTTTGCAAAAGTAAATGGAAATCATGCTGCTGAACATCATTCTGGTTCTACTCTGTAGAAGGTCAACTTCTGTGGAGTTGAAATGCAGATGCCTTGGGAACAAAAGATACCAAAGATGAAACGCGTATTCTTGCTCATTAGAAGGAATGCTTGGCTCACCAATAAACCTTGACTTAAATATCTACTGAGCTCCAAGTGCAGTGGGGAAAATTCTGATAAGGAAGTCAAATAGACTTCAAAACATAAATATCATAAATTCAATCAGGGAAACCATGCAGCTGGATTTGGTCTGACTTGTCATGTCTGAGATACGTTTTGTTAAAAGAGTCTGGATATTCAACAATAAAGTTAAGAGAGAGAGTTATTCATGACATTAGGTTGTTTGTGTCTCTTTCTTAAACCCAGCTCTCAACAATACCCACACACGCCAGTCACTGGCTGTACTCCTCCAACTGAGAAAACAATCAGAGACTGGCTAAGGGAAGAAACCCTACTGAAAATGTCAGGGCAGAAGAAGGCCATGAGAGGCAAGTTAGCCAAATGGTCTGAGTTAGAGAGGGAATTGAAGATATGAATTGAAGAGCAAAGTGCCATTCAAAGTTTTGTGTCCACAAAGATGGTTTAGCAGGGGACAAGAAGAATTGCTGATGGAAAAGAAGTGACTGATTTCAAAGGAGGACACAATTAGTGATCCAGATTCATGAAACAGAATGGACTAAGTATGTATACAAGCACTAGATTTCCTCAAAAGATGCCTGAAAAATATGAGCAGAAGGTCCTTGAATTATATGATGAATAAAACTTGAGCGCAATAACTAGGTAATACATTATTTTCAAATTTTGAGCCCCAAAATTAAGGTGCATCTTATACATGGGGAAATCTGTTATTAAGAACTTAACTATGTGCATGATTAATTACTAAATACAGAAAATATAAACAAAAGTGTAAAGAAAACTAGTCCCTGAACTCAAAGAATTACAATCTAATGCAGAAAGATAATGTATAAATAGAAGCTAAAAGGTTGGTAGGTTTTTTGTAGAGATAACCACTCAGTGAGCAAAATAGAAAAAAGTTCAGAGTGCAAGCATAGGCTTTTGAGTGAGATACACATTTTTCTGGAGAAGTCAAAGAATGAAGCAAGTAAAGATCTTACAATTAAAAACTAATCTAGTCAACAAACTTCTATATCTACCAAAGGAGTGAATAACAGGCTCATGCTAGTAAGATTGCCAATAGCAGGAAAATGCCAAGCCATCATCATCATCATCATCATCATCATCAGTACCTAAGCTCCTACCATGATGAAATCTAAGAAAAATTCTCCAAAGACATAGAGTGTCTTCAGTGTTCCATCATCATCATCATTGTTCCAAAACAGAAAAAAAATTATAATTCTGAATTATAATAAATCTAAAAATATAAAAAATAAACAAACTACCTAATATATGAACATACAGAAAAGAAACTGGAACATTTAGTAGCATGTACAGATAGATTGTAATAAACATAAATGTGGTTGTGTACCAATTTTTGGTCTTGTACAAATTATCAGAATTGATAGGGAGTCCTTGATAGGAATGGAGTTGGAAAAAGCAAAAATCAGTTATTGCTGGGGACTTTTGCAACTCATGAAGTACATGTCATATATCATTTTCTTCTATTTACCTAAACACAATAAAACTTTTTTGATGTACCCTTGCAACAAACATTAGCATTTAGTAGAGCATCTAATTGTAAGGAGAAGACAGAATGTGAGAATTAGAAAGGTAAAGTGTCCCAGAGTGCTGGAATGATCATAGGTTTATCCCCTCTAGGCTAAATATTCACATCAGTAAAAGTGGTGACCACAAGACAGGATACTTTCCAGAAGATAATGCTAACATAGTACAGCTTAAAGTAATGAAGATGTGACTGGTACTCTTCTTAAGGAATTCTTAATTGGAGTTTCTGGAAGGATTCATCTAATCAGAAAGAGAGGCTTTAGGTAGAAGCTATTTTCAATGTGTGAATTCCAAAATTTCAATGAATACTTAAAGGGAAAAGTTTCTGAGGCAGGGAAAATAAAGTCCAAAGTGTATGCAGGAATTGAAAGATGAGAGGATCCACATCCTTTGCAGTGTTAACAATATGCTACCTAGTGGTCAGACAACTACTATAGCACATTGCTGCAATGATATTGTGGAAATGTGAGAGATAGACCACCATATTCTTCCATTTTAAACTATCTCTAAGTGCTAGGATTCAATCTTTAAAAGACAAGTTCATTTTTCCTATGTGGCACTTGAGTTTTCAGCCATGTGTTTCCTTTCACAAATCAATCACTCATAAAACAAAACATTAACAATGAGTGTGTTGGGGTGGCTAGGTGGCGCAGTGGATAAAGCACCGGCCCTGGAGTCAGGAGTACCTGGGTTCAAATCGAGTCTCAGACACTTAATAATTACCTAGCTGCATGGCCTTGGGCAAGCCACTTAACCACATTGCCTAGCAAAAACCTAAAAAAAAAAAACAAAAAACAATGTATGTGGTTTTTATAGAGCTGGTCGTTCATAATAATAGCACTTTAAAGAACAAATAGGCAAAGATATAATTTTATGGATAATGCATTAGAGATTATTAAACATATTAGAAACAAAATAGAGTATAATATAAATCTAAGCCTTCCCCTATTCTCCCACTAATGCACTCAAAAGTAAATAGAGGGAAGCACAAATTGGAAGATCATTAAGGAGACTTCTGCCAGAGCTAGCACAAGGCCCAGGCCCTTAGTGTGGTCACAGCACTCAGCACAGTACCAGCAGCCCAGATCCAAGAATCAGAAGCAGGCCTGTGGAGTCATCCAGCAGGAGCTTCCAGGCAGCTGTGCCCTGAGTGCTCAGTCCACAGAAGGTAAGGGAGTGGAGAGAGACTGATGAGGTCTGTCCTGTATCCCTGGAACAGTACTCTGGGGTTGTGACCACATTCAGACCCTGATCACAGTTTAGGTCCCCCCATAGAACAGGGACCCCCCAACCCTCATAGCCCTACAGAGGGGTGAGATTGTGGTCATTCTTAGACCAGGAGAGCAGTCAAAGTCTCACACACTGAGGTCCTTGTTGGGGTGTCCTAATAATACTCAAAAGCTCAGGAAGCACCACAAACCCAGGCACAGGCTGGGGAAATGAGTAAACAGAAAAAAGGGACCTGACCATAGACAATTACTTTGGTCCCATGGAGGACCAATATTCTCAATCTGAGGATGAGAAAGTCCAAGCTTCTGCATCTAAAGACTCCAAGAAATATAGAAGTCAGGCTCAGGTGATGACAGAGCTCAAAAAAGATTTTGAAAAGTCAAGTAAGGGAGATAGAAGAAAAATTGGGAACTAGATGCAGGAAAAACATGAAAATGAAGTCATCAGTTTAGTCAAGGAGATTCAAAAAATGCTGAAGAAAATAACATCTTAAAAACCAGCTTATGTCAAATGAAGAAAACAGTTCAAAAAGTTATCGAGGAGAAGAATGCTTTAAAAGGCAGAATTGGTCACATAGAAAAGGAGATAAGAAAGCTCTCTGAGGAAAACCAATCCTTCAGAGGTAGAATGGAGCTAAAGGAAGCTGATTACTTTGCCAGAAATCAAGATAAAATAGTTCAACACCAAAAGAATGAAAAATTAGAAGAAAATGTGAAATATCTCATTAAAAAAAACAACTGATCTGGAAAACAGATTCTGGAAAGATAATTTAAAAATTATTAAGATACCTGAAAGTCATGATCAGGAAAAAAGTCTTGACCACATTTTTAAAGAATTCCTACAGGAAAATTGCCCTGATATCCTAGAAGTAGGGAAAAATAGAAATTGAGAGAATCTATTGATCTCCCAGAAAGAGATCCAAAAAAATAACAGCCCCCAAGAATATTATAGCCAAGTTCCTGGGGCAGCTAGGTGGCACAGTGGATAGAGCACTGGCCCTGGAATCAGGAGGACCTAAGTTCAAATCCAGCCTCAGACACTTAATAATTACCTAGCTGTGTGGCCTTGGGCAAGCCACTTAACCCCATTGCCTTGCAAAAACTTTAAAAAATAACGAATTCCAAGTTCCAGAACTAGCAAATCAAAGAGAAAATATTACAAGCAGCTAGAAGGACATACTTCAAATATCATGCAGCTACAGTCAGGACCATAAAGGACTTAGCAGTAAGTACATTAAGGGCTCATAGGGCTTGGAATATAGTATTTCAGAAGTCAAAAGAGCTTGGAATGCAACTGAGAATCAACCACCCAGCAAAACAGAACATATTCCAGGAAAAAAGATTGTCTTTCAATGAAACAGAGAAATTTCAAATGTTCCTATTGAAATGGCCAGAGCTGAACAAAAGTTTGACCTTCAAATAAAGGACTCATGTGAAGCATAGAGTGGATGAAAATGGTAAATTATGAAGGACTTAATGATGATGAACTGCATGTATTCCTGCATGGAAAGATAATACTGATAATACTCATATGAACCTTCACATTTAATAGTGCAGGTAGAAGGAGCTTTTATAGACAAAGCACAGGAGAGTGTTGAATTTGAAGATATATTGTAAAAATGAAGTCAATGGGTGAAAGGGAAATGTACTGGGCGTAAGAGAAAGGAGAGGTGGAATAGGCTAAGACATTTCATATAAAAGTTATTTCATGTATCCTTTGCAATGATATGGAAGTGGGGGAAGGGAAGGGGGAATGAGGGAATCTTCATTTTCATCAGAATTGGCTCAGAGAGGAAACAGCATACACACTCAATATAGTATAGACATCTAAAGGAAAAAGGCGAGAAGGGGGACAGGGGAGGGAGGGATATGGGTGATTGAGAAGAGGGTAGATCATAGGAGATGGTAGTCAAATATAACACATATTCTTTTTTACTTTTTGCATGGTGCTGGGATTGGGTGACCTGTCTGGGATCATGAGGCCGGGTGGTTACTGGGTCTCTGGGGTGGGATTTGGGCTTAGGACCTCCTGGCTCCAGGGCTGGTGCTCTGTCTGTTTTGCCACTCAGCTGCCCCACAGTACATTTCTGAAGAGGGACAGAATGAAAGGAGAGAGAAAATATGATAGATGGTAGTGGGGAGGAATGGAGGGAGGGAATGACAATCAGCAACAGCAACTGTGGAAAAACCTGGAAGTAACTCCTACAATGAACTTATGATAAAGAATGTGATCTACCCGAGACAGAGCTGATGGTATCAGAACACAGACTGAAACATATCTTTTTTCCTCTTTTGTTAACTTTACTTCTCATGAGGTTTTATGGAGGAGGGGATATTATGTTTACTCTTAAATGGGAATATTTTGGTAATGTTTAAATAAAAAAATAGATTTAAAATAAATGTTAATAATAATAATAATAATATCAACCACAAAAAGTAAATAAAGAGAGCACACACCTATAGAAACCTAAATAGAAACTCATGAAAAAGGAAAACTTAATGAGCTTAATGGAACTCATGACCATGGGCTTGACTTACACATTTAGCAGTAACATATCAGAATATCTAGAATAAAAGAAATTGATTCTCTGTACCTTGATTAACTGTTTCATCCTTACCACTGTTTGTGCTGGGTAAATTTCCTTCTCTTCTCTACTCAAATCTTTATAAGTTCTTTCATTTGATTGCTACCCTTAAAGGGGCATCTAGAAGTGTTAGGTTTTCATATGAATAGCCATTCACAAAAGTCAGAAAGTTGCTAGACTCATCAAACTAGTTATCATTGTGCTTTACAGATAATCCCAGACAGTCTCTCACTCAGCCAAATGATGCAGTATCCAATCACCTTGGGATAATGTAATCCAGGCTTATTTTTGTTTCTTATTAAATTAAATTTCTTTTTATTTAGTCAACTGAAACCTGAATAAATTTCTCCATTATTATTCTCTCTTCTTTGTCTTTCACCATTTTATTAAGAAGTGGCTAGAATCTTATCTTGATCAGAGTATCCAAAATTTTCACTATCTCCTGATTTTATTCATTTTGCCTTGGTTCTCTGTAATCATTCCCTTCATTTATTTTTATAGCACAACAGTATTCCATCACATTTAAATACCATGACAAGTTCAACAAATTTCTACTTGATGGGAATCCCCTGTGTTTCCAAATCTTTGCCAAAATAAAAGAGGAATTAATAAATTTTATATTTTTTGTAAAGAGTATGTTTTAGCTTAGGACCAAACCCTCCCTTGGGACAGCAAGATGTGCAGTGACTAGAATATCAGACCTGAAGTTGGGAAGACCTGAGTTCAGATACAGACCTAGACAGTTGCAAACTTTGTGACCCTAGGCAAAGCCATTTAACCTTTCTTTGCATCAGTTCTCTATGTGTAAAAATGATGACACAACAAAGAAGAAAATGGCAAAATACTCCAGCAGTTATTTTGTCAAGAACTCTAGTCTATGGAGTCACCAAGATTCAGACAAAAGTGAACAACTGAACACCAATAAAAAATCCTCCCTTTATTGTAGTCCTACTCCCAGATCCTTGCACCATGTTTTTCTTCCCATATTGTTCCATCTTCATTATCTATTTGCACATGTGTATGGTCACTTTGGATAAGAGTAAGGTTCAAGTATCAGCTACTCCCAAATCCAATATACTTGTTTGTGTAGAGGACTGATTGTTCACTTTGATTAAATGAGATAATTTTCTATAGCTTTCCTTTTCTCCTGATCTCACAAGGTATTCCTCTTCCCCTCCTTAATTTTTTTAAGATCATCAAGACCAATTAAAGATATTTATCTTAATATACTCTTTCTATAACTCCCAATGGTGATAGATTTCAGAGGAAATACAGATTTCCCTATATTAGAATTGTTATTCTTCTTTAGTCCCTTATGATTTTTCATTTATGTTAACTTTAGTTTGCTAATTCTGTTACATGTGTTTGTATTTCAAAGTTCCTTTGCCATTTCATGGCACATTCATCAGAATGGTACATTCATCAGAAAAACTTGAAGGTCTTTTAATTTCTGGGTCAGTGATTCTTTGGTGTAAACATATATCTTCTTTTCAGTAATATGATATAAGTTCTCTGCATCTTGATAGTAATAGCTGCTAGCACAAGTATAATCCTGATTATTGATCTTTGACACTTGAATTATTTTCCATTTTTAAATTATACTTTTATTAATATAGAATCTTTGAGTCCAGGTTATATTACTTGGAATTTTCATTTGGTCTTTGAAGAACTGAACAATGAATTCTTTTGACTTCCATATTGTCCTATAAACTAAAGAGCTATGAACAATTTTCTTTTATGATTTCTTGAAATAAATTTTACAGGACTGTTTCCTATTTGGTCTGGACTTTTATTTTGTACAAAGACTTACATTATCTCTTCAGTTACTTTTTCCATTCTTTTTTTCATTCTATTTTAAAATTTTGCCCCCAGCTACATGTAAAAGAGTTTAAACATTTACTTCCAACCCCTTGAACTTCAAATTATCTCTCTCTCTCTCTCTTCTTCCTACTCCATTGCCCTCCTTTTAAAATAATCAAGTTATTTGATATTGGTTAAAAATGTGTAACTATGAAAATCTTTACTACAATAGTCATGCTGCAAGAGTAAAAATAACTCCACCACCCATAAAGAAAGAGAAAACTCAAGAAAAATATAGTGAGAAAAAAGAAAGTATACTTCAGTCTCTATTCAGACACCATCAACTCTGCTTTGGGATGGATAACTTTCTTAATACGTCCATCACAAAAATTACTTCAGTATTTTTCCCACAGTTGCTATTGCTAGTTGTATTTCCCTCCATCCTATTCCACCTACCCCTATTTATTCTATTCTTTCTCTTTTTTCACCTTATCCTTCCTCAAAAGTGTGTTGCATTTGACTATCATCTCCCACTCTTCTGTCTCCTACACTCCTCTCTTCGCCCATCCCCTTTCTCCCATCATTTCCTCTTTTATTTTTCTTTAGGGTAAGCTAGATTTCTATACCCAGCTGAATGTGTATGTTACTCCCTTTCAGAACCATTTCTGATGAGAGTAAGATTCATTCACTCCATCACAGACTCCCCTTCTTCCACTCCACTGCAAAAGTTCTTTCTTGCCTCTTTCATGTGATTAAATGATACCCTTCTAATTCTCTGTTCCCTTTCTCCCAGTACATACCTTTCTCCTCCCCCATTAACTCCATCTTTTAAATGTATTATACATTCAAATTCAACTCCCTTCTGTACCTTGTGCTCCTACTAACAGCTCTAATAAATGAGAAGGTTCATATGAGTTATCAGAATCATTTTCCCATGCAGGAATATAAGCAATTCAACATTATTATGTCTCTCATAATTTACCTTTTATGTTTCACTTGAGTCCTATACTTGAAGATAAAACTTTCTGTTCAGCTCTGGTCATTTTTATCAGGCAAGTTTGAAAGTCCCCTATTTTATTGAATGTCCATCTTTTCCCCTAAAAGAGGATGTTCACTTTTGCTGGATAGTTGATTCTTGGATATGATCCAAGCTTTTTGTCTTCTGGAATATCATATCTCAAGCCCTGTGAGTTATTAACATAGAAATTGATATCCTCACTGTGACTCCACAATATTTGAATTGTTTCTTTCTGACTGCTTATCATGTTTCTTCTTTGAATGTAGTAGTTCTGAAATTTGGTTGTAATGTTGCTGGCAATTTGCTTTTTGGGATGTCTTTCAGTGGATTCTTTAAAATTGTATTTTGCCCTCTTTTTCTAGGATATCATGGAGGTTTTTCTGGAGAATTAGTAGAAATACGATTCTAGGGTGTTTTTTTAATCATGACTTTAAAGTAGTCCAATAATTTTTTTAATTATCTCTTCTGTATCTGTTTTACAGGTCAGTTGTTTTTCCAAGGGGATATTTCACATTTTCTTTTAGTTTTTCATTTCTTTGTTTTTGTTTTACTGTTCCTTGAGTTCTCACAAAGTCCTCAGTTTTCTTTAGTTCCATTAAACATTTTAAGGAAATATTTTCTTCAGGGAACTTTTGTATCTCCTTTTCCATCTGGTCAATTCTGCTTTTAAAGCATTCTTCCCCTCATTGGCCTTTTGGACTGCTTTTTTTTCATTTGACCAAAATGGTTTTTAAGATATTATTTTTTCAATATTTTTGTATCTCTTTCACAAAGTTACTGACTTAGTTTTCATGATTTTTGCACATAGCTGTCATGTCTCTTCCTATTGTTTCCTCTAACTCCCTTACTTGATTTTTTGAAAATCATTTTTGAGATCTTTCATACCCTGAGGCCAATCCATATGTTTTGTGGAGGATTTGAATGTAGGAGCTTTGACTTTGGTATCTTCTGAGAATGTATTTTGATCCTCCATAATAATTGTGTATGGTCAGATTTTTTTATTCAGTTGCTCATTTCCAAGGTGGAAGATGCATTGTCCCAAACTCTTGAGAGCTTTTGCAACTATTTTCAGTGACACTCTGCAGGTACCTTCAAGTTCTCAATTCCACTAAGATCTTATGAGAGATTCCAACTGCTCTCATGGCCTGTGCTCTTGTCTGTGAATAGTAAGGAGGTCTCTACTCTGATGCAGGCAGTGTGCTGTAGTATGCCTCTACTCCTTCTACTCAGACTATGACCTGGATCTGACTATGGGTGATAGAGTGGATAGAAGACTGATTTTGGAGTTAAGAGGACAGGAGTGCAAACTTAGCTTCAGACATTTGATACCTACCAGTTATGTGACCTTGGGCAAAGTCACTTAGCCTTGATTGCTTCACATCTAGGACCATCTCCTTATTTATATCTGGTCAGTAGATCCAGGTGAATCTGGAGGAGAGAGTGAGGCTGGTGACTTTACAAAGCACCACCTCACTCAAATCCAATCCATTGGCTTGACGTGGCATCACCTCCCTGATGTCATTTTCTTCTTTGAGAATGAAGAACAAGCATCAAATCTAGGTCACTAATTGCTATAGAAGATTCAGATCATAGAAACTGACTCTAACCCATAATCTTATCACAGAAATTTAAGCAAAATCAGTTTCAATCATCACAATATGAGAACAAGTGTAGCAGTACCAAGATCAGAGTAATTACAAGGGACTTTTCTAGGAAAACAATTTCCTATATTGTGATTAGTTCTAATATTTGAAAAGGATTAGTGACAAATGACTGTGGAGTCAAAGAAGGGTGAGTAGAAAACTGAAGAATGTTCAAATTATACTTATAAAATAAAGAAGCAATGTAGGATGAGTCAGCTGTCCTCTAATATTTTAAGGATTCTCAAGTGGGGAAAAGAGAGATTTGTTCTCTTTTATTCTAGCAAATAAAGAGTTTGTAGATGATGCAAAGAAAGCAAAACATTCAGAGAATCATGGGGAAAAATGGAAAGAAGTGTCAAAGAGATTGAGCCAGGGAAGAGATAATTTAAGTTTGGTACATGAGATATCCTATACTATTTGACAAGACTCCAGCATTACCATTTCAAAACAGCAAAGTAGCACAACCCAGATTCCATGTTCAAATGAGTTATTGATTGAGATGTAAATTTAAACTATCAATCATGAATGTATCTCAATTAAAGCAAATTTCTATTCTTCCAGAATTTTTAAATGTCCCTGTATTAAGAAAGTAAAAAATATTTTATTGTATATGAAAGATTGATTTTCAAAATTTTTATTCAAGGGTAATGAAAGACTATGAAATACCATTTTACCATCAATCAAAAGATTAAGCTCAATGTATTGCTGTGTTCTAATGATAGGAAAATAGTAATCTTAATTTATATTCTGATTTCCAGGAAGACCATTTGAGGCTTTAGAGCTTAGAATGATTTATCCATTATTAATGAAAAATAATTTAACTCCACCTTTTAAGAGAGAATAAAATTTAGAAATTTAAGTAAGGATAAAATATGGAGGAGGTGATAAAATTTCATATCACTGAAAAGGAGAATATTACCCACCACTTACTAGAAACTTAAGTTTCCATGAAGGCTAGGTACCACTCCCAAGATATAACTGTGAGTTTCATTCAGACTTTATCCAATTTTGAAGACTATGAAATAATTATTTAATTCATCTAAAAATATCATAAGTCAACATATTTATTTTTCTTGATTTTGTAATACAAATCTCATACAGGTATTACTTAATAATTTGGAATGTTCTAGTTCTATCAGAATAGAATAAAAGGAATATTTCTCTTGAGTAGATATGTTTATAATTATTTCCATCTCAAAGTCCAAAATATTTTCTCTGGAAAAATACAACACTAATTCACTGAATTGAAAACCTTTGGCAAGTTACCAGACCAGTTTTCATGTTCGTTGTTTGGATCTGATTATCAATACCACTTTTTGGAACATTCATAGGTTCAATCTCTCTCAAATCATAGAAATATTGTGGTTTGGTCAAGGTTATCCTGAATGCCAATTCATAGATCCTCAGTCTTGTTCTCTTCTTTATTCTTTTGTTTCTAATTTCTAATAGATCTAGATTGCAAGGTCATTTCACTGATATTTGTTAATACTTACCGTGATGCAGTTTGTCTGAAAATTCTTGAAGTTTTAAGCATCAGGGTTCAAAATATATCTTTGATCATTATATATATATATATATGTGTGTGTGTGTATGCATTTACTGTCTATTATATGGCAAGTATCAACTGCTAGTTGATACAAGGATACAATGTCAGAAGTGAAAGTATATCCTTTCTCGATGATGTTATACTCTATTAAAGGAGACATGCATCAGGTAAATACAAATTATCAATCATCTCAAAAATGTGAAATATAATTTTGCATAGGAAAAGTGTTGACATATGGGATGATCAGATATGCCTAACTGAAAGTAGCACTTGAACTTAATCTTAAAGAAATCATGGAATTTTTATTAGACAGAGATCAGGAGGGAACGCCAAGTCATAAAGGACCATAAGTGCTAAGGAATGGAGACATAAAATGAGCTGTTATATATAAGGAGTCATGAAAAACACTAGTTTGAGTGGACCACAAAGTGGATGAAGGGGAACAATGATTTAGTCTTGCTGGAAAAGTAAGTTAAGTTTCTACTTTAAAAAAGATTTGAAATCGAACAAAGTAGTTTATATTCAATTTTAAAAGTGAAAGGGAGCCACAGGATTTTATTGATTAGAACATGGCCAGACTACTACTTTAGGAAAACTACATTGACAGTTGTGTGGCGAGTGAATTGGAATGGTGAAATATTTGTGGAAGAGAGGTTAATTTTGGACTAATAAGGCATAAACTGATGATAATTTGAACAAGGTCAGAGGCTGACAAAAGTTTGCTAATTCTAAAAGTCCAGAATTTGAGGAAATGATCATATATTTAGAAAAATAAGAAACACAGATTTAAACTGCATTTATTCTCTTTTCATTGCACAAAAAAAATCTATGATTTCCTTCTTATGATTTCCTTTCTTATGATTTCCTTCTTATGGGCATTATCCTAAATGAATGAAATAAGACATCAATATCAAATATCTAACTAAAAATATTAATGGGTTTTTCTAATGTGGCCTAAAATCCATGAAGCAGCGTAGCTTATTATAGAGATAATCAACCATCATGGGAGATTGACTAGAGTTTAATTCCTGAATTATACTGGCTACATGAGCCTCAATAAGTCATTCATCATCTCTTTCTTTCAGAAAACCTCTATCATTATAAATTACAGAACATATATTCAAGGAGCATAAAATTACTTAATTGGAATCCCTAAATCAGCAAGGAAATCAAACATCTCGTTGCCTCCTAACATACTGTCTATGTGACTGATTAAAGTACTTAGTTTCGCTGTACCCTAAGCCACACTCAAAGATTTGAAATCAAAGCACAGTTGCTGATTTACATTGTTAAGATGTAAATCATTCACTGGAAACTATACCATGAAAGTACAGCTTGCTTGCACCTGCTCCCCCAAAAAAGGACTTGCAAATTGAGAATGAGACATATCCAGTATAGAATTACCAAAGTTATTCTGAGTAGCAGCAATAACATTAAATTATTAAGAACTTCTATAGATATATGTCCATTAGATATTTAAGGTTTGGTAGGCTTTAAAGAAAAAAATAATATTACTACTTTGAAATTGTATCTCATATGCTATCCAGAAACAAGAATCTATGAACACTAAAAAATACAATGAAAACAATTTAAACCTCATTAAAAACATCAGGTTCTGTCTAAATATAATTTTTAATTGTTTCTCATATTGGCTTTTGTTCAACCTTCAATTACATTCTTGTAGGAAAAGATGATATAGTTTCCCTTCCTCACCAAAAATAAATCTGAAGATAGTATACTATAAATATATATATATATAAATTCAATAAGATATGGGAAAAAGCACTAAGAAGCTGGGGGGTTGGAAGTAAAAGGTAGCAAATGACCTGAGAATTGAAGGGAGTTGGTTGAGCGTTTTAAGAGACAAAGGTGAGGAAGATATATATTTCAAGCCTGAGGGACAATATGTTCAAAGTCCTAGAGATGTGTAATGGAAGATCGCATTTGGAGCACCTACTTGTCCAGTTTGAATAGAATGTATGTTGTATGACAGCAATTAATATGAAATACTTTGAAAGGTAGGTGGGAATCTGATGAGGAAATCTTTACATTTACAGGCTAAGAATTTATTTTTTTTAGATTAGATTTGGTGAACTATTGAATTTTTTGAATGGACAAATTATGTTCTTAGGCCTGGATATTGGGAATAATAACTTGCTTTCTGTGTTGGGAATGGGCTGGAGACAAAGTGTGACTAAATATATTCAAGACAATTAATTCATTATTTTTCACAAGATGATTACATGTATTATTTGTTGAAATAAAATAAATTCTCAAGTGAAACTATAATTACGCAGTAGAATAAATTTTTCTGTATACTTCTCTTTCCCAGAGTTAAAAATTTCTTAGCTATTATAGCATCTTCTGAAACAGCTTAGGAAAAGCAAATGGAAGGTCCTATCTTTCAAAGTAAATGAAAGATCAAAGAGATAAGAATTGTATAAAAAAAGACAGAGATGAGGATAAAGGTCAAAAAGTGACTTGGATAACATTTTAGTGATTTTGTATACAAACTCCAATTTGTATATGTTGCTTTCTTCAGTTCAGAAGGAGAAGCAGCTTTGGAAATAATTAAAGATAAATAGGAAAAGAAAAACTTGAAGCAAGAGAAAGAAAAGGGGATGCAACTGAAAGAGGACAAGGAAGAGGAAAAGAAAGTGAAAAAGCTCATGAAATAGGGAGAAAATGTAGGCACACAATTGGAAGCTATGGAAATAGAGATATGAAGGTAAAGAAAAGAGAAGGGAAAAGAAAAAAGTGATATAGCAAAATAAATATGAAATAGAGAAAGGAGAGGAATAACAGACAATCAGAAAGGAAATAAAGGAAGTGTTTAGATGCTTTGAATTGTTCACATCCATTCTAATCTTTATTTACTAAATTTTCATAAACCAAACTACACAAGGTGATAGAGAAACAAAATTCAAAAAAATATAATACATTTATGCAATTCATGTTTGGGAGGTACTAGAACATGCAATTTTTGTGTCTGTACATAATATGTATGTTTATGTCTGTACCTGATAGTTTGAAGAAAAATTTCAAAGTGAACAATTAAAAGGATCAGAAAACACTTACCTTAGGAGGCAGCAGTTGAGCTAAGATTTGAAAGATATAAAATTATTTTAGGATTGCTGCAAAAATCAAGAAAGCTGACATTTCCATGCTCCTATTCAGGGAAGTTTTTTTTTAAAGCATTGCTAAGAAATAAAGGGGCAACCTCTCAGGATCTTTCCCTAAATAAACAAATATCTTTTTGGATATTGCAGAAATAAGACTTCCAACTTATCCTCTATGATTTTAAATCATTTAATTAGTTATCTAATTTTAGTGATTTAGTACTGTAGATAGGGTTTAAGAGGAGAGATTTGGGCAAAAAAAGATATGTGTCTAATATTGAAATGACTTCAAATGACCCACTGAAACCCTTAGAAGATGAGACATCCATAAAAGATGATCCTTCTTACTGACATGCTCAACTACCCTAAATCTGAGCCTTAGAAAATGTGTTTTCCAGGGCACAATTATATATAGGGAACAGGTTATTTCCAGTAGTATTCTATATTTCCTTGAGCTTGGATTCTAATTTAGATGACAATTCTAAAGTCAAATAAAATTAACAAAGACTTCAATTACCAGGTACATGAGAGAGATACATGAGAAAATAGATAATATAAAAAAGTTGTGGTGGGTTTAGTGGATTACAGCATCAATGGGTCAATATTGTGGCATGGCAGTCAAAACATCTAATTCAATCTTAGGTTGCCTTAACAGAAACAATTTAACTGGGAGAAAGAGTAGGGGAAGGATGAGAAGACTGATAGTCCTGTTTATTAAGTCCTGCTGACCCTTCATGTGGTGTATTAAGTTCAATTCTAGGCATCATATTTTAGGAAGGGCATTGGAACTTAGAGGACAATGAAAGGGGTATTGAGGTAATTGGAAGCAATGTCAGAGAAAAATAAGTTAGCAATCAACATGAGTACCTCAGCTGTGTCTCCTCACAAACTCTTCTTAGTTCTCTATAGTCTGTTTGTTTTTACTTATCTGAAATTGTTTTCTCCAATATTACCAATTACTTCTCATTTCACATGTTAATGATCTTTTACTATTATTCATTTTTGACCTTTCTGTCAACATAAAAAATTGTTAATAACTGTCTTCATGAATAATCTTTGCTATAGATTTTTATAGAATTCCTCTCTATTTTTTCTCTTCCTACTTCACTGACTACTCCTTATTCATATAGCAACCATTAATCACGGGAACTAATCAAGGCTCTGTTCTTTTCCTTACTTTATTTTTTTCCTGTATTATAGATAACTTGATGATCTCATTGGCTTTCATGAGTTCAATGGTCATTTCTATGAAGATGGGTCAAAATTATTTACTTTTGGCACTCATATCTTCCCTAAACTCAAGTTCCAAATCACTATCTTTGGGATAGCTTAAATTTGATATTTCATTAACAATTTCAAAGTCATTATATTTAACACAAAACTAGATATTTTACTTCTCCCCAAATATTTCCCTCTTCCAAACTTCCCTGTTATAGTCAAGGGCATTATCATTCCCACAGTCACACATGTTAACAACTCAGGTGTTTTTAACAGCTCACTCTCCCTAAGCCCATGTATTTAAACTCTTGTTAGATATTGTCATGTCAATGTACATAGCATCTCTCATATACATTTTCCCTCCTTACTATCCATTCTACAATTAGGCTGTAATTACCATTTTTCTAAGTTTTTACTTTAACCCTCTGGTTGGTCACCGTACCTCAAATCTTATACCTCTCTAATCCTCTAGTTAGAGAGGAAAAGATTTTTTTAATCCAAATCATCCCCACCTCAATAAACTCCAATGACTCTCTATTATGTTCAAAGTTAAAGATAAAGGTCATTGGCATTTAAAGTTCTCAATTCAGTCTTTACTATTTTTTTAAAACTGCCAACCATTATTTTTAATAGGAATGTTAGACACTTCCTAATAAGATCAGAGATAAAGCAAGGATGCCCATTATGACTGTGATTTTCCTTCCCCCCCTCTCTTTCCTTCCTCTTCATCTCCTCTTTCTCTCAACTAACATAGGACAAGCATAGCTATTGGTACAAACAACTCAAAATTTTCTATGTCTATGCAATCTCTAACCTAAGCTTCAGCCATACCTGCCTAATAGAAATTTCATGTTTGATGTCCCAGAAGCATATCGAACTCAACATCTGAAAAACTGAACTTATCTTTCCTTCTAAAACTTCTAAACTTGCCCTATTTCAGTTGGAAGCAGCACTATCTTTTCAGTGCCTCAGGTTCATCATAATTGTATTACCTTCAACCCCTCATTTTGCCGAATCTCAAAGATAAAGCAATCAGTGTTAAATCTTAATTCTTTTTCTTCATCATATTTATTGGGTATTTTCTTTTTTCTCCAATTTCAACTACTCTACAGATAATTTTCAGTTTGTTTTTTTTTTGCTTAATATTTTGTAAGTTTTAGTTGCAGATCCAGATTGTCTGTTTGCCTTCAAAACTCTTCATCTATTTCGATAATATCCGGAACTTCATGTCTGATAACCAATTTCAAAATCAGTAATAGATTTCTTTGATTCATTTTAGATAACTCTTGAGAACAAGCACCTCAAACTGAAAATTCTGAAAGCATGAGTAAATACGAAGGCACACTATCTGTTTAGTGACATAATGAGTTACAAATGTGTTCAGTCTCTTTAAATGTATGGAAAATCATATACAATTTGTATAAATAAGACCTGGTCAGAACTTCCTCAATGAAAAGGTATATAATACATTTTAATAAAAAATGAATAAAAGTATCAAGGACATAATGAATCAAATGATTCATAATGATAATTTCAAAGAGAATGGAGTTTAAAATCCTAACTATTACAGGACCAAACAATAGACTTTTAAGATTATTGACTCACCATTATGACATATATAGCTAAATAACTATGAAATAATAATTACTAAGTGATTATTTGGTGTGAAAACAAAAAATAATAAGTTTATTGTCTCTATTTTATGGAGCTTAGTAATTTTAAAAAAAGCATTGACAAGGCAAGAGGAATGGTTACAGTGTGCTCAAAAACTGGCAAAGCAATGAGGATACAGATTGAAATAAAGAGAAAAACAATTCATGTGTTTTTTCCCTCTCCCTGTTCTTTCATTTCTTTTTCTATTAAAGATTTTATTTGAGTTTTACAATTTTCCCCCAAAATCCTACTTCCTCCCCCCCCACAGAAAGCAATTTCTCAGTCTTTACTTTGCTTCCATGTTGTACATTGATCCAAATTGAGTGTGATGAGAGAGAAATCATATCCTTCAGGAAGAAACAAAAAGTATGAGATAACAAAATCAGACAATAAGATATCAGTTTTTTTTTTCTAAATAGACTTTGAACTTCATTCAAACTCCACAGTTCTTTGTCTGGATACAGATGATATTCTCCATTACAGACAGCCCCAAATTGACCCTGATTGAGCAAGTCCATCAAGGTTGATCATCACCCCCATGTTGCTGTTAGGGTATATAGTGTATTTCTAGTTCTGCTCATCTCACTCAGCACCAGTTCATGCAAATCCCTCCAGGCTTCCCAGAATTCCCATCCTTCCTGGTTTCTAATAGAACAATAGTGTTCCATGACATACATATACCACAGTTTGCCAAGCCATGCCCCAATTGAAGGACATTTACTTGATTTCTCATTCTTTGCCACCACAAACAGGGCTGCTATGAATATTTTTGTACAAGTGATGTTTTTACCCTTTTTCTTCATCTCTTCAGGGTATAGACCCAGTAGTGATATTGCTGTATCAAAAGGTATGCTCATTTTTGTTGCCCTTTGGGCATAGTTCCAAATTTCTCTCCAGAAAGGTTAGGTGAGTTCACAGCTCCATCAACAGTATAATAGTGTCCCAGATTTACCACAACCTGTCCAACAATGATCATTATACTTTCTGGTCATATTGGCCAGTCTGAGAGGTGTGAGGTGGTATCTCAGAGATGCTTTAATTTGACTTTCTCTAATAACCAATGATTTAGAGCAATTTTTCATATGGCTATGGATTGCTTTGATCTCATCACCTGTAAATTGCCTTTGCATATACTTTGACCATTTGTCAATTGGGGAATGGACTTTTGTTTTAAAAATATGACTCAGTTCTCTGTATATTTTAGAAATGAGCCCTTTGTCAGAATCATTAGTTGTAAAGATTGTTTCCCAATTTACTACATTTCTTTTGATCTTGCTTACAGTGGTTTTATCTGTGCAAAAGCCTTTTAATTTAATGTAATCAAAATCATCTAGTTTGTTTTCGGTGATGTTCTCCATCTCTTCCTTAGTCATAAACTGCTCCCCTTTCCATAGATCTGACAGGTAAACTAGTCCCTGATCTTCTAAAATGCTTAAAGTATTGTTTTTTATGTCTAAATCCCATATCCATTTGGATCTTATCATGGTAAAGGGTATGAGGTGTTTGTCTAATCTAAGTTTCTTCCACACTAACTTGCATTTTCCCAACAGTTTTATTGAAGAGAGAGCTTTTATCCCAATAGCTGAACTCTTGGGTTTATCAATCAGCAGATTACAATATTGCACCTAGTCTATTCCACTGATCCACAATTCTTATTTCTTAGCCAATACCATTCAGTTTTGATGCCTGGTGCTTTATAATATAATTTTAGATTTGGTAAGGTTAAGCCACCCTCTTTTTCACTTTTTTACATAGTGGATAAAGCACGAGCCCTGGAGTCAGGAATCCCAGGAAACTCTTGATTTTTTTATTTCTCCATATAAATTTACTTACAACTTTTTCTAACTCATTAAAGTAATTTTTTGGAATTTTGATTGGTAGGGCACTAAACAGGTAGTTTAGCTTTGGTAGAATTGTCATTTTTATCATGTTAGCTTGACCTATCCATGAGCAGTTGATATTTTCCCAGTTATTTAAATCTGATTTAATTTGTGTGAGAAGTGTTTTATAATTGTTTTCAAAAAGTTTCTGAGTCTGTCTTGGAAAATAGATTCCCAGGTATTTTATACTGTCTGAGGTTACTTTGAATGGGATTTCTCTTGCTAGACATATATTTAGAAAACTTGAGGATTTATGAGGGTTTACTTTATATCCTGCAACTTTGCTAAAATTGCTAACTGATTCCAGTAGTTTTTTGGATGATTTCTTGGGATTCTCTAGAAAGACAATCATGTCATCTGTAAAGAGTGAGAGTTTTGTCTCTTCCTTCCCAATTCTAATTCCTTCAGTTTCTTTTTCTTCTCTAATTGCTGAAGCTAACATTTCTAATACAATGTTGAATAGTAGTGGTGATAATGCGCATAATTGTTTCAATCCTGATCTTACTGGGAATGCCTCTAGCCTCTCCCCATTGAATATAATGCTTGTTGATGGTTTCAGATAGATACTGCTAATTTTCCTAAGGAAAAGTCCATTTATTCCTACACTCTCTAGTGTTTTTAATAGGAATGGGTCCTGTATTTTGTCAAAAGCTTTTTCAGCATCTGTTGATATTATCATATAATTTCTGATAGGTTTGTTGTTGACATAATTGATTATACTAACAGTTTTCCTAATATTGGAACAACCCTGAATTCCTGGGATAAATCCTACTTGATCAAAATGTATTATCCCAGTGATAACTTGCCGTAATCATTTTGCTAAGATTTTATTTAAGATTTTTGCACCTATATTTATCAGGGAGGTAGTTCTATAATTTTCTTTCTCTGTTTTAACTCTTCCTGGTTTAGGTATCAGCACCATATTTGTTTCACAGAAAGAGTTAGGCAACGTTCCATCTTTCCACATTTTTCCAAAGTGTTTATATAGAATTGGAACCAATTGTTCCTTAAATGTGTGGTAGAATTCACTTGTGAATCCATCAGGCCCTAGGGGTTTTTTCTTAGGGAGTTCAATGATGGCTTCTTGAATTTCTTTTTTCTGCAATAGGTATGTTTAGGTATTTTAATCTCTTCATTTAACCTGAGCAACTTATATTTTTGTAAATATTCATCCATTTCACTTAGATTACAAATTTATTGGCATAGAGTTGGGCAAAATAATTTCAAATTATTACTTTAATTTCCTCCTCAGTGGTGGTGAGTTCACCTTTTTCCTTTATGATAATAGCAATTTGGTTTTCTTCTTTCTCATTTAAACCAAGTTGAACAGAGGTTTATCAATTTTATTGTTTTTTTTTCATAAAACTAACTTTGGTTTGATTTATTAACTCTATCATTTTTTGCTTTCGATTTTATTAATTTCTCCTTTAATTTTTAGAATTTCTAATTTGGTATTTAATTGGGGTTTTATAATTTGCTCTTTCTCTAGTTTCTTTAGTTGCATATTTACTTCATGGATTTCTTCTTTCTCTAATTTATTTATGCAAGCATTTAAAGATATTATATATCCCCTGAAAGCCGCTTCGAGTGAATCCCATAGGTTTTGGTATATTGTTTCATTACTGTCATTATCTAGGATAAAATGATTAATTCTTTCTACAATTTGTTTTTTGGTCCACTCATTCTTTAAAATGAGGTTATTCTGTTTCCAATTGGTTCTAGGTATATATACTGGTTCTTCCCAATATTGCATATGACCTTTATTGCATTGTGATCTGAGAAAGATGTATTCACTATTTCTGCCTTTCTGCAGTTGATCATTAGGTTTTTATGTCCTAGTACATGGTCAATTTTTGTATAAGTGCCATGTACTACAGAGAAAAACATATATTCCTTTCTATACCCATTCAATTTCCTCCATAAGTCTACCATATCAAGTTTTTCTAACAATCTATTTACCTCCTTAACTTCTTTATTGTTTATTTTATGATTTGATTTATCTAGATCTGAGAGCAGGAGGTTGAGGTCTACCACTAGCAAAGTTTTGCCGTCTATGTCTTCCTGTGGTTCTTTCAGTTTCTCCTGTAAGAATTTGGATGCTATCCCATTGGGTGCCTATATATTCAGTATTGAAATAGCTTTATTGTATATGGTACCTTTTAGGAGGATAAAGGTTCCTTCCTTATCTCTTTTAATAATATCTATTTTTGCAGCTGCTTTACCTGAGATAAGGATTGCTGCCCCTGCTTTTTTCACTTCAGTTGAAGCAAAATATATTTTGCTCAAATATTTCTCTGCTTCAAATGAGCTTCTTGTAAGCAGCATATTGTAGGATTCTGTTTTTTAACCCAGTCTGCTATTTGCGTACGTTTTAAGGGAAAGTTCATCCTATTCACATTCAAAGTTATGATTACTAATTATTTATTATCCTCCATGCTATCATGCTATCTTCCCTCTATTTTTATTTCCACCCTTCCCCCTTTATCCGTATTCCCCAGCATTTTGTTTCTGAATACCACCTTCTTCAGTGTGTTTGCCCTCCTATATCTATTCACTCCCCTTTCTTTCCCCTTCCCCTTTTTCCCTTTTCCCTTCACTTTTCTTAGTTCCCCCCTTTTCCCCCTCCCCTCCCTTTCTCCATTCCCCCTCTCCTTTTCCCCTTTTAGTACTTGAAAGGTTAGATTTTTTTTAGGTTAAATGAGTATATGTGTAAGTTGACTTTAAGCCAAGTCTGATGAGAAGAAGATTCAGGTGTTTCCTCATCTCCTCCCTTCTTCCCCTCTATTACCATAGGTATTTTGTACTTCTTAGTGTAATGTGATTTACCCCATTCAATCCCCTCCCTCCTCCCATCTCCTTCCTGTCCCCCCTTTTTAAGGAGGTAGTGTTTTTAAAATCATTCTGAGTCATAGAAAATTCTGAGTATCTGTCACTTCTAGTTAAGTACATTCTGTCTAATAGAGTTAAAATTCTTGAAAGTTATTAGAGTCTTTCTCCCAAGTGGGGTTATAGCCAGTTTCATCCCATTGGATAGCAGTCTTGTGGATAGGTCATGAATGTCCATCACTTCTGACTAGGCATATTCTCTCTGTTAGAGTTACAGTTCTCAAGAGTTATGAGAATCTTTTCCCCCATGCTGGGATGTAGCCAGTTTCAACTTATTGGATAGCAGTTTTTTCTTTACTCCCCCCCCACTTTTTTAACCTTTTCACATGTCTCTTGAACCTCCTGTTTGATGTCCAAATTTTCTATTTAGCTCTGGTCTTTTCATCAGGAATTTTTGGAATTCTTCTGTTTCATTAAATGTCCATGTTTTCCCCTGAAAAAGAAGACTCAGCTTTGTGGGATAGTTGATCCTTGGCTGCATTCCAAGTTCCCTTGCTCTTTGGAATATCTCCTTCCAGGTACTTTGATCTCTTAATGTTGATGCATCCAGTTCATGCATAATCCTTACTGTGGCTCCTTCATATTTAAATTGTTTCCTTCTGGCTGCTTGCAGGATTTTCTCTTTTATCTGATAGCTCCAGAATTTGGCCACAACATTACTTGGTATTTTCATTTTAGTATATCTTTCTATAGTTAGTGATATATTCCTTTAATAACTACTTTACCCTCTGGTTCCATGATATCAGGGCAATTTTGTATCACTAAATTCTGTAATATTAAGTCCAGGTTTTTTTTCTCTATTCAATGTTTTCAGGAACTCCAATAATTCTCAGGTTGCCCCAACTCGACCTATTCCCAAGGTCAGTGTTTTTGCTTATGAGGTATTTTACATTTTCTTCTATTTCTTCTATTTTTTTTTATTTTGTTTACCAGGCTCTTGTTGTCTCATGAAGTCATTAGTTTCTTCAGACTCTATCTTTCTTTTAGGGAAGAGTTTTCTTCATTTATCTTTTGCAACTCCTTTTCCATTTGATCAATTCTACTTTTGAAAGAACTTTCCATTTAACCAATTGATGTAGTGAGAGAATTATTTTCTTTTTGCATTTGCCCAGTTGAAGATCTGAGAGAATTATTCTCATTTTGTATTTGTCCAATTGAGGATTTGAGAGATTTATTCTCATTTTGTATTTGTCCAAATTGAAGATCTGAGAGATTTAATCTCAGTATGTATTTGTCCAGTTGTATTTTCTAATGATCTGTTTTCTTGTTGCAAAAGTGTTAATTTACTCTTGGGTTTCTTTTTCCAAATTTTCCAGTTGATTTTTAAACTCCTTCCTAATTTTTTCAAGGAAGTCTTTCTGTGCTGGAGACCAGATCATATTCTCCTCAGAAGTTCTAGGTCTCTCTAAATTAGGGTCTTTTCCTTCCAAGAATTTTTCTATGGATCCACCTTTTGGCTGACCTTTCTTCATTTTGCTAAGACCTTGAGTTGGAGAGGGTCTGGTTCACAGATGTTTGGTGTTGGGATCCCTAGAGGCTTTACTTACTGAGTGAAATTTCTCTGACTGGCCAGTAGGAGGTGCTGGTTGCTTTCTCTGGAGTGTCAGTGACCTTGATTGAGACCTACCCACTTAGCCTGAATTTTTTCAGGCAATTAAAGCTGTTAAATCCTTTTGCCTTCAATCAGTGGTGGGCTTTACCCAGGGGTGAGGTCCACCCTCTCCCTATTGTCAGCTGAGATGGTTCTTCTGCTCACACACCTGTGCTTGGGGCAGAAGTGGTCTGTTATTGTTCTGGGAAGAAGCCTCAGCAGGAATAGAGGCATGGACTCAGAGTTTCTCAGACCCAAGGAGCCCAGGGATGGTGCCTGCAGCTCTCCTGCACTGGAACTCTCCCCCCCAGTCCTGTTGGCAAGCTCCAGAGGGTCAGCACCAACAGCAATGCCTCTGCTCCCTAGCAGACCCAAGCCCCCATGGTCTAGCCCTGCTTTTGATCTAGCAGTTCAGACACTCAGGCCCTCAGGCACCCAGGTCTCCAATCCAACCCCTAATCAGGCTGATCCATGGCTGACCCACCCTCTGCACCCAGACTCAGGGCTGGGAAAGACAAATCCTGAGGTAGATGTCCTTTCTCCTGGCTTTTCTTTTTGGGTTTTGTGAGTTGGATTTCTGTTAAGAGGTTTGTTTCGTGTCATAAATGGGGAAAGATCAGGAGACTTTAGAACTGTGCCTGTCTTCTCTCCTCCACCTTGGCCAGAAGTCCTATACAATTCTTGTCTTAAAGGAGATTTCATTCTACTAAGCTCATGATAGGAAGTGAAAAGTGGAGAATGAAATAAAAGGGCCAAGGGACCAAGGAGCATGGCAGAAAAAAAGGCTAGAGAATGAGAAATTGAACTCCAAGAAGAATGAAGGATTAAATATGATTGGTCTGGGTCTGGGTCCTTGTCTTAAGAGAAACTAACCAACTACAGAAAATGAGTATAGAATTTTCTTCAAAATAGGTAATTGTGAAAGTCCAGGTTGAGAAGGCTACTGAGGTATGAAGGACTTTTGTTTGTATCTACAATGAACTTTGTTTCCATGGGACCGTTTCTTAATCTTATGTAACCTTGTTGAAGCTATGAGCTTACCTCTGAAGTTTTTTTTTCAGTTCAAATAATTTAGACATTTCTAATTATAACACATGGTAATGTATGAAAGAATAATGGCAGAGATAAAGCTGTTTCTCAAGAACAGGAAGAAATTACTTCTAGAGAAGGAAAGACTATAGAAAAGGTGACATTTATTATTAACCTTGAAGGATAAGGACAAAGGGGTTGGACTGGCAGATTTGAGTGAAGGGGCCAAAGGTTTAAGGTGATATCAATTCAGTAAGAAAGAACATCAACAAATTTGTGCAATAAAAACTTAGTAATATTTAAGGAATAGAAATAAAAACATCTTGACAAAGATTTTTCCTTGAGAGAGTCCTAAAGTGATCCTATCTGAGATAAATATGAACAAAAAAGATTTATATGGAGAATATAAATTTCCTGTTTGCAATATGCCTCATAAATTTGGTAGGAAAGAGCTGTGTTTGAAATCATTGGGAGCAAGAATTCTTTTAACATAGTGACCATGGAAATCTTCAGCACCTATTATTTCCTACTGAGCAGGAAGTGCCAGTTATAAGCCTAGAAAAATGCTGACCTAAAAGTCACTAATATACTTCTCTATAAATTAGAGTAATATTTTTTAAAAAGACTTCTTCCAGTTGGTTTAAACAGAAAAGGCATGAATTCATGAAACTCTTATTCTCATCTCTGATTTTGCTAAAAAATAAATCATGACTATGGAGAAATAAGACTGAACAACAATTTTGGAAATTATTCATTTATCATTTTGAAAATCATCTTTACCACCTGGGCAATATCTTATCTTTTCACACTTTTAATGCTCTATCTCATAATACAGTAGTTTTTACTTTTTATTATGACTCCTTTTACTTTGGACATATTGCATTCCCTTCCCCATCTCAGTCTGGTAATAATATCTATTTACATGGTTTTTGCTATCTTTCACAATATGCTGAGTTATATTCTCATATTTAATCCCCATAATACCTGTGGAAAGAGAAAAACCCATTTTCCCAATTCACTGCTAACAAGATAGCAGAGAAAGACTACAAATGTTATTGACAAATACAATAGTTGAATATGGAATCCACTTCTGCATCTTTGAACTTTAACTCCTATCTGCCTTTTTACCTCCTTATAGAATTTGTTATATTTTTTACTTCATTTATCTTATTTTAGGTTAGTTTCCCAATTATCTAAAAGACTTTAAAACCCAAACATTATCATAGTGAAAAAGACAATAGTCAAAGGTCAGTCAGTCTATCAACATTTATAAGTGCCTATAATGTGCCAACATTATTCTAAAAGAGAGTTGCTGCTATTAAGAAGCTCACAACCTAATAGATGAGACAGCATATAAACAAAAAAATAAGATATGTACAGGATAAATTGACAATAACAAAGGGAAGCAAAGGCTGTTTATTGAAAGTGAGAATTTAAAGAAGTACTAGTGAAGGTGAAAGGGAAGTTATTTATATCTAAAACTATTAACAAACATTAGCTGTAATGAGCATAAGCTAGAAGTTTCCCGATGAGATAAATGAAACTGGAATACCCATCATTTCTATTATAATTCAGTATTGCTCCAGATATGCTAGCTAAAGAAATAAGGGGGGGGGAAGAAATGCAAAAAATTAAAATAGGCATTGAGGAAATAAAACTAACACTCTTTGCAGACCATGGGATGACATCCTTAAGGAATCCTAGGGAATAAATAAAATAATGAATTGGAAAAAATTCAGCAAAGTTGCTGTACATTATAAAAATCATCAACAATTTTATATATTACAAAAAGATCTAGCAGGATGAGATAGAAAGAGAAATTTCATTTAAAATAAATACAGGAAAGGGAAGCAAAGAATTTGGAACTCAAAATTTTTTAAATGTTAAAAATATTTTACATAGAACTAAGAATTATTTGGAGAAATAACAATATACTGAAAAAGGTATTTCAAGGAAATTCCTGGATCACTGAGAATATGAGTTAAAGAATAAATAATGTAAAGGTGTTTAGGAGAGATAAAATGATTTAGCATTAAAAAACAAAAATTTTAAGAAAGATCCTATTGGAAAATGCATTAGAGCAGCTCAGTGATGAAGTGATAAACCTGAATATTATCAGCTTTTCCTACAACTACTGATGGAGAATAGATTTTAAAAAAGACAGAGTGAATCAGAATTTCTGGGCTGAAATTTTTATTGACTGTCTTATTATAATACTGATCACAGAGGCAAATGTCTTGGAAGGAAAGAGAAAAAAATTATGAAGCAAGCCATCCTTTTCCCCCCCTTTAATGAAACATTGTGACATTGAGCAATAATCTTTTTAGATTGGATTTTTCAGTGTATAGGACATTTTTGTGCATTGAAACAGGATATAATCTCCCTAAAATGATGAACACTGAGAAGATAGAAGGGTTTGGCAGTCATTCATCTATAAGACAAATTCAGCTACAGCTTCTGATTTCTTCCACATTGTCTAGGATGATACTTTATATTCAGTAGCAAGACCTGGAATAAGGTGGTCATAGGACCTGGTAGAAAAAGAAGTCCTGCAAATGTTATTTGCTCTCCTCTTCCACTTTCTAGAATATGATAAAAGTTATATTTGTATTGACAGTTGCTGAGTGTGCTTACTTGTTTTTACCTCCAGAACCAATCTGTATTTGACACAACATTGCCTTTATCACTCTCCCACTACTTGGACTTCAGCTAAGTCAATTATTATTTCACTCAAATTTAAGCAAAAGCACTGATTTTTATAAAAACAAAAGAAAACATGAGCTATTATTTAGGAATCATATGAATCAATCTATTACCATCTAATATTGCTCCTGAGAACGACTCCTACAAAAAGTTAATGGTGTTAAAACCTTAACTGATTCAAGTCCTGGAATTTTACCTGCTTGCATGACATTCAGCTTATCCTGGATCTTCCTTTTATACTTTTTAAAATGAGTATAATTTGAAAAAAAAACAAAAAAGCCCAAAACTTCTGAGCACAATTCTCCACAGAAAGAAATGAAAGTCATACATTCTTTGCTACTGGCTTAAACTCAGGACTTTGTAAGACTTGTCAAGGTATGCTCAGACAGTGGAATAATATAGAAATAAGAAAGACTAAAATTCTTAGTACTAATAGTTCCCTTGGATTTTCTGTTCATTTTAGTCCCCATTTTGATTACTCTTTTTTCCTCTTCTCCAACTATTCATGAAGCTTTTTGGGGTTTTTTTATGGTTTGCCATTTCCTTCTCCTACTCAGATTAAAGATGAAATAAATTGAGGCAAAAAAGCTTAAATGACGTGCTCTGGTCACCCTACTGGAGTTTAAGACCAGATTTGGATTCAAGTCTTCCTCACTCAAGACCTGGCAGTCATTCTATTGTGCCCCCTTACTGCCTTATTTATCCTCATTATTAAGCAGAATTCTAAACTTGGATTCTTTCTTCTGCCAGATGGCATTGTTTATTCTATAGCAGCATTATAGATAGCAAAGTGCCTTGCATAACCTGTATCTAATTAATAATACTTATTAATTGATTGATTCACTGATTCCATTAGCCCTTTACAAAGATGAGATTGAGATAGTATAATGACTTAAAGGGTTGGATTTGTGAGGTGGCAAGGAATCCATAAATACAAATCACTATGATGGAAGCTAGAATTTGAATAAATGCATAGCAGAATTCAGTAAATTGAGAAACTGAAAGACAGGGGATATTTCTCAAATTCATAATTCATTTTAATTCTCTCTTATCTAACTTATGTTTTATACCCAATATAATTCTTCCTTTGATCCTCAGAGGAACTTGGAAAATATGGATCACCTCTAGTTATTAGTAATGAAGACATCACCTTCCCATTACCTGAATATGCTCCAGAATCAACAGTAATACAGATGTCAATGTTTTTATGTGCTGGTGGGTTCCCCATTTGTGACTTGAAGAAATGCTTAGGTCTGTGACACTTACCTGACTTGTTAGTCCACATTATTAAGCAAAATTTTCATTCTTTTCAGTATTTTCCTCTGACTGATGGTCCCATTTATTCTTTTTTTGTAGGTTTTTGCAAGGCAAACGGAGTTAAGTGGCTTGCCCAAGGCCATACAGCTAGGTAATTGTTAAGTGTCTGAGACCAGATTTGAACCCAGGTACTCCTGACTCCAAGGTGGGTGCTTTATCCACTATGCCACCTAGCCACCCCTCCATTTATTCTTTTACCCAGCATTATACATAGCACAATACCTTGCATATCATGTAAAATTAATAGTAATTATTGATTGACTCACTGACTCTATAAACTTTTACAAAGATGAGGGTGAGGTAAGTAAAGTGGAATTGAGGTATTTGGGAATGTGGAGGTAATTCATCCTCCTAGGCTCAGAGGAACATGGAAAATATGGATTACTCCAGGTATTAGCAATGGAGAAATAATATCCTTCCTGTTAATTGAATATGGTCCAGAATCAACAGTAAAATACAGATGTCAATGCTTTTACTTGCTAGAGGTTTCTCCATTTGTGACATGCAGAAATGGAAAATTGACAAAGAAGCCAACATGTTTATGTATGTGCTAAATAGGCTCAGTACATGAGGAAAACATTATTAATGAAGGCTATGATTAGTTGGTATTTGTAGGTAAAAAGTCATAGGCTAGTAAAATAAATGAGCAAATCTCATCTATTTCATTTTAAATATTGATTTTGTTATCCCAGAAAGATAGACCTAGGAACAGTTACTTCCTGAGGAAGCAGATGACCACTTCTAAGAGCTATTATATAGAAAAGTATTGAACATATTTTGAATGAGAAAGGATATTCTCTGAGCTTCAAGCCACCTAAGATTTCTCTGAAATTTCCTTTTCCAATAATTTTTGGAAATCAGGATGGAAATCATTAAGAATAAAATGTCACAACAGTCATCCAAATTTACAAAAGAATCTAATTTCAAGTAAAGGTGTTGGAAATGAAAAGAAAGAAGAACTGATATAATGGAAGGTGAAGGTATAAGTTAAAATAAGCTGAAAGTTAAAATTTAAATGAAAAGTTAAAGGGGAAAAGGAGCAAATTATTGGTGAGGAAAGACAAAATGAAGAAAAAAGAGAAAAGTATAAATGGGGAAAGATGACATGGAGGGAAATAACAGAATTAGAAGTATTAACTGTAAATGTGAATGGGATGAACTCTCCATAAAATAGAAGTGCATAGGAGAATGAAATAAAAATCAGAATCCTACAAAATGCGGTTTACAGAAAACATATTTGAATCAGAGAGCTACACACAGGGTAAAGGAAAAAAACTAAAGCAAAATATATTTGCAGAAGCAAAAAATCAGGGATAGCAATCCTGATCTCAGGCAAAGCAAAAGCAAAAAAAAAATCTCATTAAATGGGATAATGTTGGAACCTACATCTTCTTAAAAGGCACCATAGGCAATAAAGCCATATCGTTTTTAAACATATATGCATCTAGTGGTATAGCATTCAAATTTTTAGAGGAGAAGTTGAAGGAATTACAATGAGTCACAGACAACAAAACTTTAATAATGGGGGAACTCAAACTCCTTCTCTCAGGACTACATAAATCTAACTACACAGTAAAACAAGAAGGAAGTCAAGAAGATGAATAAAATTTTAGAAAATTTAGATATGATAGACCTCTGGAGAAAAGTGAATGGGTATAGAAAAGAATATACATTTTTCTCTGCATATGAGACACCTATACCAAATTGACCATGAATTAGGGCAAAAAAAACCCCTTACAATCCAATGCAGAAAGGCAGAAATAATAAATGCACACTTTTCAGACCATGGTGCAATAAAAATTGCATGTAATAAAAGGCCATGGAGAGATAAATGAAAAAATTAATTAGAAGTCAAACAACTTAATTTTAAAGAGAATAATGGATCAAACAACAAATCATGGAAATATTCAATCATTTCATGGAAGAAAAAGATAACAAGGAGACATCATACCAAAATTATGGGATGCAGTCAAAGCAGTTTTTAGGGGAAATTATATATCTCTAAAGTCTTATTTGAATAAAATAGAGAAAGAATAGATCAATGAATTGGGTATGCAACTAAAAAAGCTAGGAAAAGAAAAAAATAAAGATCATCATACCAAATTAGAAATTATTAAAATCAAAGGAGAGATTAATAAAATTAAAAGCAAGAAAACCAATGATTTAATAAATAAAATTGAATCTATTTTAGGAAAAATAACAATAAAATAGATAAATCTTTGTTTGATCTGGCTTAAAAAAAAGAAAGAAAAATCAAATTATTAGCATCAAAAATGAAAAGGGTGAACTCACCACCAATAAGGAGGGGAAAAAAAAGGAGATAATTCTGAGCCATTTGCCCAAACTGTATGCCAATAAAATTTGAAAACTTGGGTGAAATAGATAGATATAAACTACATAAATAACCCTATTACATAAAAAGAAACTGAAAAAACCATTAATAAAATTCCTAAGAAAAAGTCTCCAGGTCCAGATAGATTTACAAGTGAATGCTACTAAACATTTAGGGAATAATTAATTCCAGTTCTACATAAACAATTGTTAAAAAATAGGAGTTCTGCCAAATTTTTTTTATGATAACAATATGGTGCTAATACCTAAACTTGGAAGAATCAAAATAGACAAAAAATTAGAGACTAATGTCCCTAATGAACATTGATTCAACAATCTTGAATAAAATTTGGGCAAAGAAATTACAGCAATCTATTCTAGAATAATACATTATGATTAGGTAGGATTTATACAAGGTAGGCAGAGATGGTTTTATTATGAAGATTCTCATCATAATTAAACATATCAATAACAAAGTCAATAGAAATAATTTGATTAACTGAATAAATGCTAAAAAGCCTTTGACAAAATACAACATCCTATTAAAATACACTAGAGTATAGGAATAAATGGAATTTTCCTTAAAATACCAAGTAATATCTATCTAAAACCATCAACAAATATTTTTATGTAATGGGGATAAACTGGAAGGCTTTCCAAAAAAATCAAAAATGAAACAAGGATGCACATTATCACCATTACTATTCAATATATTAGAAGTGTTAGCTGTAGCAATAAGAGAAGAAAAAGAAATTGAAGGAATCAAAATTGGCAATGAGGAAGCAAAACTTTCACTCTTTGCAAATGATATGATGGCATACTTAGAGGACCCAAGAAAATCATCTGAAAAACTACTTGGAAACAATTAGCAAATTCAGCAAAGAAACAAAATATAAAATAAACCAACATAAACCATCAGCATATCTATACCAACAAAGCCCAAGAGAAGAGATAAAAAGAGAAATTCCATTTAAAGTAATTGCAGATAACATGAAATACTGAACATGATTCAAAAGCACTTTTCACACAAATAAAGTCAAATCTAAAAAATTGGAAAAAATGTGAATAGTCCAAGGTTAGGCCAAGCTAATATAATAAAAATGACAATTCTACCCAAATTAAATGACTTATTCAGTGACATTCCAATCAAACTACAAAATTACTATTTTACTGAGTTAGAAAAAAAAAGCAACAAAATTCATATGGGGTAACAAAAGATCAAAAATATCAAGGTGATTGATGAGATAAAATGTAAAAGAATGTAGCCTAGCTCTACCAGATCTAAAACTACACTATCAAGCATAAGTCATGGAAACATTCTAGTATTATATTAAAGGAAAAATGTTTTGCACTAATAAAATCTATGCTTCTAAGTCTGGAAGGAAAACAGAAAGCTGCAATTTTCTCATCTAGGGATTTTGATAAAGGTCTCATTTCTAAAATATATAGAAAATTGCATCAAATCTATAAGATTACAAGTCATTCCCCATTTGATAAACAGTCAAAGGCTATGAAAAGGCAGTTTTCAAATGAAGAAATAAAAGCTATATATAATTGTATGGAAAATATTTCCTTATTAGAGAGAGATGCAAATTAAAATAACTATGAGATGCCAAATCACACCTATCAAAATGGCTAAGATGACCAAAAGGGAAAACAATCAATGTTGGAGAGGTTGTGGGAGGATTGGGACTTTAATGCATTTTTAGTGGAGTTGTTTTCCAACCAATCTGAAGACAATATAGAACTATGCCCAAAAAGCTAGGAAAAGTCCCACAAGTTCCAAAATATTCATAGTGGCTCTTTTTTGAAGTGGCAAAGAATTGGAAATTAGGGAAATGTCCACTTATTATAGAATGGCTAAACAACTTATGGTATACAAATATTATGGAGTACTATTGTTCTATAAGAAAACATGAATGGTCAGACTCTAGAGAAGCCTAGAAAGAGTTACTGGAACTGATGCTGAGAGAAGGGAGCATTAACAAGAATATTGTGAATTGTTAATTGTGAACATGTGTGACTTGACCAACTTCATTGGAAGCAGCTCCTCTCAGCAGTTCAGAAAGATAGAACAACCCTAGGAGACCTTCTATGGACAATGGTATCTACATCCAGAGGAAGAAAACAAAACAAAAGCAACCTACAAAAATAAGAATGAACACTATGCTCACTTTCTTTCTGCTTTTGCAAGACAATGGGGTTAAGTGACTTGCCCAAGGTCACACAGCTAGGTAATTATTAAGTGTCTGAGGCCAAATTTTACCTCAGGTCCTCCTGACTCCAGCCCACCTAAATGCCCTCATGTATTCACTTTTTAAAATTTTATCTTATTCTTTTCTTTCCTATCTTATGGTTTTTTTTCTTTTCCCTTCATTCTAATTTTCCTAGAGTGAATGACTAATCTGTAAACATGTTAAGCACAAATGTGTTTATACAGTATTCTCAAGATTGGTTGCCACTAAGGGGAAGGGAGTGAGAAGGGAGAGTTAAAGGAAATTATGTAACTTTAAAATATGCATATGCATGTGGATGCATATTGAAAAACTTTCATAAGATGTAATTGGAAAAATAAAATAAAATATCAATTGAAAAAATACAAATTGGAAAAAAAATTCCTAAAAATTTAGAAGTGAATGAGTGGAAGTTAGCAGCTACATGAGCTATCGGGAATGAATCAAACAAAATCAAATAAATGAAAGAAATGGAAGAAACTAAAATTTTTCACTGAATTAAAAACTGGTCTGGAAAATAGCTATAGGAAAGATAATTTTTCATTAACTTTCAATTATTTTAAACTCAATTACAAAATAAAAACATGAGAGATTGTATAATATAAAGCAAAAAAATTTCCATTTCAAGAAAGAATAATAAATATTACACATTTCATTCAAAATTGACCATCTTTACAGCTATGTAGGGTTTCTTCTTTTCTCTATTATGCATTGCTTACTTTATTTATACTTCTCCCCCAAGATGTCTACAATTACACAAGGATATATATTTATATATATACATATATATATATGTATGTATATACATACATATATTTACAAACCAATATGGAAAGATGGTCATATATTTATACACATATCTCCATATGCATGCACATAAATATATAGATATACTTACATACTCATATCATATATATATGTATATATATTTTATTTGCATGTATCTTTCATTTTTACAACATTCCCTGAAAGCACCAACCCTGCCTCATTCCACGATTTTACTTCTGCCCTCTACCTTGCTGTCCTATTCCTTAATCTATCAACTTTCCAAGCATTGCTTCTTTACATGCCATTCCATACTTCCCTTCCCATTGATCTACATAACCTTCTATACTTTCCATTACTCTACACAGCCTTCTAGATACTCTTATCCAATTTTCTTATGCTCAAACTCAGTAACCTCCTTATCTTCACTTTTTATTTCATTCTGAGTTTAGAAGTCTTTTATACATAAATATATACATACATACATACATATACACATCTATACATACATACATATTTACACAATGCACATATACATATATATATGCTTGCTTTTTATTGTTTTCTCTCTATGCCTTTCCTGATAAGAGTACTTTCCCAAAACTACCAGATCTATCGCCTTCCTCATCTAATTCTCTGTATCAATTCATCTCACACATCATTTGTGTAAATCTGATATCTGTTTTTCTTTTCCTATTCCATTTTATTTTTAAGAATCCCATCCTACTCAGCTCTCTTCCAGCATTTCCTTCTAACTACCCAGATACTCTTAACATCTTAGATATATGGTTTTCATTTTCATTTAAGTTTGTCTTTATTGATTACCTTGAAATTAGTCTTTGATGTTTGCCATATATTTCTCTTGGTTCTTGTAGGTCAAATTTTCTATTAACTTCAGGTCTTTTTGAAAGAGTGGGGGTAATGATTGACATTGATGGACTTGCTCATCCCTTCAGTGCAACAACCATGAACAATTTTGGGCTACCTGTAATGGAGAATACCATCTGTATCCAGAGAAAGAATTATGCACTTTGAACAAAGACCAAAGACTATTACCATAAATTAGGGGAAGAATTATATTATTATATAATTTTACTATCTCATACTTTATTTTTCTTCCTTAAGGATATGATTGCTCAATTAAACATCCCCAACTAAATACCAAATGAGAAATTCTAAAACTCAAGGGTCTGATAAAATTGAAAGCAAGAAAATCATGGATCTAATGAATAAAAGTAAGAGTTGGTTTTAAAGAAAAGATGAATGGAATAGATAATTCTTTGGCTAATCTGATTTAAAAAATAAAGAAAGAAGAATATAAAATTACCAGTATCAAAAAATGAAAAGGGTGGACTCAACATCAAAGAGGAAAAAATTAAAGAAATAATTCAGTGGGGCGGCTAGGTGGTGCAGTGAATAGAGTGCCAGCCTTGGAGTCAGGAGTACCTGGGTTCAAATCCGACCTCAGATACTTGATAATTACCTAGCCATGTGGCCTTGGGCAAGCCATTTAACCCCATTGCCTTGAAAAAAAAAGAAATAATTCAGAGCTATTTTGTCCAATTGAATGTCAATGAATTTGACAACCTGAGCTAAATGAATATGTGCAAAAACACAAACTACCAAATTAAAAGAAGAGGAAATAACATACTGAATTGATAATTACTAATCCCTAATTAATAATTACCAAATTATTAGTGTAAGGCCTCTTCAATATGTATGAAGGCCATAATTGAGGCAATGACCAGTATATGAACTCACCATTTGGAGTATGCCTTATGTGATTTGGCTGTATTTCTGTCATCCCAGGAACTAGCCATCCCTGGGAAAGACAAAACAGGATTGGGAGGAACTGGCTATTCTCCCAATACTGATATTTAATAAAAATAAACCTTATAGCCCCATAATGGTATTTCCTTAAAAAATAACATATTGATTCAATCTATACCTGAAGCCAAAAGGGAATTGGATCCCTTTCAACTTAGATGGCTCTGAGCCTTCTTTGTCCTCAAAGGTATAAAAGTTGTAAGCCCCCTCTCCTCTTTAGGATCTCATCCATGGAGGGAGACATCCTGCCTGGAATACTCTCCCATTCGGAACTTATAAGGCCGACACCCCAGGGATCCCCTGGCCCCGAGAAAATGAGTTGGTGCTCCTCCAAATTGGTGATATTTTCTTTATCTTTCTCTTCTATTTTGATTATAGTATTAATAATCCTTTGTCTCTTATGTATTATCTGCTGTATTGGATGCTACTGTAAGCAATCTATTCCTTGTATTGTATAATTAAAATACTTTCATTTTTAACTGAGTGAGAGCATCATTTGCAGGAATGAATCCGAATCTCATTAAAATCACAAAACACATACTTATCACCAATTCAGAAAAGGAAATGGAAAATGGAAAAACTCATCAATAAATTCCCTAAGAAAAGGTTTCCGAGTCCAAATGGATTTTAAAGGCAATTCTACCAAACATTTAAGGGACAATTAATTCCAATTATTTTTTTTTATTTTTTATTAATTCCAAATTGTTGTTAATTATTTTTTTATTAATTCCAAATTATTTTTAAAATAGGCAAAGGAATTCTGCCAAATTCCATTAATGCCACCAATACAGAGCTGATCCCTAAACCATGAAGAGTCAAAACAGATAAAAAAAAATTATAGAACAATCTTCCTAACAAACATTGATGCAAAAAGTTTAAATAAACTTTTAACAAAGAGATGACAAAATGTTATTGCTAGGATAATATACCATGATCAGGTGAAATGTGTACTTTGTAATCAGGGATGGTTCAATATTAGGATGATCTTAATGGTAAATATTCCTTCAAAATAATTGAACATACCAATAAAGAAACTAACAGAAATCACCTGATTATCTCAATAGATGCTGAAAAAACTTAGACAAAATATAACATCTATTCCTATTAAAAATACTAGAAAGTATATAAATAAATGGAGTGTTCCTTAAAATAAGTAATATCACTCTAAAATCAATATTATATGTAATGGAGATAAATTGGGAGCATTTCAAATAAGATCAGGGTATATAATGCTCATTATCTTCATTACCATTCAATTGAATATTAGAAATTCTAGCTTAGAATTATCAATGAGGGGCCAAAATTTTCACTCTACAGATTATATAGTGTTTACCTAGAGAAACATAGAAAATCATCTTTAAAAACTACATGAAACAAAAACTTCAGCAAAGCAGGACATAAAATAAATTCAAGTAAATCATCAGCATTTCTGCATATGAAAAACAAAACCCAAGGGAAAGAGATAGAAAGAGGAATTCCAATTAAAATAACTACGGACAACAAAAAAACCTTGGAGATCTACTTCCCCAAACAAACTCAGAAACCCTGTGAATACAATTTCTAATACAACAATAGCATTCGATAACATTCATAAACCACAATTTGTTAAACCCTTCCCCAGTTGAAGGAAATTCACTTAATTTCCAGTTTTTTGCCAACACAAATAGGGCTGCTATAAATATTTTTGTACAAGTGATATTTTTACCCTTTTTTCATAATCTCTTCAGGGTAGTGGTATTGCTGGAACAAAGGGTAGGCACATTTTTGTTGCCCTTTGGGCAAAATCCCAAATTGCTTTCCAGAAAGGTTGGATGAGTTCACAACTCCACAACAATGTATTAGTGTCCCAGATTTCCTGCATCCCTTCCAACATTAATCATTGTCCTATATGGTCATATTGGCTAGTCTAAGAGGTGTGAGGTGGTATCTCAGAGATACTTTAATTGACATTTCTCTAATAAGTAATGATTTGGAGCAATTTTTCATAGGACTATGGATTGTTTTGATTTCCACAGCTGTAAATTGCCTTTGCATATCCTTTGACCATTTGTCAAATGAGGAATGGCTTGATTTTTTGAAAATTTGACTCAGTTCTCTCATATTTTTAGAAATGAGTCTTTTGTCAGAAATACTAGCTGCAAAAATTGTTTCCCAATTTACTACATTTCTTTCGATCTTGGTTACAGTGGTTTTGTCTGTGCAAAAGCATTTTAATTTAATGTAATTGAAATCATCTAGTTTGTTTTGAATGATTTTCTCTATCTCTTCCTTGGTCATAAACTGTTTCCCTTTCCATAGATCTAACAGGTAAACTATTCCTTGATCTTCTGGTTTGCTTATATTTTTTTATGTCTAAATCCTGTATCCATTTAGATCTTATGTTGGAATAGGGTGTGAGGTGTTGGTCTAATCTAAGTTTTTTCCATACTAACTTCCAATTTTCCCCAACAGTTTTTATCAAAGAGTTTTTATCCCAATAACTGGACTCTCTGGGTTTATCAAACAGCAGATTACTATAATCATTTCCTACTTTAGTACCTAGTCTTTTCCATTGATTCATGACTCTGTTTCTTAGCCAATACCAGACAGTTTTGATGACTGATGTTTTATAATATAATTTTAGAACTGTTAAGTCTAGGCCACCTTCTTTTGCACTTTTCTTCATTGAATCCCTGGAAATTTTTTACTTTATTTCCCCATGTAAATTTACTTATAATTTTCTTTTTCTAACCCATTAAAGTAATTTTTTGAAATTTTGATTGGTAGGGTACTAAACAAGTAATTTAGTTTTGGTAGAATTGCCATTTTTATTATATTAGCTCAACCTATCCATGATTGGCTGATGTTTGCCCGTGTATTTAAATCTGATTTTATTTGCATGAGAAGAGTTTTGGAATTGCTTTCAGAAAGTTTTTGAGTCTGCCTTGGCAGATAGACTCCCAGGTATTGTATTTTGTCTGAGGTTAATTTGAATGGGATTTATCTTTCTAGCTCTTTCTCCTGTATCTTGCTAATCATATATAAAAATGTTGAGGATTTATGAGTGTTTATTTTATATCCTGCTAGTTTGCTAAAGTTGCTAATTATTTCTAGTAGTTTTTAGATAACTTTTTGGTATTTTCTAGGTATATCATCTTGTCATCTACATGGGAGGACCTAAATTCAAATGTGACCTCAGACTACTTATCTGTATGACCTTGGGCAAGTCATGTAACCCTATTGCCTTGCAAAAATGAAAACAATATGTCAAAGGCACATGGATAGGTTGAGCTAAAATATTAAAAATGGCATTCCTACCCAAATTAAATTGCTTATTCAGTGACATTCCAATCAAACTACTAAATAACTATTTTAGGGGGGTGGGGCCAAGATGGTAACAGGAAAACAGCCTTTCTTAGGAACTCTCTACAAAATATTTCAAAAACCTTAATTTATGACTAAATTTTCAAGCCACAGAAAGATCCAATGAGGTAATTCTCCAGCCCAAGGTAATGTAGAAAATAGTGGAAAGGCTCTGTTCCACAGAGTTTGAGGGGGCAGCAGCACACTAGAGTGAAGTAGCTTCAGCCTTCCAGGAACATTCCCAGGGTGCCTGGGTTCCTAGGAGCCCTGGCTCCTGGCAGCAGAAGCAGTTTCCTGACCTGTCACCTCAGGGAACACCAAGCACAACATGAAAGATCAGCAGAGAGACCTCTGCCAGAGCAAGCATGAAGCCCAGGCCAGTGTGGCCCTCCTCACTGTGACCATGGCCCTCAGCACAGCCCAGATGTCAGGAAACACATCCACCTGGCAACTTCTTCCAGAGTGCTCAGCCTACAGAAGCTAAAGGAGTGGAGGGAGACTGTAAAAGTCTGTCCTCTGTCTCTGGGACAGTTCTCTGGGACTTTGACCATATTCATACCCTGGTCACAGTCTGGGGCCCCCATAAAGCAAGGACCCTCCTCACAGCTTCGGGGAAGAGGGATGAGTTTGTGATCATTCAGAGACCAGAGCACAGGCAGGAGATAAGTCAGAACCTCTCATAAAACCTTGAAGGTACTGAGATCCTTGCAGGGGTATTCCAATAATACTCAGAAGCTCAGGAAGTGTGCCCAAACCCAGCACAGGCTGGAAAAATGAGTAAAGAGGAAAAAAATGACCATAGACAATTATTTTGATCCCATGGAGGATCAAAATACACACTCGGAAGATGAAAAACTCCAAACTTCTGCATCTAAAGATTCCAAGAAATATAGAAGTTGGGCTCAGGCTATGACAGAACTCAAAAAGGATCTTGAAAATGAAGTAAAGAGGTAGAAAAAAATTGGGAAGACAAATGAGAGAGATGCAGGAAAAACACGAAAACCAAGTCAGAAGCTTAGTCAAATCCAAAAAAAAAAATGCTGATGAAAATTATATATTAAAAACCAGTTTAGGTCAAATGGATTAAACAGTTCAAAAACTTATTGAGGAGAAAAATGTTTTAAAAGGCAGAACTGGCCAGATAGAAACTGAAATGAGAAAGCTCTCTGAAGAAAACAAATCCTTCAAATTTGGAATGGAGCTAAAGGAAGCTGATGACTTTGTAAGAAATCAAGACACAGTAATTCAACACCAAAAGATTGAAAAACTAGAAGAAAATGTGAAATATCTCACTGAAAAAAAACAACTGATCTGGAAAAAACAGATACAGTAGATATAATTTAAAATTACTGGGCTACCTGAAAGTCATGATCAGGAAAATCTACAGGATATCCTAGAAGCAGAAGACAAAATAGAAATTGAGACAATCCACCAATCTCCTACTGAAAAAGATCCAAAAAAAATATTAAATAACCTCCTGGAATATTATAGCCAAGTTCCAGAACTCCCAAATCAAAGAAAAAATATTACAAGCAGCCAGAAGGACACAATTCAAATATCATGGAGCTGCAATCAGGATCACACAGGATTTAGCAGCAATTACATTAAGGGCTTGTAGGGCTTAGAATATAGCATTCCAGAAAGCAAAGGAGCTTGGAATGAAACCAAGAATCAACTACATAGCAAAACTGTACATCCTCTTCCAGGAAAAATGATGGGCTTTCAATGAAACTGGGGAATTTCAAATGTTCCTGTTGATACGACCAGAGTTGGACAGAAAAATTTGATCTTCAAGTACAGGACTCAGGTAAAGCATAGAGCGGATGGATGAGAAGGATAAATTATGAGGAACTTAATGATGATGAACTGTGTGTATTCCTGCATGGAAAGATGATACTGATAATATTCATAAGAACCTTCTCGTTTAATAAAGCAGATAGAAGTAGATTTTATAACGAGTCACAGGAGAGAGCCAAATTTGAAGGCATAATATATTGTAAAAATGGAGTCAATGGGTGAAAGGGAAATGTACTGGAAGTAAGAGAAAGGAGAGGTAGAATGAACTAAGATATTTCATGGAAAAGAGTCAAGAAACAGCTTTTGCAATGGTAACGAAAGGGTGAACGTGAGGAGGAATGGGGGAGCCTTCATTCTCATCAGAAATGGCTCACAGAAAAAAACAACATATACACTCAATAGGATATAGAAATTTAGAAGAAAAAGGAGAGAACAGGGACCAGGAGTGAAGGGGAGGATGTAGGTGACAGAGGAGAGGGTAAATCATGGGAGAGGACAGTCAGATAACACTTTTATTTTTTACTTTTTGCAAGGTAGTGGGATTGGGTGGCCTGTCTGGGACCACAGGGCTGGGTGGTTGCTGTGTCTCTGGGGTGAGATGAAGGCATTGGGGTCTCTTGGCCCCAGGGCCAGTACATTGTGCTCTGCACCACTTGGATACCCCCTAGCACATTTTTTAAAAGGGACAGAGTGAAAGGAGAGGGAAAATATAATAGATGGAGTAAATTGCAATCAGCAACAGCAACTGTGAAAAATATGGAAGTAACTTCTATGATGGACTTGATAAAGAATGTGATCCATCCAAGACAGAGATGATGGTATCAGAACATAGACTGAAGCATATTTTTTCTCTTTCCTTCATTTTATTTCGCATGAGGTTTCATATTTTTGTGGGGGGAGGGGGTATTATGTTTATTCTTACAACAAGAATATTTCACATATTTCATAAATAAATTGAAGAAAAAATAATTTAAAAAGAAAAAAAAGAAAAGGGAGAGAATTTGGAATTCAGAGTTTAAAAATGAATATTAAAAATTTGTTTTACATGTAAAAAAGATAGTACATGGTAATATATGCTAATCTAAACGTATTTTCTACAAAATTCTCACTAGTCCCTCCTACTATGTGTTCTTACATTTGCTATACTGGACTACTACATTGAGTTCATTTGCTTCTAGGTCCCACTTGTATAGTCTGTTCTACCTGCAGAAATTCTGGGTCCTCATGAAAAAAAAAATCAGAAAAAATAAGAACAGCAATTAAGTTTTAAGAACAACTAAGTCATTATGACTATTATAAATACTCAAATTAACAACAAAGGACCTATAAAGGAAGATACTATCTATACTTAAAGAAAGAATAATAAACAAAACTATATATATAATGATTTTACATGTCCATATATATTATATAATGTATATATAATGTATATATATATATGTACATATGCATATTTGTGTCTAATGGAAACCATCTTTAGGGCACTTGGAGAAAGGGGAGACAGAAAAGAGAAAGCTACATGATAACTTTACATTTAAAAGGAATAGCAAGATGTACATAACAGATTTGCAGTTTCATGTGCAATCTTTCTCTTTTTCTACTATATTATATAAATGTTTGTTTTATTTCATAAATTTAAAATAAAATAAAAATATAATAAACCAATAAATAAATAAGTAAATGAATGAATGGATGAATGAATAGATAATGACTTTTACCAAGCTAGAAAAAATAGTAACAAAATTCATCTGGAGCAACAAATGGTAAAGAATATCAAGGCAACTAATGAAAAAAGATGCAAAGGAAGGTGGCTTAGTTCTACTAGATCCAAAACTGTACTATAAAGTGACAGTCATCAGAAACTGTCTGAAACTGGTTAAGAAATAAAGTAATGGTGCAGGTGGGTTAGGATTCATACAAAAGAAATAGTAATAAATGATTATAGTAATCTACTGTTTGAGAAACCAAAAGACATTAGTTTCTGGGACAAGAACTCATTATTTGATTTAAAAAAATAGTTGGGAAAACTGGAAAATAATATGGCTAAAACTAGATATAGACTGATATCTCACATCCTATACCAAAATGGGTATAGGATTAAGACACAGAGAGCAATACCATAGACCAATTGACATATCAAGAAATACTAATGTATCAAATGTATGGAAAGGGGAGGAATTTATGACCAAACAAGAAATAGAGTACATTGTAAATTTCAAAATGATGCTTTTGACTATACTAAATTTAAAATTTTTTGCACTAAAAAAGCCAATACTGCCAAAATTAGAAGGAAAACAGAAAGTTGGGAAACAATTTTCATAGTTGGGGTTATGATAAAAATCTCATTTCTAAAATATTTAGAGAACTTAATCAAATTTATAAGGTTACAAGTCTTTCCCCAATTGACAGCCAAAGTTTTCAAAGGAAGAAATTAAAGCTATATATATATATATATATATATATATATATATATATATATATATATATATATATATATATATATATATTATATATTATATAATATATTATATATTATATATTATATATTATATATATAATATACATGTATATGTGTATAAATTATTTGAAAAAAGTTCCAAATCATTACTGATTAGATAAGTGCAAATTAAAACAACAATGTGATACCACATCATACCTATCAGATTGGCTAAAATGACAAAAATGGATAATTATCAATGTTGGAGAAAATTATCAATTTTGATAATGTAATATCAAATTACATTCAACAAAGGGCAGTGTAAATATAAATTTAAAAGTATTTGAAAACTAAAAAATTTAATCTTCAACAATAAGTGAGTCAATGAGAAATTCATAAACATAATAATTAAGCAGAATGACATCAACATGACAACACACCAAAATTTGTGGAAAGCAGCCACAGCCATATTTAGGGGAGAATTTAGTTCTCTGAATTTTTATATCAATTAAAAAAAAAGAAAGACCAGATCAATGACTTGATCACACAGTGAAAAACCTAGAAAATAACAATTAAAATTCCCTAATTAAGTAGAAAATTGTAATCTTGAAAACCAAAGGTGAGAATAATAAAATTGAGAACAAGAAAGCTATTAAGATGATAAGTAAAACTGGTAGTTGTTTTATGGAGAAAAAAGTAACAAAATAGATAAATCATTGCCTTATCTGACTTAAGAAAAAAAGAAAGAAGAAAGTCAAATTTCTAGCATTATAAATGAAAAAAGTTAATTAAATACGAATTAAGAGGAATTTATAGAAATTATTAGGAACTATTTTGCTTAATTAAATGCAAATAAATCTGACAATCAAAGCATGATAAATTTTACTAAAATTGTCCAAATAGCAGAGGAGGGAACAGGATACCTAAACAACCCCATCTTAGGAAAAAGAAATTGTACAAGCAATCAATGAATTCCTTTAGAAAAAATCACAGGGAGAGGTAGATTCAAAAGCAAAGTTCCCCAAGCATATGAAGAATAAGTATGTTCAATATTATATGAACTTTTTGGAAAAATATGCAAAGTCCTACCAAATTTTTTATGACATAAATATTGTGCTGCTACTTACACCAGGAAGAGCTAAAAAAACATGTATTAGAGCATTAAACTATTGATCAACTACCCTAATGACTACTGATGCAAAATTTTTAAATCAAAAAGAAAAAAATTTTAAATAAAATAGAAAAACAATTAGAGCAATTTTTAAAAGGATCATACACTATGGGATTCACACTGAGAATGAAGTTGGCTCAATATTAGGAAAATTATTAATATAATTGACTATATTAATAACAAAACTAATTAAAATCATATATTCATCTCAATTGATACATAAAAAATTTTTGACAAAATAATACACCCATTCTTTTTTTAAAATATCGCAGAGGCTAAGAACAAATGGAACTTTCCTTAAAATGATAGGTAATATTTATCTATAATTATCATTATCTGTAATCAGGGTAAGGTGGAATTCTCCCCAATAAGGTTAGAAGTGAAGCAAGAATGGCAATTATCACCAGTTTTATTCAAATTGTTATAGAAATGTTAACTATAGCAAAAAGAAAAGCAAAAGAAATTGATGGAATGAAAAACAAAACTATCACTCTTTGCAGAGGATATGTTGATTTACTTAGAGAATCATAAAGAATAAATCAAAAGGTATTTGAAATAGTTAACTAATTTAGCAAAATTGCAGAATATAAAATAAATTCACATAATCATCAGTAATTCTATATTTTAACAGCAAAAACCAGTAGCAAGAAATAGGGAAATAGTACTTAAAGTCATCGCTAATAATATAAAATACTTTGAGTCATCTGTCCAAAAAAACTTAGAAACTATATGAACAGAATTACAAAAAACACTTTTCACATAAATTAAATCAGATCTATCAATTGGAAAACTATCAATTGCTTTTGAGAAGACTGAGTCAATGTAATATAATTGACAAATTTAGCTAAATTAATTTACTTCTTTAATGCCATACAAATCAAACTATCAAGAAATTGTTTTGTAGAGCTAGAGGAAATAATAACATAATCATTTGGAAAAATAGTCAAGAAAGGAAATTAATGGGAAATGTAAATTAAGATCTCAAACTATATTATAAAAGTGCAATCATTAAAATTAATTAGTGCTGTCTAAGAAAGAGAGTGTTGCATGAGTGGAATGGATTATGTACATGAACCATGGTAGTAAATGGCAATCATGATTTAATATTTAATAAACCCAATGACTCCAGATTCTGGTTTAAGAACTGAATGTTTGATAAAAATTCCTAGGAATAACTGGAAAACAGTATGGTATCTACAAGTTATTGATCAAAAAACACCATATAAGAAGATGAGGTCAAAATAGGTACATGAATTAGACATAAAGGGTAATACAATAGGCAAATTAGAAAAGTAAGGAATGTTTAACTGTCAGATCTATGAAGAAGGGGGGAAATTGACAAAAATAAATCAATAGTATTTTGGGAGGTTAAAGGACAATTTCATTTATATTAAAATTTTTTCACAAAAAAATACCCAATACAACCAAAATAAGAAGGAAAGCAGAAAACTAAAAAAAAAACCTTCTACAGAAAGTATCTCCAATAAAGTTCTAATTTTTAAATATATATATATATAAGCAACTGACTCAAATTTATGAAAAAAATTCATTGTCAGTTGATAAATATTCAAAGGATATTAACAGTTTTTCAGCCAAAGAAATAAAAGCTATCTATAGTCAAATAAAAAAAGTTCTAAATCACTGATGGCTATAGAAATTCAAATTAAGACAACTCTGAGGTATTACCTAATAACCATCAAATTTAGTAACATAAAAGTAAGGAAAAGATAAATGTTGGAGAGGACATAAAAAATTGAGGCATTAATTCATTTGTGGTGGAATTGTAAACTCATTCAACCATTCTGGAGAACAATGTAGAATTAAACCCAAAGACTATAAAAATATGCATACCCTGTGATCCAATAATACTACTATTAGGTTAGTATCCCAAAGAGATTTTTTTAAAGCAGAAAAGAATCCATTTGTACAAAAAATATTCATAGCATCTCTTTTTGTTGTGGCAATGAATTGGAAATTGAAGGGATGTCCATAAAATAGGGAGTAGTTTAACAGGTTGTGAAATTGAATTGTATTGGAATATTACTGTATTATAAGAAATGACAAATAGGCAAATTTCAAAAAAAATCTGGAAAGATATGAGCTAAAGAAAAGTGAAATGAGCAGAAACAGGAGAGTGTTATACATAGTAACAGAAGCTTTGCACAGTGTTCAACTATTAATAATTTAGCTCTTATCAGCAGTAAAATAATCTGAAAAAATTCCAAATCATTCATGATGGGAAAAGTTAATATCTATAAGAACTGAGCATGTTTATAAAACTCTGATAAAGTGCCCAGAGAGACACAAGATTTAGCCCTTATATTTACACAGTTTCTGCCATCAATGAAATGGTGGGATAAGAAAGGAGAAGGCATATATGTAGATAATCAAAATAAACAAATAGGAAAAATATATTGAAAAGACCAACAACAAAGTATAATGTGAAGTCTCAGGAAATTATAATTTATAACACACATCACCTACCTCATATGTACCTAGTGTGCCATATTCGGTAAAAGGTGTGAATTGAAATTCCCTTTCCACCAGTTTTTAGGTATATAACTTATAACATAATATAACATAACTTTCTGGGGACTTAGTTTCCCTGTTGAAGGAAACCGTGTCAAAAGATTGAACCAAATTATTTGCAAAATCTCTTCTCTATCTCAAACTTGGGGTGTCTGTGGGGAAATAATTATGGAATTGTATACTTTAATATGATATTTACCTGGTTTACTTTTTTTTTAAATGTTTATGGTTTCATTGTTATGTTAACTTTATAAGAAAGGTCAAGAATTCAGTAAGTTAAGATAGGGAAGAATGGCATTTCAGGTCAACTTGCTATATATGAATAAAGGGAATTAATTTTTATGATGCAAGATACATTTAGGGAAGACACTATAATGCAAGCACTATAATAATGGAAAGGGGCAAGAGAGTAAGGATTTATTTATTAAGTACCTATTTTGTGTGAAACTTTTTCCAAATATAATTTCATTAGTTCCTCCCTGCAACCCTGTAAAGCAAATGTTACTATTATTCTCTTTTTACAGTTGGGTAAACTGAGCCTACAAAAGATGAGTTGCCCATAAAATGATGAGTTTGTGTCTGAGGCTGTATTTGAACTCAGGTCTATAGCACCACCTAGCTACCTCTACAGAAGAGAGAAATGTTATAGAATAAAGAAAAGACAACCATGCCACTTGAATGTTAAACACAATTTGAGCATTAATTACTAGGAAGAATATCTGCAGACTCATGATGTTTTAATGGAGAACAGACTGCCTGGAAGTAGGCAGAAGAATCAATAAACTGACAGTAGCCAATGAAAACAAGATTAGAAACCATCAAGCTACTTATGTGCCCTGGCCAAGTCAATTAACTTCTATCAATTTTAATATACTTATTGACAAAATAAGGGAATATATGTCAAGTTCTTTGAAAATGTGAAAGTAATATGCAATTTTTGGTGTTCAGAATTATAAAGGTGTATGGCAGTAGGCAGCAGTTCTATATACAAACATTTTCTGAACCATTGTAACCTTCTGTTGATTAGATGATTTCCACAAATACCTTGCAATGAATTCAGTAGATTACAGGAAGACTTGATAAGGTTTTGTTTACTGATTTTGCACAAGTCTCTGAACTTTGATCTTTGCAAAAAGAAGATGAGAAGCTAATGGAAATAGGATTTAAAGCAAAATTACCAAAAATATCGTGGTCATTTGCATTTGGAAGTACCATGATGATGCACCATCTCATGATCATTTTTATCCTTTGGTCTTCCTACACTGTAGGTCAAGGTAGGCTGAAAATGTAACAAAATTCTCATTTCTTAGAATCATTTGAGAATCTGGACTTGTGGGGAAAATTAAGAAATATATACTATCTCATGGGTTCATTTTATGTTTTACATCCTACTGTATTTCTGTCTCTATTCTTGGAAGAACCAAAGAATGAAAGACATTTGGGCATGAAATAACCAAAGTAAAATCGAAAAATATGAAAAAAAATTCCTTATCTCATAGCTCCATTGGAATAAAGGGATATTTTCCACCTTTTCTTTAGATCCAAAATGTGAAGAGCCACCTGATATAGACTTTGGAGAGAAAGTGAATGATGGAAAAGGAGAATATTATGAAGGTGACAGAGTAAAGTATCAGTGCTCTCCTGGCACTACCCTAATGGGTTCTGAATGGATAGAATGTCATGAAAAGAACTGGACACCTTTGCCAAAATGTTCTGGTAATGAGATTTTTTTTTACTGATTTGACTCTTTGAAGATTGTTAAGTTAATGAAGGATCACCCTTACACTCATATTTTGAGAAAACATATATAAACATGAAGGAAAAAAACTGTAGTAGAACATTTAGTAGAGTGAATAAAGATTTTCTGTATATAAACATAAAACTGATTGTGCATCCTTTTATAATATGCAAAAATAATTTCCATTGCAACAAAATTTCATGGGTTTGCAAATAGAGATCTACATATTTTCTATTGAAATTTTAGCATTTTGGCAAAAATGATACTCTAATTTGAAAACAATGTAATTTGGTAATATCTGTTTTATACACAAGGAAATCCTTAAACAGTAACATTACATAACTCTATATGTTTATCTTCCTTTTACAAATCTTGTAGTTTAGATTGACCTCCATTTTTGTTTTGTACTCAGTTCCATTGAGTGTGTAACATTTTAATGCACATATTTAATGTGTATATATTATCTACAATATTATTTAATGCAATCTATCTTTTTCTTTTTCATTCAATTCATGTCATTTCTTTGAATGGTAAATTGTGAAAATATTACATACACTATGGATCCATAACACATTGAATAGGGGCTGAAAAGTTGAAAAGGTCTTGGAAAGGAATATATTTTGTCATAGCAGGATTACATCCTAGGACCTAAAGTTTGAATTTAACTGCCATGGGAACCTGCCTCTGAGAATTTAGACATTTTAATATAAAAATATTTTGGTGGGTCAAACAAAATCTTTTGAGGAATTGATTTTTTTCTTTGTATGTTTAATCAACAAGAGACATTTAATAAGTTGCTATGTGCTTAATAAATTTCTAAACACAGGACCTATAAATATGAGTGTAAAGAAAGATAGATCATGAACTTAAGAAATTTACATTCTAATGCAGAAAGATAATACATAAACAGAAGCTGAAGGGTTGTGGAATAGGATAACAGTACCTAGTAATTAGATAAAATAGAAAAAGGTTCATCTAGTAAATGAAAGTCAGATTCCCAGAGTCAGAGCTGTATACCTATTCTTCTTCAGAGACTTCAGTGAAGGGAAGTACTGTGAAAGTGTCATAGATTTTGCAATTAAAACTAATCTAGTAGCAGCTAGATGGTGCAGTGGATGGAGCATCAGCCCTGCAGACAGGAGGATATGAATTCAAATCAGGCCTCAGACACTTAATAATTGCCTAGCTAGTGACCTTGGGCAGATCACTTAACTCTATTGTTTTAAATAAATAATTTTTTAAAAATTGTTTTTTAAAAAGAACTAATCCAGGGGGCAGCTAGGTGGCATAGTGGATAAAGCACCCACCCTGGAGTCAGGAGTACCTGGGTTCAAATCCGGTCTCAGACGCTTAATAATTACCTAGCTGTGTGACCTTGGGCAAGCCACTTAACCCGGATTGCCTTGCAAAAACCTAAAACAAAAAGAGCTAATCCAGTCAATCAGTTTGTATGCCTACCAAAATACTGGTGACAATACAGGAAAATGCCACAGCACTATCAGGACTTCATATGACAAATCTGAGCAAATCAAAGACAATTTTATGAACACCTGGAGAGCCTCATCCTTACTGTTTCAAAAGAGGACATGTTTAATAATTCTGGGTGTCTTTAATGCTAGAGTAGGCACAAACTGCCAGTCTTTTAAGGAAGTCTTTGGGAAGACTGGAGTTGGAAACAGCAATAGTCACTTTCTGCTAAGGACTTGTACATCTCATGACTTTCTCATATCAATGTTGTATTCCACTTATCTAAACACAATAAAACTTCAGCCTCATATATCACTTCAAACACACACAAACCTACAATACACAGTGATGCCAAGATTCAGAGGAAATATTTATTTCATCTCCCTTTAATAGAATATATTATCCTCTTTCAGTCCTTAATAATGATTATTCATTCATGTTTACTTTTGTTTGCTCATCTTGACTCCAATGTTTGTACTTCAAAGTTTCTATGCCCTTTATCTGGTACTTTCATCAGAAAAACTTAAATTCTTTTAATTACGTAAAAATTAAAACAGTTGATTTTCTAAGTAAGTTATTCTTTGGTTAAACCTCTATTATCTTCTATAATATTGTATTCTAAATCCTCTGTTTTTTCTGGTGATGATGCTTGTCCTTCATTCTTGAAGAAAATCATGACATCAGCAAAGTGGTGCCGTTATGAACTGAATTCCAGTGAGGTGGGATTGTGTGAAGTCACCAGCCTCACTTTCTTCTCCAGAGCCATTGGGGTTCAGTGGCCAGATATGAATCAAGATGACTGGAGATATCCCTATATGTGAGGGAATCAGAGTTAAGTGACTTGCCCATCATCCCACAGTTCGAGTCAAGTGTCTGGTGTCCAAATACAGCCTCAGGCACCGACACTTAGTAGTTGTATGACCTTAGGCAAATCATTTAACCCTGATTGCCTTGCACTGAGGGTCATATTCGGTTTTCCTGATCCATGTCTGGCCACTGGATCCCGATGACTCTGGAGGAGAAAGTGAGGTTGGTGACTTAGCACAACACCCTCTCACTCAAATCCAATTTATAATGATAGCAGTTGACTAAAGTATAATACTGACTATGGATCTTGAATTATTTCTTTTTCATTTCTTAAATTACCTTTTATTTGATGTAGAATCTTTGAATTTGGGATATAATACTACTTGTAATTTTTACTTTGGTGTTTCTTGGAAAAAGTGACCAATGAATTCTTTCCAATTCTGTATTGTCTAATGATCCTAAGAATTCTGGACAATTTTCCTTTATGATTTCTTGAAATATACTTTCTATTTTTTTGGTCTGAACTTCATATTCAATCCTATTTTCCATTCAGTTATTTTTGCTAGAACATGCAATACATTTTCTTCCCTTTTTTCAAGTCTTGTGACTTTATTTCAACACTTGTCATTACAATGTTAATGTCTCATGGAGTCATTTGTTTCTGTTCAATCAATTCTTATGGCCAGTGAGTTTGCTGTTGTGTATTTACATCTTAATAATAGGTTATTAATTTCCTTTTGAATTTTTTCCATAATCCTTATATCTTTTCAAATTTATTCCTTTTGCATCCTCATTACAGTTATTGAAAAAAAATCTTACTTCATCTCTTCCCCAAATTATCATTGGATTAATGTTCAAGAAATTGTGCTTTTCTTTGAGGTTTTGACTTATAAAGTGTTTTTAAAGTATTCTCCACTTCTAAGTCTCTGTTATGATCATTCCAATTACAGAATAGTTTTGTATGTTAAATTTATTTTTATTTGCTTCCTCTTCCAGTCTACTGTCTGATACCAGAAATTATTATTAGAACCTGGCTTTGTACATGTCTCGTGGAAATGTATAAACTAGACTGATGCTTCTTTGGGTGGAAAGGACTAGCATCAAAGTAGCATAAGCTAAACTAACCCCCAAGAAAAATCACTGCTATGATTATAAAGAGGTAAAAAATCAATACAAATGAATTTCAGAAGCATAAGTCAAACAAAAATAATTTTAAATGATTTTTTAGTTAATCTTATAAAATAAAAATGAGTAATAGATAAGAAAATCAAACTATTATAACACATCAACGTAAAATACATAATGAAAAAATCTATAGAAGACTATTTCTATTAAATGACACTTGTTTGTCAGACACAGACATATGTTATATTTTTTCAAAAAATCAATTCTCTCAAGAAACTGAACTTTTTTCAGTGATGATTTCATCATAACATTTTTGAAAATATAATGAAATTGATAAATATTCACTTGGACCCAAAAATACTTATAACAAATTCAATATTGACAGATTATTAATTGTGGAGTTTTGAACTTGATTAATACTATGAGAATGATTATCACAACCTCTTGTCCAGAGGCTTATCTTTTATGTGTGAGTAATCTGTATTTTGCCACTTATTTTGACTATATATTAGGAATGTCATTTAAAATATAGAATCTTAATCTTTTCTTTGAAAATGGGGAATCTAAGATTCATTCTAGCATTCATATTCTGTGCTTTTGTTGAAATTTCTTTAGACAAGTTGATCCCATGAATTCAGATGAAACATGAAACATGGGTAGAGAAATAAGCAAAACTCTTTCTGCTCATTACATTTGTAATGACCATTTTTAGTATTCTGAAGGAAATGTAACTTTTTATGTTTTATTTAGTTATTAATTTACTGTTCAGATGCCTTAAAATGATAGAAACTTTAACAATAGTTCTGAGTTCCGAATTTTTCCCCTCCCTTTCTTTACTCCCCCTTTCCCCAAGGCAGTAATAAATCTGATATAGGCTACATATACACAATCATGGGATCCAAATATTCATATTAGTCATGTTGTGAAAGAAGAATCAGAACAAAAGGGGAAAAACCATAAGAAAGAAAAAAGCATAAAGCAAATTAAAGAAAGTAAAAATAGTAAGCTTTGCTCTGCATTCAGACTCCATAGTCCTATATCTGGATGTGGATGATATTTTCCATCATGAGCTTTTTGGAATTCTCTTTGATCACTGTGTTGCTGAGAAAAGCTAAATCTATCGTTGCTTATTACCAATGTTGCCCAATGTTCTCTTGGTCCTACTCACTTTACTCAGCATCTGTTCAAGTAAGTTTTTCAGGTTTTCTTGAAATCCTCTGTTCATGCTTTCTTATAGATCAGTTGTATTCCATCATATTAATATTGTACAACTTGGTCAGCCATTCCCCAATTGATGGGTATCCTCTCGATTTTAATTCACTAACAACTACAAAAAGAGTTGGTGTAAATATGTTTGTATATGTAGGTCCTTTGGGATACAGACATGGTAGTGGTATTGTTGGATCAAAGGGTATACACAGTTTTATATTCCTTTGGACATAGTTCTAAATTGCTCAGCAGAATGTTTGTATCTATTCACAAATCCATATAAAATAATGCAATATATTTTAAATTTTTTGTCTCTTCTTTTAGCACCATGTACTGTCACAAAACAAGAGTTAGAAGAAAAAAAACTAGCTTTGTCCAATGGCCAACGTAGATCAGTCATAATTCTAAATAATCAAAGCCTGGAATTTTCTTGTGCTGATGGTTACACCCTCACAAAGCCAAGTTTGAGAACATGTATGGATGGACACATGGATTTCCCAACCTGCATCTTAGGTAAATGTTTAATTTTGTAAATTTTTGTTAGAAATGATTGTTAAGGGGCGGCTAGGTGGCGTAGTGGATAAAGCACCGGCCCTGAAGTCAGGAGTACCTGGGTTCAAATCCGGTCTCAGACACTTAATAATTACCTAGCTGTGTGGCCTTGGGCAAGCCACTTAACCCTGTTTGCCTTACAAAAAAAACCCCTAAAAAACAAAGGAAGAAATGACTGTTAAATAAACTCTTCAACAGAGAGAAAATTTAAAAATAATGTAAGACATCCAAAAATACATATGAAATATAAGGAAGATGATTGTGTTTTCTGGAAGGTTTTTAATCTTTCAGTAGATCACAGGAGCATTGTGGGGGCGGGAGAAGTAGGATTTAGAGATGGAAAGAATGGTATAGAATGAGTACAATATTTACAACTGAGAAAACTGAAGCCACAAAAGTTCAAGTAACTTGTCCAGGACCATATAGCTAGTATGTGCTTGAAAAAGTACTTGAACATCTTTATGATTTAAGTCCAATTCACTGCCTACTAAACTGGATTCAAATCACAGTAACTGACATACAACCTAAATTTTATGACAGAAACTTAAGCCACATCAGTTTAAACAGATGAATTAAATGTAACCTATATTTTAACCTAATGTAATACTATATTATAAGATAAAAAATATTCCAGTATGAAAATAAGTAATAATCAGATCAGGGTGATTAAAGGTTTGAGTATAGAACTAAAGTAGGATGAGAAGGATGCTAAAGAGTATTCAAATTAAGTTATAATGGGAGAAGTTGAAGGATCTGAATGTCTTTACCTTGGAGGATGTGGTAACTGTCTTCTAATATTTGAGTGATTATCATGGGGGAAGAGAGGGAAGATTTATTCTGTGTGATTCTAGCTTACAAATTATAGGTGGAAGATAAACATTGGATAAACAGCAAAGCACTCACAGAATACATGGTGAAGAATGGAAAGTAATGTCAAAGAGATACAGACAGGGAAGTGATAATTAAATTTGGTATGCAGGTCAAGACTACTACATCCTCCTGTATTATCAAGTAAAAACAGCAAGTAGAACAACCCAGAATCCATGGTTTAGATGAGGTATTGACTGAGATGCAAATAGCGCTTTGAGGGGAGTTGGCTGGGCATTTCAAGAGACAAAGGTGAGGAGGAAGTATATTTCAGTCAAGAGAGAGAGACAACCTGTTCAAAGTCTTGTAGATGTGACACAGAATGTTGCATATGGAGCATTTACTTCTCCAGTTTGGCTGGAATGTATGTTACATGACAGCAACTGATATGAAATATTTTGAAATGTATGAGAGAATTATATGATGAAAACTTTATATTTGTAAGCTAAGCACTTATATATTTTTATATTAGAAATGGGGAGCTACTAGAATTACATTCTCAGACCCGTGTATTAGAAAAAACAATTTGGCTGTTGTGTAGAGGATGGGTTGGAGATGAATTGAGAATAAAAATATCCAGGACAATTAAGAAGCTATTGCAATAGTACAGTCTAGGAGTTACAAAGGTGTAAACTAGGATAGTGACCATGTAAGTCTCAGAATAAAGGAATGATAGGAGAAATCTCATGGAAATATCATAAACCAGGAACAGACATTGAATGGATATGTGATGTAGCAGAAAGTGAAATGAGGATGACTCAAAGGTTGGGAACCTGTCTAATTAGAGGGATGGCATCCTCAATTGAAGAAAAGAGTGGGGGAAGGCAGGATGAGTTGTCATGAAATAGAGTATGTTCATTTCTTGATGAATCGAGTCTAAGATATTTCTGTGAAATTTGTCTGGAAATGTGCAGCATACAGTTGATGAGATGGGACTAGAGTAAAGGAGAGAGAGATGAAGGTTAGAAATGTAAATTTGAGAATAGAACTAATTGTACTCAATTATGAAGAGATCAACAGGAATGTTGAGAAAGAGCACAGAAGTTCCTGGACAGTGTTTTGGAAGATGAGATCAGCTAGATACGAGAAGAAAAAAGATAGAGCAAGATAGCAGTGTCATATAGATGAAAATATAAGAGTATGGTGGAAGAGTATAGATATTCTAAAGTATAACATCTCAATATCATATTTGATGACTGATGCAGCCTAACCTTCCTAACTCAATGTCTCTAGTTATTGTAATTTCCTGGCCTACTTTGGATAAGCAACTGTTCTTTAAAGAAAGTTTAGATTGCTATTCATTCATTCATAATGCAAAGAGCTTGGAAGAGTCGAGATAAAATTTTAATATTTCATAGAGAACTGTATCTCTGAGGTGCTCAATGTAGAGGTGAACAATGGGAAAAAACTCATTCTTGAAGTCCTATAGACTTTGTTTGAACCTGGGGTAGATATTTGTAGATTCTCTCTAGGGAAATATTGAAAAGTATTTAATTTACCAATCATCTCATGCATTTAATGGAATCTAAGTACTTAAAGACAAAATAAGGTTGTGTTTATCTTTGCATCATAACTGAATAGTTATTATCCTGTCTGTAATAAACATTTCAAATTATTTTTGGTATTTAAGCAAATTGAAAAATTTTGAAATTTTCTCAAATTATTTCTAGCTTTATGACTCTAAACCAGTAAATATTCTGAGATCAAAAAAATGAAAAGAATGTTTTTATACAATTTTGTATAGTGTTTATTCAAAATAGGAAGCTGAAAATATCCAATTGAATTATTAATAAGGAAAATGCTTTATTTTACTTCACTTTCTCCCAAGTGAGACCTTGTGATTATCCAGAAATTGAAAATGGAAGAATTTATAAGCCATTTTGGCAAAGTGAAGAATATCAGCGAAATTTATTTCCAGCCTCTATTGGAAAAGAGATGCATTTCCATTGCAATGAAAATTATGTACCTACTACTGGACGTTCCTCAACCTTTTGGACATCATTTTCATGTACTGCAGAAGGATGGTCTCCAACACCAAAATGTCTTAGTGAGTATGATTCTTTCAACTATTTGTAGGAGACGCATGTTATAGTAAGTCCCATTTTATATTTGGAAAGTATATAACTTTTCATATCAGTGAGACTTTTTTAATATTTCCATTAAACATTACAGAAGAAATTCTAATCTTCCTGATATATGTTGGATATGATCTATCAGAGCAAAGTTGATTTAAAAAAACAAAATAAATGAACATTACAAAGTCTTAACTCTCTTTATACTAGGGTGTACACTTTCTAAATCATTACCATGGGATGGAATTTGCTGTGTTTAGTTTCATTGAGCTCTTGTATGACTTTCTGCTTCTCTAACTGAGCTTTCTCTTTTTGGATAGTACTTCCTGTTTTCTGGTAATGCTGACCATTCTATGAAACTGCAGCTGGCTTCTTTAGTAGCATTGTCAATTCTAAGCTACCATAGTCTGTTCTCTGTCAGTGTAATCAATTCCTCTATACTTTCTGCTCCTTTAATAGGATTATTTTTTTTCTCATAGCACCACTTATTCTTGGCCAGTATGACTGCCACATTGTATTATATTCTGTCCTTAATTTTTTTTCATTGAAATTTTATTTTGTTTTTACAGTTATATGCTATGGTAGTTTTTCATGATTTAAAAATTTATGAGTTCCACATGTTTTCACCACCCTCCCTTCCTTTTTCAATCCATGGCAGAGATCAGTCTGGTAAAGTTTTACATGTACATTCATGCTAAACATATTTACATATTAGTAATGACGCTAAAGAGGAATTAGAACTAAGGGTAAAGAGAAATCCACAAGAAAGGAAGGAAAAACATAAAAGAAGTTTTGAAAAAGTGAACATAGTATGCATTCAGACTCTGAAGTATTTTCCTCTGGTTATTGATGGCATTGCTCAACGCAGGTCTCTCAGGATTGTCCTTAATCTCTGAATTGCTGACAGGAGCTGCATCCATTATAATTCATCTTCTCACAAAGTTGTTGTTAATGTCTACAATGTTCTATTGGTTCTTCTGGGATAGACCCAAGATGGTGGTGTGAAGATAACATGCTCCCAGAGTTTTTCCTACACCTCAAATGAAGCCTCTACACAAACATTAAAGCAACAGATTACACCAAAAAAAAAAAGTGAAACAAGAGCTCAACTCTAAATTCAATGGACAAACTTCAATGAAGATCTGGGGTTGTTTTTTTTGGGGGGAAGGGGGAGGGGGGAGAAGGAGAAATAGACCCATTAGGCAGGAGTGCAGGAAAGCAACAAAACAGCAGCCCAGGTTCTAGCAGTTAGATAGCAAGTTGACGAAGAAATTCCTATCCCTAGACAAAGTCTGAGGCCTGGGAACACTGGGACAAGACAGAACTGGTTGGGAAGAAACCACTGAATAAGCAAAGCCTGGGCAAAAAGGAGGAAACAAACTTTTGTGTAGGCAACACCTGGGTTACATAGTCAACACTTTGGCATGTGATAAACCAGGAAGCAGACCCCAGGCCCTGTATAATAAGTTTGGAACTATACTCCCTATACCCTAGGAGCAGAGTTCAATGATCAAAATTATCAAAAAGAAATGAGGCGGGGGGGGGGGGGGGGGGGGGGGGGGGGGGGGCACGGAGCCAAGATGGCAACATGAAGGGATCGAGTCTTAGGAGCTCTCTGATAAAACCTCATAAGCTAAGGACTCTAACTAAACTTTTGAGAGACAGAACCCACAGAGGGACCCAGTGAGGCAGTTCTCCTACTCAAGGTAACCTGGAAAAGAGCAGGAAGGCTCTGCTCCCCGGGATTGGAGAGGTGGCCGGCCAGAGGGGTGGCCCGCCAGAGCAAAAGAACTTCAGCCTCCCGGAGGAAGACCCAGTGCGCTGGGAGCTGCGGCTCACAGCAGCGGGGGAGTCTCCTGAGCTGCACCCCGGGGAGCACCAGCACAAAGTGGGGGAACAGCGGGGGACCTCTGCCAGAGCGAGCACATGGAGCCCAGCCCTCAGGGCACACAGCCAGCAGCTTGGTATTTCAGCAGCCCAAATCCAGGAACAGAAGCAGGTGGAGCTGGTAAGCAGGAGCCCCCAGGGCATGAGTCAATTGAGCTGAGGGAGGGGAGTGAAGAGAGAGAGAGAGACTGCTGAGCTCTGTCCTCTGCCCCTGGAACAGGACTCTGGGGCTCTGACCACATTCAGATCCTGATCCCAGTCTAGGCCCCCCCATAGAACAGCAGCCCCCCCCCACCTCAGCCCCGTGGCGGGGGGGGGCACTTCTGGTCATTCACAGACCAGGAGGGAGGACAGAACCTCACACACTGAGACCCTTGTGGGAGTGTCCCAAAAGCTCAGGAAGCACCCAAAACAAAACAGGCTTAGGCTGGGAAAATGAACAAGCAAAGAAATAAGAGGAAGACCATTGAGAAATATTTTGCAAATGAGCCCAAGAAGGATCAAAATACTCAGTCTGAAGATAAGGAAGCACAAGCTCCTGCATCTAAAGACTCCAAGAAAAACAGAAATTGGGCTCTGGCTATGATAGAGCTCAAAAAAGACTTTGAAAATCAAATGAGGGAGTTGGAAGGAAAACTGGGAAAAGAAAGGAGAGAGATGCAGGAAAAACATGAAAATGAAGTCAGCAGCTTAGTCAAGGAAATCCAAAAAAATGCTGAAGAAAATAGCATGCTAAAAAACAGCTTAAGTCAAATGGATAAAACAGTTCAAAAAGTTATTGAGGAGAAGAATGCTTTAAAAAGAAAAATTGGCCAGATGGAAAAAAGACATAAGAAAGCTCTCTGAGGAGAATAAATCCTTCAGACAAAGAATAGAATTCAGGGAGATAGATGAATTTACTAGAAATCAGGAATCAATACTTCAAAACCAAAAAAAGAAAAATTAGAAGAAAATGTGAAATATCTCATTGAAAAAACAACTGATAGGGAAAACAGACTTAGGAAAGATAATTTGAAAATTATTGGAATACCTGAAAGTCATGATCAGGAAAAGAGCCTTGACATCATTTTCAAAGAATTACTACAGGAAAATTGCCCTGATATTCTAGAAACAGAGGGCAAAATAGAAATGGAGAGAATCCACTGATCCCCCCAAGAAACAGATGCCAAAAAACCAACCCCTAGAAATATTATAGCCAAGTTCCAGAACTCCCAAGTCAAAGAGAAAATATTACAAGCAGCCAGAAGGACACAGTTCAAATATCGTGGAGCTGCAGTCAGGATCACTCAGGACTTAGCAGCATCTACATTGGAAGCTTGTAGGGCTTGGAATACAATATACCAGAAGGCAAAAGAGCTTAGAATGCAGCCAAGAATGAACTACCCAGAAAGGCTGAATGTCCTCTTCCAGGGAAAAAGATGGACTTTCAATGAACCAGGGGAATTTCAAATGTTCCTTTTGGAATGGACAGAGCTGAACAGAATGTTTGATCTTCAGATACAGGACTCAGGTGAAGCATGGAGATTAGAGGAGAGGGGGGAAATATGAGGGACTTAATGAGGATGAACTGCATGTGTAGAAAAATGATACTGATAATATTCATATGAACCATCTCAGTTAATAGAGCAGGTAGAGGGAACTTTTATAGTTGAAGCACAGGAGAAAGCTGAATTTGAAGATAAAATATGGTGTAAAAATGGAGTCAAAAGGAAAAAAAGGGAAATGGAAAGGGAGAAAGAAAAAGGAGAAGGGGAATAGTCCAAGATATTTCACGTAAGATTTTTTTTTTATTACAATGAGCTATTGCAATGATATAGAAGGGGGGAGGCAAGGGTGAATGAGGGAAGCTTTGCTCTCATCAGAGATGGCTAGGAGAGGAAACAGCAAATATACTCAATGGGGTATAGACATCTGGAGTAAGAAGGAGAGAGGGGGGAGCAGGGGGAAGGGGTGGGGATGTGAATAAAGGAGGAGAGGATGGACCATGGGGGGACAGTGTTCAGATATAATACATTTTCTTTTTTACTTCTTGCAAGGGGCTGGGATTGGATGGCATGCCCAGGAACATAGGGCCAGGTGGATTCTGGGCCTAAGGGGTGGTATGGGGGCTCAGGGCTTCTTGGCCCCAGGACCAGGGATCTGTCTGCTGCCCCACTCAGTGACCCTACAGCAGAGTCAGAGTGAAAGGAGAGAGAAAATATAGTACACGGTAGTGGAGAAATAAGAAAGGAGGGAGTTGCGATCAGCAATGGCAACATTGGAAAAATATGGAAGTAACTTTTGTGATGCTTATCATAAAGAATGTGATCAACTCATGACAGAGTTGATGGTGTTGGAACAAAGACTGAAGCACATTTTTTATTATTATTTGGGGAAGGGTGCAGGGCAAGTGGGGCTGGGTGGCCTGTCTGGAGCCACATCTCAGAATGATCTTTGGGTGTCTGAGGTCGGATTCGGACCCAGGTGCTCCTGGCTCAAGGGCCAATGCTCTGTTTGCCACCCAGCCACCCCTACTATTATTACTACTTTATTTTATTTTATTTTAGGGTGTATTTTTTTCTTCTTTTCGGTTTTTGCAGGGCAGTGGGGATCAGGTGGTTTGCATGTCACATGGCTGGGTGATTATTGAGTTTACGAGGTTGGATATGGACTCGGGTGCTCATGGCTCCAGGCCTGGTGCTTTGTCCATTGTGCCATCTGGCCATACCTACAATTATTACTATTATTTTTTTTAATTTTAATTTTTTTTCTCTCCCCTTTACTTTTTCACCCAAGCAAGTCTATCTATATTCATGGGGGGGAGGGGTATTTTGTTTACTTGTAAACAAGTATATTTTATTAATGTAAAAAAAAACCATTTGTACAAAATGAGAATAAAAAGAATTAGAAAAAAAAAGGGAATGGGTGGGCGGCTAGGTGGCATAGTGGATGGAGCACTGACCCTGGGGTCAGGAGTACCTGAGTTTAAATCCGGCCTCAGATACTTAATGATGACCTAGCTGTGTGTCCTTGGGCAAGTCACCTAACCCCATTGCCTTGCAAAAACTTTAAAAAAGGGGGGGGGGGGATAGGCTAGGGGCAGCTAGGGGGCACAATGGACCAAGCATTGACCCTGGAGTCAGGAGTCCCTGAGTTCAAATCTGGCCTCAGACACTTAATGGTTGCCTAGCTGTGTGACCTTGGGCAAGTCACTTAACCCCATTGCCTTAAATAAATAATTTTTTTAATTTTTAATAAAAAAATGATTGAAGCTTAGGAAATAAAATGTAGACATAATCCAAACAAAATTAAAAATAATTAATTATATGATGGTGCTTAGGAAGAATTGAAATAGGAAAGAAACTAGACTTACTACAACTAGAAAGGTATGATTATTCAGGCATGAGACTATCATAGTGGGTCTGTCAAGTAAAGGAAAAAGTGGAAATTTGTTTTGCTTCAATATACATGTCTTTGTTTTTCTTTCTTTCTCATTTAGGGAGTTAGAGGAGGTATATTTTCACTGAATAAAGACAAAAATTAAGGACAACTAGGTGGTGCAGTGGATAGATCCCTGGCCCTGGAATCAGGAGGACTTCAGTTCAGTCACTTGATACTTACTGGCTGTGTGACCCTGGGCAAGTCACTTAACCCTGTTCACCTTGCCAAAAAAAAGAATTAAATATAACTTTTAAAAAACAAAGAAAAGAATCAAGAAATTATAAGTGCAGAATCATTAGTCCTTGATGATAAAAGTTAGGAGTCAAAGATTAAGCAAACATTTGTATAAACACTGATTGTCTACAAAGCACTAAGTTAGGTACTTAGGGAAAAATAAAATATAGGGCCCTTGCCAAGGCTAGTAGAAATAATTGACAATTACACAAGTAATCAAAAAAAAAAATAAAACTTGATAAGTACCTAAAAAAAAATGAGAACTAACCACAGAAAACTACTAATCAGATTGAGATGATAAAAATGCCATCTCAGAAGAAGAAAATAGTTAAAAATTGTCTACATGGGAAGTCTCAAAGGAATTTATTAATTGAACTCAAATCCAAAATCTCATGGAAGACCTTAATAATATTTTTAAAACCAAAGAAGAGAAGAAGAAAAGTGGAAAAAATAAATGTGAGCCATTATGGAAGAATTATGAAAAATTGACCAAATAAATTAACTCCTTTAGAAATAGAAAAATCAATTTGAATAAAGAATATAACTCATCAAAAAATAAAATTAACCAAATGGAAAAAGAAAAAAAAAAACTCATTTCAAAATAAAATTAACCAACTATAAAAGGAAACCCAAAAGCTAACTGAAGAAAATAAAACCTTAAAAATAGAATTGGACAAATAAAGACCGAATCAAATCAAATGGCTGCAAAAAAAAGAAGAAAATGTAAAAAGCCTTATATCCAGGAGAAATAATTTATGAATTGTTGGTCTACCTGAAAACTTAGATAAAAAAGAGCCTGGAAAATATCTTTACATGAAAATTTTTGGGGAAAAGAAGAAATAGAGACCAGCTGGTGGAAGAGCAATAAAGCAGCTATACATCAGCACAGGTCCCAAAAGCACAGGACCCAACCCAGCACAGGTTGGACGGAAACCCAGGAATTTATCATAGAAAATTGTCCTAATATACTAGATCAAGAAGACAAAATAGTCCCAGGAAAGAATCCATCAATCTCCTCCAAAAAGAGAAACCAGAATAGAAACATCAAGGAATATCATAATCAAATTCCAGAATTCTTAACTAAAGGAGAAAATACTGCAAGTAGCTAAAAAAGAATCAATTTAAATACAAAGAAAGCATAATCAGAAATACACAAGACTTATCAACCTTAACAGTTAAGAATAGGAGAGTCTGGAATATTTTCTGCAGCAAAGAACTTTGGATTAAAACCAAAAATTTTTTACCCTGAAAAAATTCAGCATATTTTTTCAGTGGGAAAGATGGATTTTCAATGAAACAGAAGACTTCCAAAATTCTCTGATAAAATGAACAGAACTGAAGAGAAAATTTTATCTTCAAATTAAGACTTGGGAGATACATAAAAAAAGGTAAATGGAAAGGGGGAAAAATCATTCTTGTCAAGAACATTAAACTCTGGAGTGGCTAGGTGGCACAGTGGATGAAGCACTGGCCCTGGAGTCAGGAGTACCTGAGTTCAAATCCAGCCTCAGACACTTAATCATTACCTAGCTTTGTGGCCTTGGGCAAGCCACTTAACTCCATTTGCCTTGCAAAAAATATTAAACTGCATACATTCCTATAAGGAAAGAAAACACTTGTAACTCTTAAGTACTATATTTCTCTCAGGATAGTTAAAGCGTTGGAAATACATAAAGGAATTGTACTGAGAGGAAATGAGTGTGATATTGAATGTGATATGAGACATGAGTGTGATATTTCCTACATAGACAGAGGGAGAAAGAGAATTTAGAGACTCTATACAGAATTTTAGAGACTCCATGCATAATTAAATTGCAAAATGACCTTACTTTCCTAGATACTTTAGTTAAGGATGTTTGTAGTAAAATTGGGTCAGAGGGAGACTAAACTTAGAAGGGTTGGACATAAATAGATTAGGAAGTGACATTTCCTAAATACAAACTTTAGTAAAGCAGGATTACAGTGCTATGGTTGGAGAACTAAAGGGACAAAGGGAGAGACTGTACTTAGAGGGTCTGGACAAGACAAGATCCAGAAGAATTTTTGTTTTCTTGATGTTTTAGCTACAATTAGAGGGAGGGTATTTGAAGGAGGCAGATCATGAAAAGATTTGACTTTGTATGGTGCTTTGGCTCATAACGATTATGTGTCCATGTGATTTATGACTCTTGAGAAGTGTATTTCTAATGAGAAAGAAGCAGGGAGTATACTTTGTGACTATGAGGCAATGCTGCTTATCAATCAATCAAAGTCTGAGAACAGATAAATGGAGTATATCTTGACAAAGGAGTTGTAAGTACAAGATAATGCTAAAGTAATAAAGATATAAAATGAAGGGCTATACTAGGAAAAGACTGGTATTAGTGGGAAAATAGCACCAGGTGAAAGGCAGGAAAAACCTTTTATAGTAGACAAAAAAAAGGGGAGCTTGTAAATACTGAGTAAATTCTACTTTCAATAGATTTGTCCCAGAGAAGATATAACATACATTCACAATTGGGTATAAAAATTTATCCTACTGTACAGGGAAGTAGAGGGGAAAGGAAAAGACAGGGGAAGGAGGGACTGATAAACGGGAAGGCAAAGGTAAAAAAGTAAAGAAGTTAAAATTTTTAAAAAACCATTAAAGGGGAGAGGGAATAAAACACTGGTGGGGAAAAATAAGTTTAAAGGAAAGAGAAAGGTATAAATTAGGAAAGATAGCACAGTGAGAATATAAAATTGGGAATTTTAATTGAAAATATAAATGAGATTAATTTTCCTATAAAATGGAAGAGCTTAGAAGAATATATTAAAAACCAGAATCCTACAATATATTATTTACAAGAAGCAAATTGGAAGCAGAGTTGCACAGAGAGGGTAAAGGTAAAAGGCTGGAATAAAACATGTTATGCTTCAGCAGAAGTAAAAACAAATCAAGCTATTCTGATCTCAGACAAAGTGAAAGGAAAAATGAGTATCACTAAATGGAACAAGGAAGGAAACTACATTTTCTTAAAAGGCACTATAGGCATTATTAATATGAAATATATTATTATTGATTTAATTAAACATATATGCACCAAATAGAATAGATCCAACTTCTTAGAGGAGAAATAGAACAAAATCCCACTTTCGCAATTAGATAAATATAACCACAAAATAAACTAGAAGGAAAGTAAGTAGGTGAAAAAAATCTTAGAAAAACTAGATATAATAAACTTCTGGAGAAAACTGAATGGAAATAGAAAAGAATATACCTTTTTCTCTGCAGTATATGGCACCTATAGCAAAAATGACAATATACTCAGTCATAAAAGCCTTACAATTAGATGCAGAATGGCAGAAATTTCAGATGCATGCTATTCAGATCATGGTGCAATAAAAATAGTTTGCAATAAAGGACCACAAAAACATAAAAATCAATGGAAAGTAAATAACCTAATTGTAAAGAATAAATGGATCAAACAACAAATCATAAAAAGTATCATTTCATCCAAGAAAGTGGCAACAATGAAATACCATACCAAAATTAATGGGATGCAGCCAAAGCAGTTTTAGGAGAAATTTTATATCCCTAAATGCTTATATGAATAAAATAGAGAAAGAAAAAGTCAATGAGTTGGGGATATAACTAAAATAGCTAGAAAAAGAACAAATTAAAAATTCCCAATTAAATACAACATTAGAAATTCTGAAAATTAAAGGATAGATTAATAAAACTGAAAACATGAAAGCCATTGACCTACTAAATATAACTAAAGGTTAGTTTTATGAAAAAATAGATAAGGTAAACCTTTGATTAATCTAATAATAAAAAGGAGAAATAGCAAATTGCCAGTATCAGAAATGAAAAGGGTGAACTCACCACCAAAGAAGAAGAAATTAAAAATTATAATTTAGAGCTACTTTGTCCTACTGTATGCCAATAAATTTGACAACCTGAGTGAAATGGATGAATATTTACAAAAATACAAACTACTCAGATTAACAGAAGAGGAAAAAAATACTTAACTCCATTTCAGAAAAAGAAATTGAAGAAACCATCAATAAACTCTTTAAGAAATAGTCTCCAAGTCCAGATGAATTTGAAAGTGAATTCTATCAAACATTTAAGGATCAATTAAGTCCAATTCTACATAAATTAATTTAAAAAGTAGAAGAAGTTCTGTTAAATTCTTTTTATGGTACCAATACAGCATTGATACATGTACTAAGAAGACTCAAAACAGACACAAATCTCCTTAATGCACATTGATGCAAAAACTCTAAAAAATTTTAGCCAAGAGATTGCAAGTTATACCATGATCAGGTGAGATTTATACCAAGTAGGCAGGGATATTCAGAATTAGGATAACACTCAATATAATTGAACATATTAATAAAAACCAACAGAAATCATTACCTCAATAGATGCTGAAAAACCTTTGATAAAATACAATTTTCATTCCTATTAAAAATACTAGAATAAATGGAGATTTACATAAAATAATAAACAATATGTATAAAGTCATAAACAAATATTTTTATGAATTGGGGATAAATTAGAAGCATTTCCACTAATATCTAGGGAGAAACAAGTATGCCCATTATCACCATTACTATTTAATAAATTAGAAATACGAGCTTTAGCAATGGGAGAAAAAAAAGAAATTGAAGGAATTAAAATTGTCAATGAGAAAGAAAAACTTGCAGTCTTTTCAGAGTATATGATAATATACTTACAGGACCATAGAAAAGGAACAAAAACTACTTGAAACAATTAACAACATCAGCAAAGTAGCGGGATATAAAATAAATCCACGTAAATCATCAGAATTTCTATATATATATGAACAACAAAACTCAAAAGGCAAGAGATAGAAAGAGAAATTTTGTTTCAAATTAACTGTAGAGGGCCAGTTAGGTGGCACAATGGATAGAGCACTGTCCATGGAGTCAGGAAGAGCAGAGTTCAACTGTGCCCTCAAACATTTAATAATTGCCTAGCTGTATGACCTTGAACAAGTCATTTAATACCATTGCCTTAAATAATTAAAATTTAAAAAAATAAAGTTAATTGTAGACAACATAAAATACTTGGAACTCTACATCCCAAGACAAACCAAAGACAAATTGTGTAAGGAGACAAATAAAGTCAGATCTGAACAATTAGTGAAGCATCAATTATTCATGGTTAGGTCAAACTAATATAATGAAAATGATAATTCTACCCAAATTAAATTACTTATTCATTGTCATACCAATCAGACTGCCAAATAACTATTTTATAGAGATAGAATAAATAGTATCAAAATACATATGGAGCAAAAAATGTCAAGAATATCAAAGGAACTTATGAAAAAATGCAAAGAAAGGTGGCCTAGTTTTACCCGATGTAAAACTCTACTACAGTGGCAGTCATCAAAACTGCCTGGTACTAATTAGAAATATAGTAAAGGACCAGTGGATTAGAATAGGAACAAAAGAAGCAGTAGATATGACTATAGTAATCTATTGTTGTATAAACCCAAAGACATTAGCTTATGGAACAAGAACTCACTATTCCACAAAAACTATTAGGAAAACTAGAAAACAGTATGGCAAAAACTCAGCATAGGCCAACATCACGCACCATATAACCAAATAAGGTTAGAATAGGTACAGGATTAGACTTCAGCAGTCCATTGATCTAGAACTGTATTAGACTAGATATGGACTATATTATGACCATCCAGAGGAAGAAAAATAAAACAAAACAAAACACACAAAAAAGCTCCAACACTTCAGAATATAATGAACACTTTATAAAAATTTTCTCTTATGTATCTCTTTCCTTTAATCCTAACTCCTCATACAGAAAATTACTAATCTGTAAACATGTTTACGAAAATATGTATGTACATTGCTAACCTGACTGTCACTTAAGGGAGGGGGGTGGGAAAGAAGGATGGAAGGAAATTTTGTAACTTAATAATATACATGTGCAAATCGATTAAAATAAATAATTTAAAAATTTTTTTTAAATAGGCACAGGATTTTGACATAAAGGGTGATACTATAGACCAAATAACAGATCAAGAAGTACTCTGTCGGATAGATAGATATAGATATCAATATTGATATCGATATCGATATCGATACAGATACAGATACAACCCTCCTAAATCTTACTCTAGAGATACTTTTTAAAAGTTTCTCCCTTATTCTGTCCTTTAATGGTCTTATTTCTTTATAAGTTTATAAAACTTTTATTCCATTTATGTCATTTTTCCCTCTTTAATGCAGATCTCATGAAAGGAAGGTTTCAACACCACCAGCCCTCCACTCCTATCTTATTCTAGGAAGACTATATCAATCTTCCTTTCACAAAGCATTTTTAATGAGATATATCTCCCTTTTACCCTTTCCTACCCAATTTTGCTTTAGAATCACCACATCACACATAATTCAGTCCCAATTTTTCTTTCAAAATATCCTAGTAATGATGAATGTCTTAAGAATACTGTTAACTTTTTATATCCAAAAAATAAAGTTGACTTTAATGAGTCCCTTATAATTAGTATTTAATGTTTTTCTTATAGTTCTTCTGATCTTTATATTTAATGTTACATTGACTTCTGATCTTGTTACAACCTAAAATATTTTAGTTAATTAAATGTCCTTCCTTTTGCTTTTTTATTTTTCAGGATAACAATTAAATTTACTTGTTCACAATGTCAGCTCATTTACAATTTGATAGTTAATGATCCTAGACCTCCCATCTTTTAGTGTGGAAGCTGCTAGGTCTTATGAAATCCTGATTGTTTCTCTACATTATTTAAATTATTTGTTTTATTCCTTGCAATATTTTCTCCTTAACTTTAGTGTTTTGGAATTTGGCTATGTATGACATTTCTATAAATTATTCTCTGTTTTATTTTATTTTTATTGATGCTTTACTTTTCCAAATACATACATAAAAAGTTTTTTTTAACATTTTTAACATTCATCCATATGCTTATGTATATTTTAAGTTACAAAATTTCCTTCCACCCTCCTTTCCCACCCCCTTTCTGTCCATGGCAAATAGTCAGGTTAATTTTATATTTACATATGTGTGTTAAGCATGTTTACAGGTTAGTCATTTTCAGCACGAAAAATTAGGATTAAGGGAAAGAAATACATGAGATTGTTTTTTGAAAAGTGAATGGTCCTCAGATTCTGAAGGATTTTGTTTTGTTTTGTTTTTGTTTTTCTTCCTCTTGATGGGGATAGCATTGCCCATAGCCAAACTAATAGAGTGTCTTAGTTCTCTCAACTGCTGAGAGGAGCTGCATCCATCAGGGTTGATCATCGCACAATGTTGTTGTTAATGTGTACAATATTCTCTTGGTTCTGCTCCCTTCACTGAGCATTGTATCCTGTAATTCTTTCCAAGCTTCTCTAGATCTGACCATTTATTATTTCTTATATAGAACAATAACATTCCATAGTTCATGTACTATAATTTGTTTAGCCTTCCCCAATTGATGGACATCCCCTCAATTTCCAATTCTTTACCACTACAAAAAGAGCTGCTATGAATATTTTGGAACATAAGGGACTTTTCCCATTTGTTTTATTTCTTCTAGATATAAACCTAGAATTGGAATTTCTGGGTCAAAGGGTATAAATAGCTTTTTTTTGCTCTTTGGGCATAATTCCATAATGTTCTCCAGAATGGTTGAATCACTTCACAAACCCACCAGCATTGTATGAATGTCTCAACCTCCCCCCATCTATTCAACATTGATAATAATTTTCTCATTTTTCATCATCTTAGCCAATATGTGAGGTGATACCTATAAATATAGCTTTAATTTCTTCATTTGAAAAACTGTCCATTTATATACTTTTATCTGTAAGTTATTCTCCTGATATCACATCAAGTGATGAATTTTAGCTTTCTTTTTTCTATTTTTGCTTTATCATCTTGTTCTTGATAGCTTGATGATTTAATATTTTTCCTTTATTTTTGAAGATCATGGCATCAGGGAGATGATGTGATGACCATCAGATGAATTGGGCTTGAGTAAGGGAGGGGTTGTGCTAATTTACCAGTATCACTTTCTCCTCTGGAGTCATCTAGGACAAATACCCAATAAGAATCAGGATGACTGGAAATAGCCCTGGATATAAAACAAGCAGGGTTAAGTGACTTGCCCAAGGTCACAGAGCTAGTGCGTGGCAAGTGTCTGAGGTATGATTTGAATTTCCATCCTACTCCAAGGAGACAGTGCTCTATCCACTGTACCACCTACCTGCTCACCTCTTCTTTTAGAACTTATTCCTTAATAATTTCTTGTAATATTGCACTAATATTCTTTTTTGACTATGACTTTTATGTAGCGTGATAGTTCTTACATTGTATCTTCTTACATTGTATCTGTTCTCCAGATGAGTTGTTTTTCTAATAAGATGTTTCAGATTCTAGTCTACTTTTCTTTTTTCTGGTTTTATTATTTCTTGCTGTCTTATCATTCTATTCCTCTTGTCCATTCTTAGTTGTCCAGGAGTTATTTCCTTCCTTCCTTCTTATCATAATTTTATTGAATAGTTTTTATTTTTTGCAATTTTTCATCAATCTCTCTTATTTGATTTTTAAATTCCTTTTTTTAAACTCTTTCAAGGACTCCGTAGTTTGTGGTCAATTAATGTTAGTCTTTGGAGCAGGAGTAGTTTTTAACCTCACTATCATCCTCTCAACATGAATCCAGACCTTCCTTTTCACTACAGTAGCTGTCTAGGATCAAGTTTGTTTCCCTTTGCTTATTTGGTTTTATCTTACTTTTAACAGTTAATGTAATACGGTTTATATTCTGAATTGAGGGTAATAATATCCTAGACCTCAGGTCCTCTTATTTTTATTTTCTTATTTCTTTCTTTGGACCCAACTTCAGGCAACCTTCTCTTCCCCTAAATCAAAGTTAGGGCATCCAACCATGCTGTGTCCAAAATATTCTTGCTCCTTACTGTAGCAGACCTACTAGGCATGTGCTCCTTACTCCTCACCCACAACCACAACTTAGGAACCCTTCAGGTAAGCACTGCTAGATCTTGCATACAGAAATGGCATTCATTTCTTCTGCCATCTCAAGCATTACACTGACCATACCCATGCACTAAAAATTTTTATCATGACCTCTGCTTCACAGAATCCCTCTCTTAAAAACTCAATTTATGCCCTACCTTATACATGAAACATTTCCTCTTCTACAAAATTTTGTAACTTCCTTCTCACTCCTCCTTGTATTTAAATACTCAATGTTAATTTTATTCATTATCTTTATATTTATATGTGTTTTATATGTGTTCTTATTGTCTTTGACTCTCACAACACCTAAACATAATAAGAAATTAATGAATGCTTGCTCATAGAGTAATAATTATTCTTCTCTGACCTTATATTGAGTGAATTTTTAATGAATTTCATTTACATTAAAATCTGCAATCTTTTCTTATGAATATGGATATAAGTTTTTCTTTTACCATGCTATTGATATTCTAATTGGTTTTTTTTTTTTACTTTTCTCATCTACAGGAGAGTGTCTCTTTTCTGGATTAGCACATGGTCATTTTTGGCCAAGAAAAGTTTTTCATAAGCAAGGTGATGAAATAAAAGTCCAATGTGATTATGGATACAGTCTTCCAAATAATCAAGAAAAAATCATCTGTACCAAACAAGGCTGGTCTACTGAACCAATGTGTAAAAGGAGTGGTAAGTACTGCATTGCCCTACTGCATTGATAGCCTTCCATGTATATCATGTTTGTTTTCTAAAAGAAAATAAAAGATAGCAGTGGCCACTTTTGTGCCATAGGCTGCCACATGAATCATTCAAGCCTTAATATTTTAGTTTTATGAACCTTCCAAAACTGTTCCAATACTCTGTGTCATTTTCTATTCTGTCTAAATATTTGTCAGATTCAAGCACCATTTAAATGCAGCACTACTTCTGTCAAACTAGTTCCATCTGTTAGAAGTCTGATATGTGGTCCACACTCAGCAATCCTTAAGAGTGTGAATCATTTGCTTCCCATTTTCCTACTATCACTGTCAGATGCTTAGCATACTGTAGCTTAGGAAAATGAAACTGGACTCTGTGTAAACCATCTTCTTTGGTAATGGGAAAAGAAGTCTGGATGAAAAGATACCAGAGAGAACAGTTAATCTGTACAAAACACATAGCAAACCACTCACCAAAATGACAGAGTAGTTCTGGAAGAGGCAGAATTCTTAAATTAATGACTGCTTCCAGAATTACCATACCAGTGGCCTAAAAGTGAGGGTCCATCATAGAATATTTGGCACAGGACTTTTAAGACTCTCTCACTATGTAATGGTCATTACATTTCCATACGGTGATGATTACAATAAATAGTTTCAATGACAATGATAATTTTTTTAAATGTATTACACTTGAAAATGAAAATTACATTAGAAAAATGAGCCATCTGTTTGGAATACAAGGGGATTTTTTGTTTTGTACAAGAAAAAAAATCTTTAAAAGAATATAGTCTATGTTAAATATATATGGCAAATTCACTTTTTAGTTCTTTTATTATATACATTCCTACATACATACATAATATACTTTTCTCAAGCAATCATTTATTAAGGCTTTATCTTGAGTCAAGGAGAGAGGGTTCAAAGAGGATAAACACCCAACTTCATAGGGCAAAAATTCTTGTGAAGGGAAATGCTGCACATCTCCAGAAAAAATAAATACAAAATATATATTGACAAGTTTCTTTTAAATATAGTCCATTGAACTGGGCTCTGAAGGAAGATAATTTTTAAGAGAGTAAATAATTAGGGCACAGTCTCAGTAAAGATACAGAGAGAAAGGACACAGGGCACCGAGAATACAGAAAGAAATCTAGTTTGGTCATCATATAGAGAATATGTAAAATGATGTGGAATTATGTAATGGGCTTAGAAAAGCAAAACTTAAAAGATATGTGTTCTCCTTTAATTTTTTCAAGACAAAGAAACTAAGTTTTCTTTGTAAACATGACTTTGTCCATTCAAAGTAGAAAGTAAAAGAGACTTTCATTAAACAGGATGGATTTTAATATCTTTTCATTAAAGAACAATAGGACATTTGATGAGCTGAGGAAATATTTTGATATTCCATCTATGGTACAAAAATTTTGAATGAGCACTACTGACTATGACCCTCACTCTAGCCTATAGAAAAGATTATCTTTCAATTCTCATCTTGCTTTGTCCTTTGGTTCTCTCTACAACCCCTCTGGTTGAAGGATCTTTCTTCTATGCTTGGCTTTCTATGGTTGTCATCGATGGGACCTAGGATACGTTGAAGGAGGAGGGTTACTCCTTTCCTTTCCCTGTTTTTCTTTCCACATAGAAAAACAATAATTACTAGAGGAATTAACTTTTTTGCAATGTTGGAACATAAGGCATTTCAGTCTTAATGTTCTCCATATATAAAATGTCAAAAATCAGGGAACTATTAAGAATGCTTATTTAGGGTCATCTAGGTGGCACAGTGGATAGACCCTTGGCCCTGGAGTCAGGAGGACCTGAATTCAAATCCAACCTCAGACACTTAATAGTTACCTAACTGTGTGACCTTGGGCAAGTCACTTAACCTCATTCCTTACCCAAAAAAAAGAATGCTTGTTTGGACTTCTGGCCAAGATGGATTTCCAGCCAAGAAGACAGGCACTGAGCTAAGGTCTTCTGGTTTCCCCTAAGAAATAACATGGAAGAAACCTCTTAACAGAAATCTTATCTATAAAACCAAGAAAGAGAAGCTAGGAGAACATCTACCTCAAGGTCTGTCTCCTGGGATTGTGGGTGAAATGGGGGCAAAGGAGCCAGCAGGAGAGCTTGACTAACCTAAGATCAGCCGGGGAGGTTTTGGGAGGATGGACCCAGGGTCCAAGACCATGGAGGCTTTGGTTATGGGAGCAGAGGTCTGGGAAGCCCCAGCATAGAGAGTTGAAGAGTGCTGCTGGACATCGATCCCCTCAGCTCAGGCTTCGAGCTCGATACTTTCAGTGGAGCCCCCTCCCAGAGGAAATATAGTAACAGCCCCCCTTTCCCACCCCCAGGCTCATGTATAGGCAGCAGAACTCCTTCAGCTGAAAGAGAGATTAACAACCTCCCCAAAAGCCCAGCCCACATTGTTCAAGGATAATTCAGACCCTGCTGCCCCAACTCACTCCCTCCAGGACTAGGGAGAAGGCCTCAAACATTCAGAGAAAGCAATTAGCACTCCCTACTGGCCGGCCCACTTGGACTTACTTAGCCAAGTGAATAAAGTCACTAGAGTTTTCAAAATCAAACCTCTGTGAGCCAGTTCCTCACCCAACACAAAATACTAGAAAATGAAGAAAAGTCAGTGGAAAGGGGGTTGATAGAAAACTACCTAGAAGATAAAGACCCTGACTCAGAGAGATCTAGAACCTCAGAGAAGAATATGAATTGGTCTCCAGTCCAGAAAGACTTCCTAGAAGAAATTAGGAAGAAGTTTAAAAAGCAATTGGAAAGGGGCGGCTAGGTGGCTCAGTGAATAGAGCACCAGCCTTGGAGTCAGGATTACCTGGGTTCAAATCTGACCTCAGACACTTAATAATTACCTAGCCATGTGGCCTTGGGCAAGCCACTTAACCCCATTACCTTGAAAAAAAAGGAAAAAATCAATTGGAAAAAGAAACTCAAGAGAAAGTTAAGATCTCACAAGAAAACAAATCCTTGGAAAATACATTTGGACAAATAATAAAAAAGTAATTCTCTCAAAACCTCAATTGGGTAAATACAAAAATAAAATAATTCTCTCAAAACTACACTTGGACAAATGGAAAACTCCTTCAAAGATAGAATTGACCAATTGGAAAAAGATTTGCAAAAGGTAAATGAAGAAAATTCTTCTCTAAAAAAAAAAGAATACAATCTGTGGAAACTAATGACTTCATGAGACAACAAAAATCTGTTAAATAAAACCAAAAAAATCAAAAAAATAAAAGAAAATGTAAAATACCTCACTAATAAAACCACTAACCTCGAGAACAGAATGATGAGAGACAACCTAAGAATCATTGGGCTTCCTGAAAATATTGAAGAGAAAAAAAAAGCCAGGAGCTAATATTTCAAGATTTAGTGATGTGAACTGCCATGATATCATGGAACCAGAGGACAAAATAGTTATTGAAAGAATACATCAATCCCCTCTGGAAAGGGATACAAAAATGAAAACACCAAAGAATATTGTGGCCAAAGTCCAGAACTATCAGATAAAAGAGAAAATCCTGCAAACAGCCAGAAAGAAACAATTTAGATACCAAGGAGCCACAGTAAGGATTACACAGGACCTGATTGCATCAACATTAAGGGATCAGAGGTGCTGGAATTCAATATTCTGAAAAGCAAGGGATATTGGAATGTAGCCAAGAATACACATCCAGAAAAACTGAGCCTTCTCTTCCAGGGGAAAAGATGGACATTTAAAAAATAGGAGACTTCCATTTTTTCCTGATGAAAAGACCAGAGCTAAATAGAAAATTTGGACATCAAACAGGGGACACAAGAAACACATAAAAAGGTTAAAAGGGGTGAGTTAAAGAAAATAAAACTGCTATCCAATAAGATGAAACTGGCTATATCCCCACCTGAGAGAAATATTCTCATAATTCTCAACAATCATAACTCTATTAGAAAGAATATATACTTAGCCAGAAGTGATGAACATGCATGACTTATCCATGACTCTGACAGAATGATTTAAAAACAATATCTCCTTAGGAAGGGGGGGCAGTAAAGAGACAGGAGAATGGAAGAATGGGGTAAATCACATTGGACTTATTGCAATAGGGGGAAGAAGGGAGGAGATGAGAACTGCCTGAATCTTATTCTCATCAGATTAGGCCTAAAATTAACATACACACACACACACACACACACACACACACACACACACACACACAGAATTAAGTTGAGAAACTTATCTTATCTTTCAAATATATAAATTGGAAAGGGGAAGGGGGAGGAAAAGGGGAACTAACAAAAGAAAGAAGGGGCAAAGGGAAAGGGGAAAGAAAGGAAAGGATGTTAGATACAAGGATGAAAATATGCTGAAGGTGGTGGTATTCAGAAACAAAATATGGGGAAATATGGATAAAGTGAAAAAAGAAAAAATATAAGCAGAGAGAAGATAGTAAGGAGGGCAATGAAGAGTTAGTAATTATAACTTTGAATATGAATGGGATGAAAACTCCCTTAAAACATAAGCAAATAGCAGACTGGATTAAAAACAAGAATCCTACAATATGCTGCTTACAAGAAAAAATTTTTGAAACAAAAGACATACATACAGAGTAAAGGTAAAAGATTGGAGTAAAATATATTTTGCTTCAGCTGAAGTGAAAAAAGCAGGGGTAGCAATCCTTATCTCAGACAAAGCAGCTGCAAAAATAGATCTCATTAAAACAGATAAGGAAGGAAACTATATCCTACTAAAAGGTACTATAGATAATGAAGCAATTTCAATACTAAATATGTATACACCAAGTGGTATAGCATCCACATTTTTAGAGGAGAAGTTGAATGAGTTACAGGAAGACATAGACAGCAAAACTCTGCTAGGGAGAGACTTCAACCTTCCGCTTTCAGATTTAGATAAATCTAAATATAATAAACAAGAAGGAAATTAAGGAGGTAAATAGAGTGTTAGAAAAATTAGACATGATAGACCTTTAGAGAAAGTTGAATGGAGATAGAAAGGAATATACCTTTTTCCCCCATAGTATGTGGCACTTACACAAAAATTGACCATGTACTAAGGCATAAAAACCTAATAATCAAATTCAGAAAGGCAGAAATAGTGAATACATCCTTCTCAGATCATAATGCAATAAAAATCACATGCCTTAATGGGCCAGGGAGAAATAGACCTAAAACTAATTGGAAACTAAATAACCTCATTTTAAAGAATGAGTAGATCAAACAACAAATTATAGAAAGAATTAATGATTTCATCCTAGATAATGACAATAATGAGACAACATACCAAAACTTATGGGAAACAGCCAAGGCAGTTGTCAGGGAATATATTATATCTTTAAATGCTTACAGGAATAAATTGGAGAAAGAGGAAATCAATGACTCAAACATGCAGCTAAAAAAAAGTAGAGAAAGAACAAATTAAAAACCCTCACATACCCATTGGAAATTCTAAAAATTAAAGGAGAAATTAATAAAATCAATATCAAGAAAACAATAGAATTAATAAATAAAATGAAGAGTTAGTTTTATGAAAAAAAACAATACAATTGATATACCTCTGATTAATTTCATAAGAAAGTAGAAAACCAAATTACCAGTATCATAAATGGAAAAGGTGAACTCACCACCAATGAGAAAGAAAATAAAGTAACAATGCGGAATTATTTTGCCCGTTTGCTAATAAATTTGATAATCTAAGTGAAATGGATTAATATTTACACAAATATGAGTTGCCCAGATTAAATGAAGAGGAAATTAAATCTTTAAATAACCCAATCTCAGAAAAAGAAATTCAGTTAGTCATTATTGAACTCCCTAAGAAAAAATCTCCAGGGACAGATGGATTAACAAATGAATTCTAGCAAACAATTAAGGAACAATTGGTTCCAATTCTATATAAACTCTTTAGCAAAATAGGTGAGGAAGGAACTCTGCTGAAGTTTTTCTATGACACCAATATTGTGCTGATACCTAAATCAAGAAGAGTCAAAACAGAGAAAGAAAATTATAGACCTATCTTCTTAATGAATATAGTTGCAAAAATCTTAAATAAAATCTTAGGAAAGCAATTACAGAAAGTTATCACTAGGATAATATTCTATTCCCAATTAGAATTCATCCCAGGAATGCAAGCTTAGTTCAATATTAGGAAAAACTATTAGTTTAATTAACTATATCAATAACAAACCTATCAGAAATCATATAATTATATCAATAGATGCTGAAAAAGCCTATGACAAAATCTAACACCCATTTCTACTAAAAACACTAGAGAGCATAGGAATAAATGAATCGTTCCTTAGAATGATGAGCGGAATCTATCAGAAACCCCAAGCAGTATTATATGTAATGCAGATAAGCTAGAAGTATTCCCAATAAGATCAGGAGTGAAGCAAGGATGCCATTATGGAGAAATAAAAAGTCAAGAATTTCCAGGGATTTAATGAAAAAAAATGTGCAAAAGAAGGTTGTCTAGACTTATCAGATCTAAAATTATATTATAAAGCATAAGTCATCAAAACTGTTTGGTATTGGCTAAGAAATAGAGTTGTGAATCAGTGGAATAGACTAGGTGCAATAGCAGGAAATGATTATAGCAATCTGTTGTTTGATAAACTCAAAGAATTCAGCTATTGGAATAAAAATTCTCTCCTATAAAAACTGTTGGGAAAATTGGAAGTTAGTATGGCAGAAACTCAGATTAGAACAACAAACACCTCACACCTTTTATCAAGATAAGATCAAAATGGAAACTGAATTTACAAATAAAAGACAATATTGTAAGTAAACTAGGAGGTCAAAGAATAGTTTACCTATCAGATCTATGGAAAGGGAAGCAGCTGATAACCAAGGAAAAGATGGAGAACATCACTAAAAAACAAACTAGATGATTTTGATTACATTAAATTAAAAAGCTTTTGCACAGTCAAAACCACTGTAACCAAGATCAAAAGAAATGCAGTAAATTGGGAAACAATTTTGACAACTAGCATTTCTGACAAAGGACTCATTTCTAAAATATATAGAGAACTGAGTCAAATTTATTTTTAAAAAAGCCATTTCCACAATTGATAAATCATCAAAGGATATATGGAAGCAATTTACAGATGAGGAAATCAAAGTGATCCATAGTCATATGAAAAATTGCTCTAAATCACTACTTATTAGAGAAATGCAAATTAAAACATCACTAAGACCACCTCATACCTCTCAGACTGGCCATATGACCAGAAAGGACAATGATCAATATTGGAAGGCATGTGGGAAATCTGGGACACTAATATAATTTTGGTGGAGTTGGTGAACTCATCCAGCCTTTCTGGAGAGCAATTTGGAATTATGCCCAAAGGGCAATAAAGATGTGCATCCCCTTTGATCCAACAATATCTCTACTGGGTCTATAACTTGAAGAGATCATGAAACAGACTAAAAACATTATTGTACAAAAATATTCATAGCAGCTCTATTTGTGGTAGCAAAGAATTGTAAATCGAGTGAATGTCCAACAACTGAGGAATGGGTGAACAAATTGTGGTATATGTATGTTATGGAATACTATTGTTCTATTAGAAACCAGGTGGGATTGGAATTCAGAGAAGCCTGGAGGAATTTGCATGAACTGATGTTGAGCAAGATGAGCAGAACCAGAAGAACACTGTACACCATAACAGCAACACAGAGTTGATGATCAGTCTTAATGGACTTGCTCATTTCATTAGTGAAATATTCAGGGACAATTTTAGTATGGAGAATACTATCTGGGGGGTCAGGGGAGGGATGTAAGATTAGGGGGAAAATTGTAAAATTCAAAATAAAATCTTTAATGGAGAATACTATCTGTTTCCAAAAAAAGAATTATGTAAACAAAGACTAAAGACTATTACTTTTAATTATAAAATAAAGTTATCTTATGCAATCTTGCTATCTCTTATATTTTTTTTCTTAAGGATCTGATTTCTCTCTCATTGCATTCAATTTAGATCAATGCAAAGCATGGAAACAATGTAAAGACTTAAAGACTGCGGGGGGGGGCAGGGGAGGGATGTGAGAATTGGGGAAAAATTGAAAAATCCAAAAATAAATAAATAAATCAAAGATTAAAAAAAGAATTCTTATTTGAGTTTTTGTTCCACTGTCAAAATTAAATTGTACTGCAAGTAAATGACTCTGCAATATTAAATCCCTTAAGTCAGTTTATCATTTGTGTCCATTACTCAGTTCCTTGACATTAAAAAAACTTGTCATAAGGTTCTTTTCCCAAATTAACAAAATATATTTTTAAGATATTGTAGAAAGTTTACTTCCAACTTCTCCTTTATTATAGATGATTTTAAAATGAGCTCTGAGAAAAAAAATTCTGAATTTTGCTGTAATATTGGCTCTTTCTAGATTAAATTAAAGAAAATTGGTAAGGATCATGAAGGTGAAGTTAATGTGGGTCAAGATATATGTCTTCAAAAAATGATTTGTCTCCATTTTTTTCTTTCCCACCAGCTCTCTCTCTCTCTCTCTCCATATATGTATGTATATATATATATATATACACATATTTGTACTTATATATGTATGTATTTATACATTTATATAGATATAGATATAGATATAGATATAGATATAGATATAGATATAGATATAGATATAGATATAGATATAGATATAGATATAGATATAGATATAGATATCATCTGTTAAAACAAAACAATTTCTTAAGTACAGCCATTATAAGTAAAATAAAGTTCTTTGTATACTTTTTGCTCCTCTCTAGGGTTAAAGATTATTCAGGTATGACAAGTCTTCTGAAACATTCTAGAGAAAATAAGTGAAGAAACAATTTAATTACACAATTAAATCAGAAAGATAGAGATATGGATAAGGGTCGAAAGATGACTTGGATAACAATACAGTTTTTTTCCCATACAAACTTCTCTTTCTTCATGCCAACCCTTAGTATGAAGACTCCAGCCCTTAGTATGAAGTATGAAGATACATGTTGATACCAACAAATATATTCCTATCTTTGATTTAGAAGGGAAATAATATTTAGAAAGAATTAAAAATCAATGGGAAGAGAGAAAATTGAAGAAAGAGAAAGAAAGGGGGCATAGAAGTGAAGAGGAAAAGAAAACGAAAGTGAAAAAGAACTTGGAATAGGAGGAATATGTTGGCACCTAAATGTAAAATATGGAAGGGAGAAGTGGAGGAAAAATAAAAAAGATAAAGCCATTGAATCTTAGTAAAGTAAGGAAGAAATAGAGAATGGCAAAAGAGAACAGTAGGGGAGAAAAGAGATAGAGGAAATGTTGAAATTCTTTGAATTATTACGCATTTATTCTAATAATCATTTTATGAAACTTTTATCCACCAAATATGTAAGGTGATAGGGATATAAAACTTAAAGGAAAAAAATTTCTTACTTTTAGGTAATTCATATTCTGTTGGAGGACTACAAAATGTAACTAGCCATGCCCATATAAGATTATTTGAAAAGAAAGTTCATAGTGAATAATTCAAAGCATCAGAAAAGGCTTACCTGAGGCAACTACTTGTTACATCAGATAGAGACCTGAGCTTGGGATCATTAAAATTCATTTGTATGAGTTCAAATTTGGTCTCAGACACTTACTAGTTATGAAACCCCAGGCAAGTCACTTCACCCTATCTACCTCAGTATCCTATTTATAAAATGAGCTAGCGAACTAAATTGTAATCCACTCTACTATTTTTGCCAAAAAGAAAAAGAAAAGAAACCAAAATGGAGTCAAAAAATGACTCAACAGCAACAATATACAAAATTGTCTTCAGGATAAAATATTAAAAAAGAAAATGTTTCCCCTAAGAAAATGACTGTTGAATTGAACCTTGAAAGGTGTTATGCCAGTTTAGAATTAGTGCAAAACCCAAGAAATGACATTTTTATGCTCCCATTTGGGGAAGGGATAAAACAAGCATTGCTAAGAAATATTGGGGTAACTTCTCAGGCTCTTTTCCCAAACTAACAAAACGTATTTTTAAGATATTGTAGAAAGGCTACTTCCAACTTCTCCTTTATGATTTTAGGTCATTTAATTGATGATGTGATTTTAGTAATCTGACGTTGCAAAGCCAGGACTTAAGAGGTGGAGCTTTTTTCCTCAATTACACGTAAAAAAATTTCAACATTCATTTTTTGTAAATGTTTCAGTTTCACATTTTTCTACCTCTGCCCTGTCCCTCCCCCCAACCAAAGATATCAAGTGAACTGACGTTATACAGGTACAGTCATTTGTAACATATTTCCATATTGATCATATTATGCATGGGAAAGATAAAACAAAAAATAAATTTTAAAAAGTGAATATACTTTGATCTGCATTCAGACTCCAAAGTCCTTTTAAAGGTGCAATTAAAAAAAAAATAGATAGGTGACCGGCAATGAAATTCCTTCAAATAACCCATTAAAACAATTGCAAGATAGTTCTTACTCACATGTTCCATTTGCTATATCATTTCCAAAACTGAACTTTGAGAAATGAATTTATTTTCCAGAGCTAATTAGGGATAAAGAACAGGTAATTTCCCCATGACAATCCATATTTACTTAGGCTTGGACTCTATTTTAGATGATAATTATAAAGTCATGAGATACTAGATTATGTGGAAGAGTTATGTTTTTTTTTTATTGGGCTTCAGGGGCAATGGGTCAATAGCATAGCAGGCAAAAAATCTAATTCATTCTTAGGTTGCAGTAACAGAAACAGGAGATCTTGAGGAAGGGGGAGGGGAGGAATGAGAAGGTTGATATTCCTGTTGTACAGTCCTGCTGAACCCACATCTAATATATTAAGTTCATGTCTAGGTGTCATATTTTAGTAAAAAATATTGAAACTCATAGGAGAATGAAAGGGGTAATAAAGGGATTGGAAGTTATATAAGAGAAAGATCAGTTAGCAATCATCATGGGTAACATGCTGTGTCTCCTCTCAGTCTCTTCTTAACTCTCTGCAATCTCATTTTATTTCCTTATTATTTTTTGCAAAGTTACCAATGCTTACTCAAATCTAATGAACTTTAAACAATCCTAATTATTTTGACCTCTCTGGCAGCAGATGAATTTGTTGATCATTTCTCCTGTCGAGATAGCTTTTTCTCTCTTCTTATTTTCCTCCTACCTCTCTAATCATCCTACAACCAATATTAATTCAATTATGAGAGTGCACTGAGCCTCTCTCCTTCCTCTTTTATCTTTTTTCTTTATAATTTACCACCTGGTGAATTCATTGGCTTCCATGAGTTCAATTATCATCTTTATGTAGATCAGTCAAAGTTCTATATATCCAGCCCTAGTATCTTTCTTAAGCTCAAGTCCCAAATTACCTACTATTTTTGGATATTTTAAATTAAATATGTCATAACAATCTCAAACTCATTAAGTCAAACAAAAAATTAATAATCTTTCCTCTCCCTAATCACTCTCTTCTTTCAAACTTCACTAAGGTTGCAACACAAATTTATCAGCAGTTCATTCTCACTAAGACCATAGATACAATCTCATGCTAGATCTTGTCATTTCAACCATTACAATATCTCATATTATACAACCGCTACTCCCTTTCTTATAGTCCCATCATAAATAAGGCTCTACTTTCCACTTGTCTGGAATATTGCTTTAGTCTTCTGCTTAGTAATCATGCCTCAAATCTTGTGCCACTCTAATCTGTTTTTTAATCTGTAGAGACAATGATTTTCTTTTAACCAAGTCATACCCTTTCTCAATAAACTCCTTGTTTTGTCCAAGATTAAAGATAAAATCCCTTGGCATTTAAGGCTCTTTGCAACCAGGTGTTTTCTTACTTTTTCTGATCTTTTTCCATTTTATTTCTTTTTACACTGTAGTAATTGATTCATACTAACCTTACTTGCTACCCTATGCCTTTGTCCTTGCTGTTTCCCTTGTTCAGTGAATGCTATTCTCTTTGCCTCTATCTCTTAGTTTCTCTGTGTTCATTCAAGATCCAACTTAAATTCCACTTTATGCAAGAAGCTATTTCTAGTCATTCTAGCTTCTAATTACTTCCTCTCTGAGATTACTTTTCACATCAAATTGTATGGTCTTAATTATTTATGGTTTATTCTTCCTTATTAAAAATGTGAACCCCTTAAGAATTAGTATACCTATTTTGTATTTCTTTGTCTTAAGCAGTGTTTGGCAGATAGGATATGTTTATTTACTAAATGACTGAGTGTAGGAATGTTATGTGGAAGAGGGATTAGATTTATTTTTATTGGCTGCAGAGGACAAGGCTAACTGCAAGTAGGAGAGCTGGAGAAAAACAAAGGCTCAATGTAAGGAAAACTTCCTAATAGTTATTACTATCAAAAAGTAAAATAGGCAACCCTGCTGGTAGGAAAGATTCCATAGAAAAAGTAGCATTTTTCATTGACTTTGTCAGATAAGGACAAGGGAGTTGGAGAGCCAGATTTGAATGAAAGGGTCAATGATAAAACTGATATCTATTTAGTAACCTATGTAGGTAGGTTCCCAATCAATGAAAGTCTTCAGTTAGAGGTTTGATGATCAATTGTGGAGAATAATTTAGAGAGGATAATTCATATGAGCCAGACTAGATTCCTCTTAAAGTCTTTTATAGCACTGCATTATTTTTGTCCTGTGATTTCCAGCCCCCAATCCAATAGTCAGTTGCCTCAGTGACTTGAAATCACATTTCTGGAAAGAAATACTATTCTAAACTAAACTAATTCTCACACTGACAAACTGGTTTGAAAACTCCTAAGAAATTCAAAAATGCCTGAGAAAATATCAGAGGTACCCAGATATGGCCTGCTAAACTACTAATGAAAACATACCCTTCCTCCAAATTCCTGGGTATGTCAGAACTCCCACCCAGAGGATCGCCTCTAGCCACAGAATCTATACATCCTCAAGGATTTAGACTACATGGACCTATAATTGAAAGTTCTCCAACAATCTTAGGAGTGAACAAATGTTAACAGTGTTACCGTTTTAAGGTCGTTTCAATTAATGAAGTAGCTTGGTTTTTATAAAACTAATTCCTTTTGATGCCAATGTTTTATTTATTGCTTTTCTATAAAGACAATAATGAACTTATAACAATAATTTCCTTGTGATTCTTCCCTTTCAGAAGTGTGCATACTCAACAATACTGTTGATAATGGATATTTTTCTGAAGCAAAGCAAGTTTACCTTGTTTATACAATAGCAAGGTATCAGTGCAAAGAAGGATACACAACAACAGATGGAAAAAGAGAAGGATCAATCACATGTGGGCAACAAGGATGGTTGGATCAACCAAAGTGTATCAGTGAGTATGCAATGTTTGATTCACTCTCTTTCTGAATGTAGTTAGGAATATATCTTCTACTCTACCTCATCTATAGGTAAAGAATGGTTTTATTCAATTCAATCAAAGACAGATGATCCTATTTTAAGCACTTGCAAATTTGAAACATATCCTGGAATAGTGGGGGGAAATAATAACATTGAATTGGTTCCTAAATTCTAATCTTTTTTTCATTCCTAACTAAAATGACTATAGTTGTCCAACAACAGACAAGTTATTCAACCTCTCCAGGCCTCTGTATTCCAGTCCAGGAATTACAACTGTGATATGATAGACTTTGATTTGGATCTACAATGAGCTTTGATTCTATAAGAACTTATTTAAACTTTTTGTTCTCAATTCCTTGGTTTTGTTTTTGTTATAGTTCTTGCTGTTGTTGTTTTAATAATGAGGTTGTTAGTCTAGATTATCTCTAAAGTCTTTTTCACTTCATCATTTAGATACTAATATACATAGCAAAATATGAAAGAATAGTGACAGAGATAAAACTCTGTGTTTCCCAAGAACAAAAAGAAATTACTTGCAGAGGAGAGATTAGGAAAGATTCTATAGGAAAAAAATAGCATTTTTCATTGGCTTTGGAGAATAAAGACAAAGAATCTGAGTGAAGGGGTCAAAGATTAAGCTGATCTCTATTTAGTAAGAAGGAGCAATAACAATTACATAAAATAGAAGCAGTAACATCTGAGGAATAGAAATTAAAGTGTCTTGAAAGATCCTTATGGGAATGAAGTAAAGACTAGCAAATTGCCTTCTGTGGGGATGGGGGGAGGAAAGTGAGATTGGGGGAAAAATTGTAAAACTAAAAATAAATAAAACCTTTCTAAAATTAAAAAAGAGGGACCTGAGTGACCCTATGTGAGATAAATGTTTTAAAAAAAGATTTAGTTGAAGAATATAACTTTCTGTTTGCAATATGTCCTCTTATAAATATGGTAGGACAAAATTATGTTTTGGCACTTTGGGAGTAAGAAATATTATTTTATGACAGTGAGTAGGAAAATCCAGAGCAACTTTATTCACTATTGAGCAGGAAATGCCAAGCATTTGCCAAACATTGTTTGTAAACAAACATCAGCCTAGAAGTATAGTGTGCTGTCCCAAAATAAACTAATATGCTATCTTACCAAGTATAAATATATATTTATAAAAAGTTTTTCTATTACAATTTATACAGAAAAATCATGAGTCTCTCATTCTCATCTTAACGATTTTATCAGTAAGTCATAACTATGGAAAAATGAAACTGATTAATAATTGTATAAAGTAATCATTTATCATATTTGAAAATCATTTTACTATCTGGACTATACCTTATCTTCTCACACTTTTAATCTTCTATCGCTTTTTACAGAAACCATTTGTTTCTACTTTTTAGTATGACTCTTTTTACTCTGTATATATTATCTTCCCTCCTCCTTCCAGTTCAGTAATAACATCTATTTGCATAGTTTTTGTCCTCTATCATAATATGTTGAGCTATATTCTCTCATTCAACCCCCATGATACCTGTGGAGTAAGCAGAACCCTCATTCCAAATTCACAGATAACAAAAAAGCAGAGAAATTCTCAAAAGTCATTGAAAAAATATGGTAGATAATAAAGAATAACCCACCTGCTAATGGAATCTGACATATTTTTGCATCATTTATCATATTTTAGGTTACTTTTATAATTTTCTAAAAGACTTCTTTTTGCTGTTTTTTGGGGGGGGCAAGACAATGAGGTTAAGTGACTTGCCCAAGGTCACACAGCTAGGTAATTATTAAGTGTCTGAGACCAGATTTGAACTCAGGTTCTCCTGACTTTTCAGGGCTGGTGTGCTATCCCATGCACCACCTAGCTGCTCCCTAAAAGACTTTGAAACTTAAATAATGTCACAGTAAGAAAAGCAACAGCTGTTGAGTAGTCAATCAATATTTTTAAGTACCTATAATGTGCTAGCACTATTCTAAGCTCTACAAAGAAAGGCAAAAAATAGTCCCTGCTATCAAGGAGCTAAGGAAGGAAGCGCTGCTTATTGTAGGGGAGAGTTTAAAAAGCTGAAGTGAAGGAGACAGTGAAATAATTTCTAAAACCATCAAGCAAGAATTATCTACAATGAGACATGGATGCCCATTACCACCACAATTATTTAATTTTGTTTCAGAAATACTAGCTAAAACAATAAGGAAAGATAAAGAATTGGAAGGAATTACAATATGCAATTATGAAATAAAACTTTTACCTTTTTCAGTGAGTAGGATGGCATCCTTAAGGAATCCTAGGGAATCAATGAATAAAGAATTGAAACAGTTTCAGCAAAGTTGAAGCACATAAAATAAACCTATACAAATCATCAACAGTTCTATGTGTTACCAAAAAAAAAAAGAGAAATTCCATTTAAAATAACTGCAGGGACAATGGACCAAAGAATTTGGAATTCAATTTTTTGAATAAATGCTAAAAATACTTTATATAAAACAGAAATATTTGGTGAAATCAAAATATAATGAAAAAGAACAACAAATAAATTACTGTATCATAGTGTATAATAATTAAGTATGAATACTATTGGAGTGTTTGGGGGGAGAGAATGTTATGGATGACTTGAATATCACAAAGATATATTAGATTCTGTGGAGAAAGCTTGAGAGCAGCTCAAAAGTGATCAACCTTAATATTATCTTTTTTCTGGAAATTACTGACAGAAAATAGAGTTAAAAATAAAATGAATCAGAATTCCTGGTCTGAAATATTTATTGATTGTTTTATTATAATGCTGATCACAGAAACTATGTCTTGAAAGGCAGGAGAAAGAATTTGTGACTGAAGAAACTTTTTCCCCCTCTCTTGATGGGCCAATTTTGAATTTGAGCAACTGTCTTTTAGGAGGTTGGGTTTTCCTGTGTTTTAGAATACTTCTGTGTGTTGGGAAAAAATGTAAACTACCTAATATGTTGAAAATAGAGAAGATGGGAAAGTTTGGCAATGATTAATCTATAAACAAATTCAGCAACTGCTTCTGATTTTTTTCCACATTCTCTAGGACATTATATATAGTAGCAAGACACAGGCAGTCACTGGTGATGGGTGGGGAAAAAAAGCTCAGCAAATACTCCTCTCTCTATTCTTCAATTTTCCTTTTAGAATATAAAGAAAATTATATTGGTATTGAGCAAATTGTTGAGAGTTGCTGAGTGTGTTTATTTGTTTTTAGATACAAAACCAAGCCGCACTTGTCACAACATTAACTCTCACTTTATCTGGACTTCTGTTTCCTAAGAAAGTATTATTTTAATCATCAAGTTTGAGGGGAAGCAAGATCAGGTACTGATGTGTACAAAACAAAACAAAACATATCAGCTAGTGATTGGGAATCAGAGGTATCCTTTTACTACCATCTAATATTGTTTCTGAGAACAATTCCTGAGAAGAGCTAATGATGTTGCAACCTAAATTTCTTTGTAGAGCAGCTCCAGTTTCTTATTTTTCATCTCAATCTGTTTTGAATTTCTGAATTTATTAGTTGAGGCAACGGCCTGTCAGTGGAATGAGTGCTCGTCCTGCAGACAGGAAAACTTGAATTCAAATCCTGCCTCATGCAGTTGTTATGTGTCCCTGGATAAGACACTTTATCTCACTGTTTCAGTTTCCTCATCTGTAAAATGGTGATGGTAACAATAGTAACCATTTCAAAGGGTAATTTTGAGCATCCAATAGCATATGAAAAGTGCTTTTTAAATTACTCATATATAAATTTTAATTATATAGTAATAAGCCATGACATTTGGTTTTTAGTCAACCTACAACATTAATATATTTTAAATCTTGTATTTTAAAGATCTTTATTTGAATTTCTTTTCACATACTCTAGTTTTTGTTATTTCTCTCTTATAATTTATGATTATATGTGTGACTTAAATTATTAACTAGGGAGGCTAATTCTCTTGCCTTGAAACTAGACTTACTGTCATTCAGGCCTTTTTTTCGATAAATAATCTTTAAACAAGTAATTATAATCTTAATGGATTCAAATCATGGTATTTTTCCTGCTGTCAACACATTCAGCTTATCCTGAATCTGGCCTTGGGCTCTTTTTCAACATTAAAAAGTGTATTTTGAAAAAAAAAAAAAGAACTTCGAGCACTATTACATTGAAATGTCTTTATTCTCCACAACAAAATGAAAGTCATGCATTCTTTTCTACTGGCTTAAGCTCACAACTCTGCAAGACTTCTCAAAGACAGAAGATTTACATTAATTCTCATTTTGTTTAATCATTTTCCCATTAACTATCCATGGCTCCTTTTGGATATTTTTTGATGGTAAAGATATTGGAATGGCTTGTCATTTCCTTCTCTAGCTCATTTTACAGATGAGGAAACTGAGGAATTGTCCAGAATTTGTATCTGGAACCATATTTGAACTCATCTTCCTGACTCCGATCCTGGCATTCTATCCACTGTGCCACATAGCTACCCAATTAATCCTCATTAACAAACAAAATACTCACCTTTTTGATTTTTTCCTCTGCCTGATGGCCCTATTTATTCTTTTAACCAGCATTGTATATAGTGCAGTGACTGACATACAGTAAGTGTTTAATTGATGCTTATTGATTAACTGATTGCCAGACTTCATAAGCCATTTACAAAAGTTGGGGTGAGGCAATATAATCAAATCAAGGTGGTGGGATAAGTGGACAAGGAGGGTACAAAATCTGTGGATGGGTGAGTCACATATGCAATCTCGATGATGCAAGTTAGAATTCAAATAAATGGACAGCACTGTTCAGTACACTGAGAAACTAAGGGAGAGGGGACAGTTCTCAAATTCATATTTCTTGTTTTAATTCAACTCTATGTTATGTTTTTCATCCAATACAATTCTTCTTCTATCCTCAGAGGACCTCAAAAAATGTGCACCACCTCCAACTATTAACAATGGAGATATTACCTCCTTCCCATTAACTGAATATGCTCCAGCATCAACAGTGGAATACAGATGTCAACGATTTTATATGCTAAAAGGTTCCCCAGTTGTGACATGCAGAAATGGACTTTGGACAGAAGAACCAACATGCCTAAGTATGTGATAAATTAACTTAGTACATAAAGAAAATGTCATTTCTGATGGATATGATCAGTTGATGCTTATAGTTTAAAAGTCATAGGATAGTATTATAGATGAGTAATTCTTAATGACCAAATAGACTTCAATTAGAAACTTCAAATAAGTGCTTCACTAGTACCCTTGCTTGTTGCCATGGGAAATGTCTCCAATATACTAAGCCCTTCCCTGTCCTCTTCTAAGAATTGTTTTTATTACATGACCAAATAGATTATTTCAGGCTTTTTGCTCTAATTTGATTATGCCCTTGGTTGTTGGATGTAAAGAACTCTTCCTTGTTTTCCATATTAGAAAATAGAGAACAAATCAACTCCTCCTTACTCCATTTTTATATAGCACAATGTGCACTATATTTGGTACAATTTTAACAAAGATTGTTGGGTACTTTGGGAAATGCATAGTTAACTAATTCAGTGAATTCAAGATTGATTTTTGTCCCCAAAAGACAAATTTTGGAATAGTCACTTCAAATTTTGGAATAGTCACTTATTGAGGAAGCAGAAGACTACTTCTCAAAGCCACTATAAGAAAAATTATTGCACATATTTGACTGAGAATAAATATTCTCTGAGATTCATTCCAGCTAAGATACTATTATCTCTGAATTTCCTTTTTCCCTATTGATTATTTAGAAATCATTATGGACACCAGAAATACTGAAATGCTAATTCAAATAATGAGGTTATAATAGAAATAACTCTCAGGGAAAAGGGATGGAAAGAGATTATTCATGTTATTCAACACAGGTCATAGTTATATACCTGCTCATAGGATATAGAATATGATTTGTGTTTCTAATATAACTTTTCATCATGACATTAATATAACTTTTTTAAAAAATATGAAATTGTCATATAACTAATTTTAGATGAACTATTCTGTTCCTCTTATCACTATCTTTTATTCAGTAATAATATTTTTAGTAAATTACTTATTTACACTATAATGACATTTCACATTACAATTCTTTTATAATTTTTCTTTTCATTATTTTCATAATCCCAATTGATATTTTTCTTCACTTGTTTTTATAATTTTTTGTCACTATATATATAATCATTTGAAGTAATCCCTTAATATTTTGATTTATTCTATATTAAATATTGATATTATGTTTTGATAATTTTAACATCTCTAATTTATTCATGATAACTATTTACATATATAATTATGATGTAAGGTTTATTGATAATTGTGAATATAGATATGATGTGTTTCTTGGAAATTTAAAGGTGATCAAAGTAAATATTTTTGAAGACAATTGGAGTTAACTGACTTGCCAAGGATCATATCACTAGTGTCAGGCAAGATTTGAATTCAGGTACTCCTGACTCCAGGGCTATGGATATCTAGGTGCCCAACAATTAACTTTTTTTGGAGGGGGCAGAATCAAGATTGAAGAATAAAGGCAGGAACTTCTATGAACTCTTCCCCAGACCACTCCAAATGCCTTTAAATAATGACTTTAACCAAAGTATAGAGTGGCAGAGTGCACAAAAAGACTGAGTGAAACAATTTTCTGCCCCAAGACAACTTGGAAGATCCACAGGAAAGATCTATTACACCAGGGTTAGAAAAGGCTGCAGCACAACCTGTGCCACAATGGAACAAACCCACTCCAGCATTCCATAAATAGCCTACAGGGTGTTTGGGTCTCTGGGGGCACCTGCATCCATGATAGCATGAGTGGTTTTCAGATCTCTTAGCTCAGGAATTGCCAAGGACAATTGGGAAGAGCATTGGGAAAATTCTGTTTCATCAGAGTGAGCACCAAGCCCAGTCTAGTACAGGCCTCAGTACGAACTGCCATGGGGACTAGAGCATGTCTGGGGAGCCACCCACAGACAGTAAGGGCATTGGAGAAGACTGCAAAGGTCTCTTTGCTCTCCCTAGGGCAGGATTTTGTTGCTTTGCCCATACTCTGATGTAAATCACAGTCTGGGAATCCAGTCTCAGGGAAAGAGAGCTTTGCTGTCATAGAGGAGCAGGACCCTCCTCCCAGCTCCATAGCAGAGGGATGTGCTTGTGATCATTCACATACCAGAGCACAGGCCAGGAGAGCAGTTAGAGCCTCTCAAAAGACCTGAAGAAAATGAAGTCCCTGGGAGGTATCCCTGAAAAAAGCTGCAAAAAATCCTCAAAAACTTGGGACAGTGCATCTTTCACCCTGGAAGCAGAGTCATACCTTAACCAAGAGTTAAAAATTAAGTCATGGGCTAGGGAAATGAGCGAACAACAGAAGAAAAAAAATCCAATCACTGACAATTGCTTTGGTCCCATGGAGGATCAAAATACACACTCAGAAGATGATAAAGTCAAAACTTCTGTATCCAAATCCCCAAGAAAAACATGAAGTTGTCTCAGGCAATGAAAGAGCTCAAAAAAAGATTTTTAAAATCAAAACAGGGAAATAGAGGAAAAATTGAGAAGAAAAATAAGAGTAATGTGGGAAAAATCAAGGAAACTAAATCAGTAACTTGGTGAAGGAATTAAAAAAAATACTGAATAAAATAATATCTTTGCTATTACTTAATTTTTTTTTTTGTTTCCCAATTACATACTGGTAGTTTCCACCAATCAAGAAAATAACATCTTAATAACCAGGTTGGATAAAAGGGGGGAAAACAGTCCAAAAGGCCCATGGAGAGAAGATGCCTTAAAAATCAAATCAGGGCGGCTAGGTGGCGTAGTGGATGAAGCACCGGCCATGGAGTCAGGAGTACCTGGGTTCAAATCCGGTCTCAGACACTTAATAATTACCTAGCTGTGTGGCCTTGGGCAAGCCATTTAACCCCATTTGCCTTGCAAAAACCTAAAAAAAAATAAAATAAAATCAACAAGAATGCCTTAAAAACAGAATCAACAACTCTCTGAAGAAAATAATTTCTTCAAATGTGGAATGGAACTAAAGGAAGCTGAGAACTTTGTGAATAATCAAGGAACAATAAAACAAAACCAAAAGATTGAAAAACTAGTAAAAATGTGAAATATCTCATTGGAAAAACAATTGACCTAGAATAAATATCCAGAGGAGATAACTTTAAAATTATTGAACAATCTGAAAGTCATGACCAAGAAAATACCCTAGATGTCATTTTTTCAAGAAATTCTCCAGTAAAATTGCCTTGATATTCTAGAAGTAGAGAGTAAAATAGAAATTGAGAGAATCCACCAATCACTTCCTGAAAGAGATTTCAAAATAAAAACTCCTAGGAATATTATAGCCAGACTCCAGAACTCCCAAGTCAAAAAGAAAATACAAGCAAGCAAGAAGAAACAATTTAAATATCATGGAGCTACAGTCAGGGATAACACAAGATTTAACAGTTTCTACATTAAGGGCACATAGGACTTGGAATATAATATTTCAAAAAGTTAAAGAGATTACAACTGAGGATCAACTACCCAGCAAAACTGAGCATTCTCTTTCTGGAGAAAATATGGACATTCAATGAAAGAGGAGGCTTTCAAAACTTCCTGATGAAATGACCAGAGCTGAACAGAAAGTTTGATCTTCAAGTTCAGGACTCAGGTGAAGCATAGATAGGTTGGATGAGAAGGGCAAATTATGAGGGATTTAATGATGTTGAACTGCTTGTATTCCTGCATGACAATATGATATTGATGACTTATGAATCTTTTTCATTTATTTAGAGAAGTTAGAAGGAATATAAATAGACAAGGAACAAGAGGGAGTTGAATATAAAGATTAATATTTCAAAAAGTTGGTATTAATGGGTGAGAAAGGAATGAACTTGAAGAAAGGGAAGGAGAGCTAGAATGGGGCAAGTAATTTCACATAAAAGAGGCAAGTAAAAGCTTTTGCAATGGAAGGGAAGAACAGAAAGGTGAAGGGGAGTGAATGAGACTTTACTATCATCATAAGTGGCTCAGAGAGGAAATAACACAAATAACATTTGGGGAATAGAAATCTATCTTGCCCTAGAGGAAAATAGGAGAGGAAAGGGATGGAAGAAAGGGGAGGGAAGGAGGGCATCTGTGATAAAAGACATGGAAAATTATGGGAGAAGGTAATCAGATACAATACAGTTTTGAGGAGGGACAGAGTGAAAGGAAATAATAGAATAAATGGGGGGTTTAGGATGGAGGGGAAAACTGCTAGCAAAAGCAGCAATGAGAAAATACTTTCTTTTATGTACGTATGATAAAGAATGTGATTCATCCCAAAGAAAGAGTTGATGAATATAGCTGAATACAAACTGAAGCACACTTTTTTGTTCCTCACTTTATTTTTCTTGAGATTTCTGTTTTCTGGGGGGGGGGGGAGGGATTATGTTTACTTTGATAACATGACTATTATAGTAATGTGTTTCACGGCTACACATTTTTGATGTACACCAAGTAACTTGCTTTCTCAATGGGGAGAGTGGGGTGGGAGGAAGGGAGAGAATTTGAAACTCAAGGATTTGGAAGTAAATGTTTTGCACATAGCTGAAATAAAGATTTTACAATTAAATTAAATTTTTTTAAAAGTAGCTTTTTGAAGTGTTAATCTTCTCTTTTCCTCAATTTTTCCTTCTTTCATTAGTGATTTAGAAACTGCTGCTGATTTTATGGGTTTTTCCCTTTTCTGGCTATTATTAAATAACCATTTTTCTTATTTTTTTAAGTTGTTTCACTTTTCTAAAGATATTCTCTTATCATTTGTAGCTTTTCTTCTTCTTTGCTTTTGCTGATTCCTTTCATTTTTACTTGCCTTATTGCCAAAGTTAGCACTTCCTCCCATGAGAATGAAGCATGAATATTTGAAATAACAAAAATCTCTAAGAAGGAATTATACTACATGTTCACAGCATAGATTCCACCAATATTCACTAGGCAATATGCATTTGCTTATTGAAGTGGTCCCAGAATTAACAAGATCTGATCCTGATCCTCAGAAAAAGATTATGCCCATTGCAGTCAACCATCAAGATACAAAGTCCCATATTCTTGTAATTAATTAGTCTGGGAATCTTGTCTTTTTTCAGTTACTCAAAAATAGCACAATGCATTTAGGAATAAAGATGCCAGAGAGGTATCATAATATATTCAGATATATAAAATTACCTGTATCAAGATTATTTAACCAAATGTGATAGGTGAGGTCTGAGGCATATATGTGAGAATAGATAAAATTTGGTCAGAGAAAATGATCTTCAAGTAGATGCTGTATAAAAATAATGAAGAATTCTAGCACATGGGGTACATACAGTTCCTTGAGACCTGGGGTAGGAATGAAATATGCATAGCTAAATTCTGAGGACAGTCTGAATCATGAAGAGAGAATGCAGCCTTTTCTGCCTTCTCAAACTTCTCAAACCAATAATCAATAAGTTCATTAAGTACCTTATCTAAAACATGGATAGTTAGTGTAGTGGATAGAGTTCTGACCAGAGGTAATTTCAAAGTATGCTTCACAAAGTTATCTGTATGACCCAGATTAAGACACTTTATTCTTTTTGAACACTAAAAAGTATGTTTTGAAAAAGAAACAAAACTCCAAAGTTTAATTACACTATGATGTCATCATTCTTCACAAAAAGGAATGAAAGTTATACATTCTTTGTTATTGGTTTAAGCTCAGGACTCTATTAGACTTTTCAATGTGTACTTAAACAGAAGAAATAAGGGAGAGTAAGATTCTCATCACTTTTAGTTCCCTCAGATTTTCTACTTTTAGTTTTAGTCCTCATTTTGTTTAGTCATTTTTCAATAACCCTGTTTGGTTTTTTGGTGGCAAACATACTGAAAGGGTTTACCATGTCCTCCACCTCATTTTACAGATGACAAAATTGAGGGAAAAAAGAATAAAATAGCTTGTGCTGGGTCATTCAGCTAGGAAGTATTAAAGGCTAGATTTGAACTCAGGTCTTCCTGACTCCAGACCTGGGACTCTATCCACTGTACCAGCTACCTATCCCATTTGTATTCTTTATCCAACTCATTATCAAATTCATTATCATCACAGAATTCTCATCTTTTTTTTATTCTTTATTCTGGCTGATGGTCCAGCTTATTCTTTTACCCAGCACTATACATAGCACAATCCTTTCGATATAATAAGTATTTAATTATTGATCAATTTATTACCTTACTCCATAAACCCTATGTTAACTATGCTTTTCCCATTTTATCATGTTTTTATTTTTTTATTTGTTCATCCATATGCAGATGTATATTTTTAATTTACAAAATTTTCTTCTACCCTCCCTTCCCACCCCTCTCCCCTCAATGGCAAACAGTCAAGCTAATTTTACATTTACACATTTGAGCTAAGCATGT